>NC_050573.1:32239443-32545680 GCF_011100635.1 Trichosurus vulpecula | reverse complement strand
GGGAGGGAGGGAAGGAGGGAGGAAGGAAGGAAGGAAGGAAGGAAGGAAGGAAGGAAGGAAGGAAGGAAGGAAGGAAAGAAGGAAAGAAGGAAGGGGAAGGGCAGGGTAGAGAAGGGGAGGGGAGGGAAAGAGGGAGGAAGAAAGGGAAGGAAGGAGGGAAGGAGGAAGAATGGAAAGGGAAAAATTGAAAGGAAAGGAAAAGAAGGGAAAGGGTAAGGAAAAGTAAGAAAAAAGAGGGAGAGAGGGAAGAAGGAAGGAACAAATGAACTAATGAATGAATGAAAATGCAATTAAACACCTACTGTGTGCTAGGTACTGTGCTAAGGTAAACATAAATATAAAATTGAGACAGTCCCTGCCTTCAAGGAGTTTATATTCTTATGACTGTGGGGGCAGGTGGAAAGTACATTTTGGAGAGTGGTGGCTAGAGAAGGGTTCTTTGGTGTAGGCTGTCCCAGACATTGCATGTGGAGTCACAGGGAGTTGATTGTCAGGCTCTTGCCAGTAGCAAAGGTCATATCGGTTTGATGATGGCTCCCAGGTTGGGGGTGGGAGGAACAGTACATGTACTGCCGGGGTGAATTTGTGGCTAGCTAGTGGAGCTGTAAAGCCTCAGTCTGGGGTGGGCTAGATCGAGTGGGTTAGATGCTCAGCCTCAGGGTGGCATTTTGTCTCTTTCTCCTCAGCACCTAGCACAGTGTTGGTCTAATACCGTAGGTGCTTAATACATGTTTAACAAATGAATGAATGAATGGTAGAGATGTGAAGGCTCAAGAGGGGAATTTTTTCTGAAGACTTTCTCATCTCCTCCTCAAGATTGTAGGAAAATGAGATTTTAAAAATCCCTTGCTGAATTTTCTAGTTTTCTACAACCTTCAGAGATCTAAATACATCATATATTCTGAGAATACCTAGTTGTATGCAGTATATTTTTATCATTGTGATTAGAGGAGCAATATGGTATGGGAGAAAGCATGCTGAACTCTGAATCAGAAGCCTGTGTTTGAATCCTTCCTCCAATACTAGTGGTATAACCGTGGGTAAGTCACTTAAGGTTTCTGAGCTTCAGGTTCCTCACTGATGTGTAAGGTGTGTGCTGCCCACATAAGATGTATGTGTCTATATGGATTGGCTAAATATAGCTAGAGGGAGGCATGAATAGATACCTCTGGCCTCTTGCCCGCCCCTTTCTAATGGAGACTATGATTCCTGCCTTGATAGGACTAGGAGAAGGGGCTGTGCGGCTGGCCATTGGCCTCTCCTGAAAGAAGAGTCCTAAATTAAGATGATATCTTTTTGCCCATGTAAATACTGCTGATATGATTGGTTCAGAACAAAAGCCATTAGTGTCCCTGGTCATTATCCATTAAAGGAGGAAGGTTGCCCCAAGTTGCATCTACTGACATCCCTTTTCTACAAAACATTGGTTAAACAAAAGACCATTCCAAATAGGAAATTGGCTTCTTTTTCAGTCTTGTCTAAGCAGAATTCAAATGTAGCCTCTACCACCTTACTGTGTGACCATAGGCAAATCACTTAACCACTGTCTCCACATTAGATTATAATCTCTCCAAAGGCAAAGACTGTTTTTGGCCTCTTTTTGTATCCCCAGGGCTTGGAACGAGGTAGGTGATTAATAATTGTTTACTAATTGGTTGATTGCCTCAGTTAGTAAAATTGGTAAAATGGGATAATAACAAAACCCACTTCCCAGGGTAGTTGTGAGGATGAAATGAGATAATATTTATAAATTGTTATACAAATGCTAGCAATTCTCATAGGGGAAACATGGACACACCTAGGAAAGTGATGGCCTAGGAGGAGCACTTTGGTCCTGAAAGTTCCTGAGATTTGGAGTGGGCCCTCTAGGATATAGATTGACCCATCCCATCCAGGAACAACATAAAAGTTGATTTGATCATGATTTGTGGTTCCAGAACCAGGAGGCTGTGCAGAAGTTGGCCTGAGGGAAAGGAGCGAAGGGAGGCATATTTGGGACCATCCTGAAATAATATTCTCAAGAGGCAGCCACCAAATGGGAGAGCTGGGACCCAGAGTGGAAGTGCTTGGTTTTTCCTTTGTGTCTCTGGCACAGTGAATGCTTCGTGATTCCATGGTTTAAAGTGTCATTGAAATGCCAGCAAGTATGTGGCAAGATGGCAAAATACAGACTCTATGTGTCAGTGCAAGAGGAAATCGAAGAAAGTAAAAAATATTTATGGGCTAGAGTTAAGTGGGGATTTCTGGAAGAAGGTGTGTCTTGAGCTGGCCTTAATAATTGTTACAACTTTACAATTTACAGAGCATTTTCATGTCTGAGCCTTAGAATTGTGGGAGATTATGTAGGGTAGAGATTATTTCCTCCATCTTATTGATGCAGAAACTGAGACTTTGGAGATGGGAAGGCAGCTCCTCAATGTTTCACAGCCAGAACCAGAGGGCTGGATTTGGCAGCAGGAAGACCTGGGTTCGATTCCTGCATCTAACCCTTACTATCTGTGTGACTTTGGGTAAATCACTTCTGTCTCTGAGCCTCAGTTTTCACATCTATAAAATGGGAATAAGGATAGCTGGGTGTTGCAGTGGATACAGTGCTGGGCCTAGAGTCAGGCAGACTCATCTTCAGATCTGTCCTCAGACACTTACTAGCTGGGTGACCCTGGGCAAGTCACTTCACCCTGTTTGCCTCAGTTTCCCCACCTGTAAAATGGTCCAGAGAAAGAAATGGCATACCACTCCAGTATCTCTGCCAAGAATACTCCAGATGGGCTCATGGAGAATTGGTCAGGTCTGAAAACTACTGAACAGCAACAACAAAATGGGAATAACCATGCTGTGGCACTTACTGTATTGGGTTACTGTGAGGATTAAATGAGATGATATGTGTAAAGTGCTTTGCAAATCTTAAAGTGCTATGTAAATGTCAGTTGTTATTTCCACACTGCTTCTCTTGAATCAAGTGCAGAATTTGGGACCCATAGGAGAAGTTATGACTATGTTTTTATAGGGTAAATGTGTGTAGCACTTAGACCCGCAGTGGTTGGTACATAGTAGGTGCTTTATAGATATTTATTGATGAATTGATACAGGGCATGAGTGTGTAGCTACCATAGGATTTAGAGTTCGAAAGGGTCTTAGCAGCCATCTAGCTCATAATTAAACTGAGGCCCAGAGAGGTTAAGTCCAAAGTCTAATAGACACTAAGTAGCAGAGCTAAGATTCAAACCCTGAACTTTACACCTCACATCCAGCACTCTTTGACACGTGTTTCTGTCCAGCCTCACAGCCTCACTCAAACAAATGTCATTCATATACATAATTGAGATCCTCTTCCTTCTTCCTTAAGCCCCACAGGACCCACAGGCTGTTTGCCAACATGTTAACATGGTTGTGTCTGTGATCCAGAATGTCAGAATGGTACTTGGATGGGTCTGGCTCAGTTTTTTTCTGCCCTGAATTGGTTGTTTCTCTTCTGATTGTTATCTCTTTCTCCCCATCAGCTACTCTGGGAGCTTTGGAGTTCAGCCTTCTTTATGACCAGAACAATAGCTCCCTGCAATGCACCATTATCAAGGCTAAGGTAAGCCCTCCCTCTACCTCATCGAACTCCTGGTGGTACTGGGTAAGATTACAGTGACTAATGTTTCTCTTCCTTTTCGTTATATACCTTGTATTTATTTTATATTTCCCTTTTATATATTTTGTATCCATTTCAATATATTGTTTCCTCTGATAGAAAGTAAGCTCATGGAATCATAGGATCAGATGACTTGCCAGCTAGAAGGGAGTTCAGCAAACATTTGGTCTAGTCTAACCTATGCTCGAAAGGAATACCAGGAGGGCAGGAGCTGTTTAGTGTTTGTCCTTATGGCCTTGGCACTTAGCATAGTGCCTGGCACAGCGCTGGTGCTGAATCGGTTTGTGGTTCAGTTAGTTGATCATGCTTCAATATTTGAATGGATCTATGACTTCATCCAGTTGGATATTCCCAAGGAGACAGATTGCTATCTATAGAAAAGTATGTAAAGCATGTTGCAAATCTCAAAGTGCTATAAAAATGCTAGCTCTTCTTCCTTTCCCTTTCCCCTCTTTTTCTCCCTCTTCTTTCTTCCCCTTGTAATTAATTTTATCCTTATCATCACCCCCACCCCATCATCATCATCATCATCATCATCATCATCAGTCCATGCCTTCCCAGCCTGTGATTCTTGACCATATGCTTACATTGAGTCTTCGTAGTGGAATCTACCCAGTTTTAATCGATGTTACCATGCTCGTAATCACCAGACTATATGGAATGAAGAGTTTCTAGGTGGTACAGTGGATAGAACAGTGCAGTTGGAATTAAGAAGACCTGAATTCAAATCCTGCCTCTGGCACTTACTAGCTATGTGACCTATTTGGAAGTTTAATCTGCTTTATCAAATTTTCTCCATCACTTTCTTACATTTAGACAATCAAAAACAATGAATCAAGCCCCAATTTGAAGTGCTCTCTGATTTCTGAGGTGTAAGGGCTCACACTGAAAATTTAACCATCTGCTCTCATAGACCAGCATGAGCTGACTCCCACTGGTTGTAATTGTAAGGCAGTTTTTCCTGAAATCAATCCTAAATTGGTGTCTTGGCAATTTCCACATCCTGTTTCTAGTTCTGCCCTCTGGAACCAAAAAGAACAATTTTAATCCTTCTTCCCCTTGATGGTCCTTCAAATATTTGAAAACAGCTAGTATGTCTCCTGAGACTTTTTTCTCCGGGTTAAACATTCCTCTTCCTTATATCAGTCCCATATGTCATACACTGGAGACCCTTTACCATCCTGGCTGCTGTACATCCTCTGGATGCCAATACTTTTTTAAAAAATCAATAAAGGATAAATATAGCAGGAGCTTGCCTAGAGGCAACTCAGTGGACTTGGAGTCAGAAGATCTGAATTCAAATCCTGTCTCAGATGTTTATTAGCTGTGTGACCCTGAGCAAGTCATTTCAATGTGATCTGCCTCAGTTTCCTCATCTGTAAAATGAAGATAATAATAACACCTCCCTACCAGGGTTGTTGTGAGACTCAAATGATATACGTAAAGTGCTTCACAAACCTTAAAGTGATATATGAGTGCTAACTATTATAATTGTTAGCTACTGGAATCGTGACTGCAGTATTTGTAACTCACAGAAGAGGATGCTGGATGGTTTCTAAAGGGCTTTCTCCACAATAACACAACAATGTAGGCAGGGCAGGTGATACTATTGACATTTTACAGCTAGGGAAACTGAGGTTCAGAGAGAAGTCTTTTAGTTTGCCAGTTTTCACATGATTAGTTAACGGCAGATGATTGCTAGGAGCCAGTTCTTCTGACCCCCATCTAGCTCATCATTCTTCCCCATTCACCACACCACCTCCCTCATTAACTTTCTCCGGAGGAAGTGATGGGTCTGTAGCTTATACACAGGGGTTAATAGGCAGCTGGCCCTGTTATCTTCCCTTTCATTTCCCACCTGAAGGCAGCTTGGTGACATGATGGGAATTTGACGGCCCAGGCAGCAAATGACCAAATTGAATTACTTTGTGGGAGTATTTCTCCAGGGAATGTGCTGGGAGAAAGAGACACTAGGTCTCTCAGTGTCAGAGCAGGAAGGCTTAACTTAGCCTGGGCCGCCCCTGGCATGAGCCTGGGGGACCTGGAGCAAGTGATATCCAGCTCAGCTAGCTTAGCTCTGATCAGACCGCTGGAAAAGAGTTTAGCAGAGACGTGGCATGGCTGTAATTAGCCTCCCTACATCCGGATGATGGATTTGCTACAGTTATTTCTCCATGGTGTCAGCCTAGGAGCCGGATCTGCTGATTGAACCTGCCAGCCTCTGAGCTAGTTGTATCTCCCTGGGCACAGTGACAGTCAGAGTAATTAACTTGGACTCCTGAGGGGTCATGAAGGTCAAGAGGCAGGGGAGCAGGGGCTCTGCCCTCCACATTGGCCTCCCCAAGAGACCCAAGGCTCAAATCTGTGTCCTGATCACATCCAGACAGCTCTCAGTTTTCATCAGAGAAGGGTGTTAACTGAGACTTGGTGGTCTTTATTTTCTGATCTGTGCCAGCCACTTTTCTGTTCATGACCTTGAGATGTCTTTGGGTTGTTAGTAGTTTTCCAGTATGGGTAAGATGAACATCTGGCCTTCACATCCTGGTATATGACATCTGGCTGCAGTTGGGGTTCAATGTAATTCAATAAACATTTATTAAGCATTTCTATATACCAGACTCTTTGCTAAGTGCTGGGAATACAAAAAGAGGCAAAAGACAATCTCTGCCCTCAAGGAGCTTCCAATCTAATGGGGGAGACAACATGTAAACAAATATATACACAGCAAGTTACAGACAGGATAAATGGGAAATAATTATGAGAGAGAGGGCATTGAATTAAGAGGAGTCAGAACCTAATAAATGCTTGTTGGTTGGCTGACTTGTCTCTTTAAGACTCAGTTTCTTCATCCTTAAAATGATAGGGGTGGAATAGATGATGGTCTCTGGAGTTTCTTCCGGTTCTAGATCGATGAACCGTAAGTTTCTCTCAGTAACATGATAAGGTTCTTTCAAGCTCTAGATTGACGAGCCTGTTATCCTATAAACATCTTGCTGTAGCATGATAGGGTTCCTTCATGCTCTAGATCAATGAGTCTATTATCCTAAAAGCCTCTCTCGATAACAGGACGTTCTTAATCCTCCAAAATCATATCAAGGCCCCTTCTTTCCCTGCCTCTTTTTGGTTTGATTCAACAATTCAAAATTGGTTAGGTATCCACCATGTGCTGAGTCCTCTGAGCTAGTCTCAAATTAAAAAGTAAAACCTTCCTTATCCTCAAGAGCTTGTTTTCTACTGGGGAGACACAGCATAAACACAGATGAGTATAATCTGGCAGAAGGTAAAAGTGGATGAGCAGAAGAGCTAGCTGTGGTGGTGTTCCCAGCTCCTCCCTAGTGGAACGGCTTTCTCTCTAGTTAACACCCCTCCACCAGGACCTGCAGGGTTTGAATTTCCCATTTAAATATGTCTCTGGATGAAACCAAGGCACAGGTGGGAAGGGAAGGGGAAATGGACAATCTTTACCTTGCTCTTGGCTTGGGTTCTTTTGCCTGAAGGAATCCAGGTCTCTGTGTTTTCTGCCTGGGGAGTTTATATAAATATAAATCAATAAAATCTCTTTTGTTCATCTTGAGTCGCCAGCTGGTGTTCTCAGCAATTACAAGAAACTACCTCTGCTTTTCTATCAAAAATATTTCAGTATAAAATCTTTGATACACATCACTATCCATCCCTCCTCCCTCTTGGCTTTATTTAACCCCCAAGGACACACACACATACACACACACAATCAGTGTCATTCAAATGAGTGACCATAAGGTGATAGATAGATAGATAGATAGATAGATAGATAGATAGAACCTTTATTAAGCGTATACTATGTATCAGGTACTGTGCCAAGTGCTAGGAATACAAATACAAGCAAGTAAGTTATTTCCTCCCTCAAGGAGTTTCTTTTCTATTGAGGGAAGGCAACACATAAAGAGGAGCTGGTGGTACACATTATGTTGTGAGGCCCCTGGACAGTGGTGTGGAGGCCTGATTCCAGGCCCTATCAGAGCCTGGCATCCCAAGAGTAGAGTCCAAGGCTCTAGTCAGGGAGGGAGGGAGATAAGAATGATGGAAGGATTGCAAGCAGTGTGGTGTGGAGATGGCTGGGAAACCAATTTAGAGAAATCAGTTTCTTCAAATTAAAAACAAATGGAAAAACAGAAAGCAGAACAAAGATCAGTGGTGCAGTCTGTGCTCTCTTAGAAAAGCATTAGATAACGTGAAGCAAAGGATACACAAGTACAGATTGCTACCAGCATACTTCTTAGCCACAGGGGTTATTCTAGCCATTTGGCATCTGTTTCAGAGTTCAGTTACCATCTTCTTCCTCTTGTCTCTACATTCTTTCTCCTGTCATTTTGCTTATTGGTCACCAGCAGTGGCAGCGGCATATGAGGCAATGTCTCCCATTCATATCTCTCATTCTCCTTCACTTTGTGAAGTCATTCATATCTTCTTTTGCCTCCTTTGAAAATTGGGGAGGGACTAAGTCCTACTGGAGCTCAGAAGATGAACACGAGACACTGGTCTCTAATATCCCACTGCAGTAATATAGTGTGGGAAGTTCAATGAGCAAAGGAGAGACCTAGGCATTGTTCTATTGGAGTATTGAAGGAGGGAAAGAGCATGGATAGCTGGAGATGGGAGGGGGAGGCTTTCTGGGGGAAGTAAAACCCAAGCAGAGCCTTGAAGGAAGACAAGAGTTCTAAAAGACAGAGATGAAGAAGGAAGGAATTTCCTGGGTGGGTGGGTGGGTGGGAATCTTGAGAATGTATGGGGGTGGAAAATAACAGGTACAGTTCCAAGAAGAGTTGACAGTCTAATTCAGTTGGAATTTTGAGGGCATGAAGAGGATTAATGTGAACTAAGGTTGCAGAAGTAGGTTAGAGCCAGACTATGGAGGGACTCAAATGCCAAGCTTACAAGCTTTTATTTTATCCTAGTGGCAAGTGGGAGCAACTGAACATCTGTGAGCAGAATAGTGATTTGGTCAGACCTGGGACTTTGGAAGATAATTTTGACACCTCCGATGTGGAGGACAGAGGGGAGAGACTGAGGCAAAGAAATCAGAAAGTGGTACTTGAGTTGAGTGTTGAAAAAAGATAGGACAGAGGTGTGGAAGGAGCATTTTCCAGGTGTGGGGGATCAAGAGTGGAGGCAGGAGATGTCATGTCTCATGCGAGATACAGCAGGAAGGCCATAGAATGAAGGGAAGTAAAGCGAGTAAGCCCTCCTTGGAGTCTGTTGTAATGGTCCATAAAGAGGTAATGGGGCCTCAACTCCAGGGGTGGTTGTGGGAGGGAGACATGGGAGAAATATTGTGGATATCTATGGGTAAGGAGGAGCCCTGTCTTCCTGGATTTTGTTACTGGGCCCCAGAATATGCTCTCTACTGAACAGAGTTCTATCCCTCCATCACCCTCTGCCCCTCAGAGTGAAAGTCTTCCTTAAAAGACCTACAGCTCTGATGTCTCTATCCCCCTGTCACAGACTACTGGGAGGCAGTCTGCATGAAAGAGGAAAACCTCCCCATTCTGCTCCCTCTTTCCTCCCTTTCAATTTCCCCTTTAAACTGGACTGGGAGTCAGCAGACCTGGATTGGTATTCTGGTCACTGTGTGACCTTGGACAAATCCTTTCCCCTTCGTAGGCCCCAGTTTCATCATCAACCTGTTCAGGATAATAACAGCTCCCCTGCTTACCACATGGGCATGATTTGCAGATAACTAAGTAGGTGTAAATATGTTTTGAGAAATGACATGTCAGGAGGTATTAATAATTAAATGTGAGGGCCTGTGGTGTTCCTATCTCACACTGAAGTTCCTCACCCCTTTGGGTCTGTTCTGCCTTACTCCCTTCATTTTATGGACTTTGAGCTGTTTCTCACATGAGATGCCCCATCTCTTCCTCCATGCTTTTGTACAGTCAGTCCCCTCATATCTGGAAAGGATTCCTTCCTCTGCCCTTCAGAATTAGTCTTTGTTTTCTCCAAAGTTCAGTGTAGGCACCACCTTCTACTGAGGCCTTTTCTGATCACCCTCAGCTACTAGTGCCTTCCCCATCATCATCATCACCATCATCATCATCGTCAATGATTTAACATTTGTATAGTACTTACTATGTGTGGGTCACTATGTTAAGTACTTTACAGTTGTTACATTTGATCCTCGCAACAATCCTGGTAGGGATTGTTCCCATTTTACAGATGAGGAAACTGAGGCAGACAAAGGTTAAGTGACTTGCCCAGAGTCACACACTTAGTAAGTGTCTGAGGCAGAATTTGAACTCAGATCTTCTTGACTCTAGGCCGAGTGCTCCATCCACTGCACCACCTAGGTGCCTGGAAAAAATTTAGCTTATATTTATTTGGTATATACTTAACAGATGGCACATGTTGTTTTCCCCAATAGAATGCTCCTTGAGGACAGGGACGGTTCCATTTTTTTAAATCTTTGTATCTCCATCTCCCCGAGGCAGCCAGGTGGTACAGGGGACAGGGCACTGGGCTTGGAATCAGGATGACTCCTCTTCTTAAGTTCAAATCAAGTGTCAGACACTTACTAGCTGGGTGACCCTGGACAAGTCACTTAACCCTGTTTGCCTCAGTTTCCTCATCTGTCAAATGATCTGGAGAAGGAAAGGGCAAACCACTCCAGATTCTTTGCCAGGAAAACTCCAAATGGGGTCATGAAGAGAAGGACACAACTGAAAAATGGCTGAACAACAAAAATCCCCATCTCCTAGAACAGAGCCTGGCACATACCAGGCACACAATAGATGCATGATGATTGGATGATTAACTTATTCTAGGATCATAGCATTAGAACTGAAAGGGATCTTAAAGGCCGACTAGTCTAACCTACTCACTTTACAAATGAGGAAACTGAGGCCAGAGAAGTGAAATGACTTGGCCAAGGTCCCACAAGTAACAAACAGAAGAGCCTGGAATCATAAGCCAATCCTCCATTTCCAACTGCAGCACTCACACTGGCTTGTTTCTTTTTCAGGGATTAAAACCAATGGATTCCAATGGCCTGGCTGATCCCTATGTGAAGCTGCACCTTCTGCCTGGCGCCAGCAAGGTAACATATTGCCGGGGGCCTCTTTACATCTCCCCAGCAGATGGGACCTGGAAGCAGCCCAAGACTAGGCTACTGGAGAGCCTGAAAATAGCTCCTGTGTTCATAGAAATAACGCCGTAGGGCAAGGGGGTGAAGCTCCCCTTGAGCGAGAGAGAGAGTGAGCCAAGCTTCACCCTCTCCAAAAAGAGAGGCTGGGCCACCTGGCCTGGCTCTCTGTCCAGAAATATGACCCTACTGGGGAAACTGGGAGAAATGAGGAAGAAGGGTGGAAGGTTGGGTTGAGGGTGGCTTCCTGTTTCCTATATGCAGGGTTTGACTGGGGAAATTGAGCTATGTTAACCTAGTGGCCACTCTGGTCAACACTGACCTAGCAAAGAGTCTTCTAAACCTGCCTGCTACCTACGGTGCCCTTAGTGAGACAGCCCTCATACTGTGACTAGGAGACCTGGGTTTGAATCCCACCTTTGACACTTCAGAGAATCATAGAAACACAAAAGCTCAGTCAGAAGAGGCCTCAGGAACCCCAAGTCAGAGAAGTGCAATGAAAAGCAAAGCAGTGGTTCTGGAGTCCACAGACGTGGATTTGAATCTCTCCCCTGTGTGGCCATGTACAAGTTTCTTCACTTTCCTGGGCCTCAGTTTCCCCATTTGTAAAATGAAAGAGTTGGACTAGATGGCCTCTCAGGTCCTTTCCAGCCCTTGAGCTAAGCTCCTATGAGCTTCTTTGCTTGAAGACCTCCGTTGAGGAGAAGCCCATTGCCTTCCAAGGCAGCCTAGCTGCTAAGAAATGACTCTTTGCACATTCCACCCACTGCTCCTAGCGCTGGGGCCAGGAGGAACTAGGCTAATAGCCCTTCAAATATTTGAAGATAATTATCATGTAGGGGAGGCAGCATTATACGGTGGGAAAAAAGCTGGCTCTGGATGCATAGGGTTTGGGTTCAAATCCCACCTCTGATGCCTATGACTTATGTGACCTTGGGTGAGTCATTTCATTTTTACTAGCCTCAGTTTCTACATCTGAAAAGTGAGAGGGGTGGACTAGATGACCAGGATCCTTTTAGCTCCAGCTCTGTGACCTTTTCTAAGTCCCCCCTTCTACAGTCTAAACATCCCTAGATCTTTAAACCCATTCCTCATATAATAACTTACAGGCCATCACTATCTCCTCTGTATGCTCTCCAGGATGTCAGTGTCCTTCCAAAAGGATGACACACCAAACTGAACTCTCTGTATGACCGTCATCAAACTGTTTCACTTCCCTGACCCTCAGTTTCCTCATCTGTAAAGTAGAGATGTTAACCCTTGCTGTATCTACCTCCTTGAAGAGGCATCAGTTTAGAGCCATCTCCACTCCAAATGTTCATATTGTGCCTGACCTGTGGTAAAGCCCTCCAAACTCACATTGGTCTAACCAGCCACAGTGGGACACATTGTACTTTGACCCCAACATAGTGATGCCATTTTGGTCCTCTTCAAGAAAAAAGGACAACCAACCAATGTACCTCCCAGGGCTCTTGAAGTGAAACTACTTTCTATACCTTAAAGTGCTTTTTTAAAAATAGTGAGTTATTCTTGTTGGAGGATCTTAGGTTAGTTTGTTAAGGTCCCCTTGAACTCTAACCTTCCTTTTTCAGAGGAGAAAACTGAGGCTTATCGTTGTAAAATCATTTGCCTGTGGTCATAGGAAAAGATATAGACAAAATAGGAAAAGGTACAGACATCCCATCCAGGGCTCTATCCTTGGGAGGATGGGTAGGTGGGTGAGGAATAGAATCCATTTTAGAAGATATTGGGAGCATCCTGGAGCCTTGTTCAGAGAATTCCTGTAAGAGGTGGGTTCCATGGTCTGACACCACACCAAGTTGAAAGTCCATGTTTTCCTCTTTGATCATAGTCCAACAAGTTAAGGACAAAAACTCTGAGGAATACACGAAATCCCATCTGGAATGAAACCCTGGTCTATCATGGCATCACCGATGAGGACATGCAAAGGAAGACCCTAAGGTAGGTGGGGAAAGAAGAGGAGGAGGTGAGGAAGAAGAAAGGAGGATTCTGAGGAGGAGAGGAAGAGTGGAACTGGGGTCATTTGGGATCAGGGTCAGGGCTGGGCTGGGGTCTTCTTGGGCCTGATAGAGCTAGTAGCCCAAGTTTGAAATGTGAGTGGTATCCCAGATTCCGCCCCCTCCCTCACTCCCCATATCCAATCAGTTGCCAAGCCTTGTTGATTCTACCCCCCCAACCACATCTCTTGCATTTCTTTCCCCTCCCACATAACTACCACCCTAGTTCAGACCCACATCACCTTTTGCCTGGACTATTACAATAATCTCCTAGTTGGTCTTGCTTCCATTCCCTCCCTCATCCTCCAGTCCATTGTCCACATAACTGCCAAAATCATCTTCCTAATGCACATGTCTCTCTCCTGCTGTGGCTCCCTATTCTACCTGAATAATATACAGCCTGGCATTGGAAGCCTTCCAACATCTGAATCAAATCTATATTCCTCTTTATGCATTATGCAGAGGGGATAGGGAGCTGGTCTCTGAGTTAAGGAGACCTGTATTCAGGTCTGATGCATGCTGTCTGTTGTGACTCTTGTGACATATAAAAAAATTTGAGAGACATAATTTCTGGATAAATAATCATGTTATTAATCATGTTTAGCAAATAGTTAATAAAAGGATAGTCATTTTGCCATCTCTCGTAAACCAAAAACGAAACATAACAGGCCTCTCAATGCTTATATGCCCTTGGAAGAGTGGGTGTTCCCAACAGGCAGCAATCAACTCTGATTGGTTAACAATTAACAAGAGAATGAATATCATAATGAGAAATGGGTTTATTCTAATGAGAGGCTGGGGGAAATGGCTCTGATCACTCAGTCTTAGACAAAAAGACTTATCTCTGCCCAGACTACCCCTTCTAGGGCAATCTAGACAAAAAGGAATCTACTGCAGCAAGATCTGTCTGACTAAAACACAATAGGACAGAATTCACCTGGACCAACATCTCTTTGCCTTTTGAGCAGATCTCAATTTTCCCAGTTGGGATTTCGTCTCATTATTAGCCTGCACTTCAGAGGTTGGCTGAATAACCTACAGGGGCTGATTTCTTAATGAGGAAATAGAAAGGAAAGAAACCTTAGTCCTAATTCAATAATCGATTATTAATTTAAGAGAGAAATAGCCATTTCTCTCACTCTAGACAGGTCACTTAATCTCTTGGTTGCCTCAGGCCACCCTTTAAGACTATAAATTATAAAACTATAAACTTACAAATATATAACTATATTATAAACTTATATATTATATGATATATATTATATATTATAAACTTATAAATTATAAACTATAGTTGCCAATCTGCATCGGTAGACAGAGTTTCTGCACTGGGAGTTCTCTATCCTGATGGAGCCATGGGTCCAATTCCCTACACCCTCTCCCCTCCAAAACCAAAAAAACAATGATAAATATGTTATAGGGTGTCCCTAAAGTCTGGGCACATAGGCAAAGAATGCATATTTTGAAATATTTGGAACATTAACAGACCTTAGCCCCCTTGACTTCTTCTTCAGGGGTATTCTAAAGGAGAAGGTGTACTCAATGAAAATCACAGATGCAGCACACTTGATTGAATGCATAAAGAGTGAATGTGCTAAAATTGACGGCAGTGTGGAGTTACTGCATTGAGTTCACATGAATCTTGCAAAGCGCATCAACCTTTGCATCACAAATGATGGAAATCAGATTGAAGATGTTATTTGTTAATATGCTAATTAAATAAAATGTTGTTGAAAATTTCATTCATTTCCTTTCTTGAAAATATGCATTTTTGCCTTTGTATCCAGACTTTTGGAACACCCTGCGCGTTCTAACCAAACTGATCTACTAAAGGGACTTTCCTGATGTCTTTAGTTCTTAGTAATATCTCCAGATCATCTCCTATTCACTTCTCTGCATAAATGCTCTATTCCTTTAGTAGAATGTATGCTTTTTGAGGGCAGTTGACTTTTTGCCTTTCTATCCCCAATGCCTGGCACAGTACCTGGCATATAGTAAGCTCTTACTACATTTTTTTCTGGAGGCAGTTGGGGTTAAGTGACTTGCCCAGAGTCACACAGCTAGTAAGTGTCTGAGGCTGGATTTGAACTCAGGTGCTCCTAACTCCAGGGCCAGTGCTCTATCCACTGTGCCACCTAGCTGACCCTTAATGTATTTCAAAAAAATTGAATTGTTGAGCTGAGCATGATAGAACATGCCTAATCTCCCTGCTACTGGGGAGGATGAGGCTGGTGGTTCACTTGAGCCCAAGAGTTCTGACCTGCGGTGAGGCTATGGCCGATCAGATGTTCTCATTCAGTCTGGCACCAATATGGCGAGCCTTCCGGAGCAAGGGGACGCGAGGCCACCTAAGGAGGAGCAAACCAGTCTGACTTAGAAAAAGGGCAGAACAAAGCTTATGTGCCTATGACCAGTGGCTGCTGCCCTTCCAGCCTGGGCAGAACATGGAGACCGAGCCTCAACTTTTACAAAATTAATTACAAATTAAATTGAATTATTGCATTGTCCAAGGTCACATAGGGAATGATTAGCCAGTTTAGGATTTTAACCACCCTTTCTTGTCTCTATCCAGTCTAGCCAGTGCTAGGGGAAGTGGAGAGTGTTGTAGAAAGCGCAATAGATTTGGAATCAGAAGAGTTGGGTTCAAATCTTGGCACTGCTACTTCTTACTGATAGAATTTGAACCATGCCTCCAACTTTCCAGATTTCAGTTTTCTTCTCTACAAAATAAAGGAGTTGGACTAGTTCAGTGATGTCAAACTCAAACAAAAACAGGGGCCACTAAGCTATCCATAAGGTTCCCTGCCAGAAACATATTGGCTCAGAAAACCACATATTAACATTATCTATGTTATATTATATTTTTATTTATTTTGTTATTATTGTTTTTATTTATTTTTGTTTTGGATTTATTTATTGTTCGTTTTTAAAAAAAATTGTTATTGTACTTATCTGTTTGTTTACATTTTAATATGGTTCTGCCACATTTGGGCCAGCCTCCTCTTTGACACCTTTGGCCGAGATGACTTTAACAATCTCCTCCAACTCTAAATCTATAACCTCATGATCTCTTTCTACCTATCAAGGTGTATAGAGAACCAGCCTTGAAGCCAGGAAGTACTGGGTTCAAGTTCCACTTCTGACACAAACTCACAGTGTGATGTGGGCCAAGTCACTTGCTCTCTTAATGCTCCAGGCAACTTCGGGCAGAGAAGGTGCCAGTCTGCATTTGTAGAGGGAGTTTCCTCACAAGAGAGTTCCCTGTAATAACGAAATCAAGAATCCAGTGCCTATTCCTATCCTTATCTTTTTTCAACTGAATCCCAAATAGAATCCAGTGACCATTCACTAGCTGTGTGACTGAGCAACTCACCTCCCCTCTGTGGGCCTCAGTTTACCTATCTGTAAAATGAGGACAGTAATGCCTGTCCTTTCATCCCATGGGGTGGTTGTGAGCATTCAATGCTACAACTTACATAAAGTGCTTTATGACAAGAAAGGTCCATGTAAATGTCAATTGTTATCATTTACTAGACTGTCAACACCTTGAGGGCAGGCATTGTCTCATGTTTCCTTCCTGAGCTCCCAGCACAGATCACTGAACAGAGCATGCTTCATTAAGTTTTTGTCCAGTGTTTGATCTCTATTATTATCATCATTCATAATTATTGCTATCATTTTTATCTTAGGATTTCTGTCTGTGATGAAGACAAGTTTGGCCACAATGAGTTCATTGGGGAAACCCGATTCTCCCTGAAGAAACTGAAGCCTAATCAGAAGAAGAATTTCAACATCTGCCTGGAGCGGGTCATCCCTGTGAGCTAGTTCAATTCACCAAGACTGATTACATGCTTACTATTTCTTTTCTACCTCCTACACTGTGCTGGGCACTGGGGATAGAATAGAAAAGGAAACAGTCTTTGCCCTCAAGGAGCTTATATTCTGTAAAAGGAAGCAAAGTGTCTGCAGATAAGCAAAAATGAAGTAATTTCAGGAGGGGGAGTACTAACCATAGGGAGGAGGAATTGAAACTGAGCCTGGACTGGAAGGGACATAAGGATTCTGACAGATTTTACAGATTAAAAAAACTGAGAGTTCAAATGGTAAAATGTCCTTCCCTAAGCCACATGTCTAGCAAGAGGCAGAGGCAGGATTTGAACCCAGTTCTCTCTTGACTTGAGATCCTACTTTCTTGAACCCAGATCTTCTGTGTCCAGTTCTCAACAGTGGACCAGGGAGAATTTGCATAGGAAAATGAGACAGACTATGCTAAGGGTCAAATGAGCGAATGAGAATCAGAAAAGCTCAGAAGAGGTCTGGGAAGATTTCATTCATTCATTTATTTAGTCAGTCAACAAGTGTTTATTAAATGCTTTCCCTAAATATTTTCTGAGCCCCTACAATGTTCAAGCCTCTGCTTTAGGAGATACAAAGACATGTCAAACACAGTCCCTTCCCTCAAGTTACCTATGGGCTCACAGGAGAGTTAATCAACCAATAAACATTTACTAAGTGCCTACTATGTGCAGAGAATTGCTCAGAGGTAGGAGAGATACAAAGCTTAGCTAAGACACAGTCCCTGGCATCTTACTGTTTAATAATTAATGTTAATTAAATATTATATTACAAATGATATATATTAATTAAAATTAACAATTCAGTAATTAAAGCTTACTGTTTAATATGGGGTAAGAAACCAACCCAAATAATAATGATGGTGATCGATGATGATAATGTCATAGATTTAGAGCTGGAAGGGAGCACAGAGGCCATCAAATTCAACTCTCTTATTTTACAACTTAGGAAACTGAGGCGCAGAGAGACAGAGGGACATGCCCAAGGTCATACAGGAAGGGACCACAGCAGATTTCAAATTCAGGCCTGAGAGTGTAAAGCCAGTATTCTTTCCCTTATAGCACAGGCATATGGTGATGTAAGGTTTGCAAAGCATTTTATGTCAAGTATTTCATTTGATAATCACATTAGTCCTTTGAGCTGGTTGGAGGCATTGTTATTCCCATTTTAGAGGTGAGGAAAATGAGGCATGGAGCTAGGTTGGGGGATGGGCCCAGAGTCACTGGGCTGACCAATATCAGAGACAATGGATGTGTTCTCTCTTGATTTCTAGTCTGTCTCTCTTTCCGCTGTGTCACAGGGACATGGACCATGAGACAGGTACAACGAAAATGATCTCTAGTCTCTGTTGAACAAGTTAGACCTTGAAGGATCTGGGCAGGGACAGAAGAGAGCTGGGAGGGAATTGCCAGGAGGGAGTGAATGGTGGTGGAAAAGGCAGGAAGGTAGGGAAGAATAAACAAAGCACTGGGGATGGATTAAAGAGGGAAATGACAAGTCTCTGGTGGTGCCTCCTTAGTCCCAGCCTCTTTCTCCTCATGGTAGAATTGTTGCATGCCAAGAAGAACCTTAGAGAACCCTCAGAGCTGTGAAATGCCTTAAAACAGGGGATGTCAGGGCTGGGAGGGGCCTTAGAACAGGGGATGTCAGAGTTGGGAGAGTCCTTAGAACAGGGAATGTCAGAGCTGGGAGGGACCTTGGAACAGAATGTCAGAGCAAGGAGGAGCCTTAGAACAGAGAGTGTCAGCACAAGGAGGGGCCTTGGAACAGGGAATGTCAGGGCTGGGAGGGGCCTTAGAACAGAGAATGTCAGGGCTGGGAGGGGCCTTAGAACAGGGGATGTCAGAGTTGGGAAGAGTCCTTAGAACAGGGAATGTCAGGGCTGGGAGGGGCCTTGGAACAGAATGTCAGAGCAGGGAGGAGCCTTAGAACAGAGAGTGTCAGCACACGGAGGGGCCTTAGAACAGGGAATGTCAGGGCTGGGAGGGGCCTTAGAACAGGGAATGTTTGAGCTCAAAGTAGAATGTAAGCTCTTTGAGAGTAGGGCTAATTTGCTTTTATCTTTGGGTACTTAATGAAAGTTAGCTGAATTCTTGAGTTGGATAGGGGCCCATATCTTCCATCATTTGACAGCCTCCTAGGCTGATGTTCTTTCTTCCCCCCTCCCCCTTCCCCTTATAGCTGGCAGTGTATCCCTGTTTGGGGAAGCAGGTGTGGGAGCTCTTGGGGGAGCAGGGGATCCTGTAGCAGCAGCATCTCACCATATGGTCCACCAGAGAAGGATTCTCTTCATACTGTACAATGCTTTTGTACATACAGGTGAACAGAATGAGACACAACCAGGATGATCACAGCAGGGAATAGCATTAAATGCAAATGTCCTCAAAGCCAGTCTTTTCCATGAGCCCCAGGGAATTGCATGCTCCCATGTGGGTCTTCCCAGGATAATTAGCAGTTTGCTGCCTCTTTCTAGCCTAATTGTATTCTCTTAATCAGAGGAATCACTTCACTAGAAGCCTCTCTGACTAAAGTCCTTCCTGCTTTAGGAGGAAAGCAAGGGCAGGGGGGCAGGGGTGGAGTTGTCCCATTCTTCAGGAGGTCCCCATAGCTGGAGCGATCCTCCCCCAGATTCCCCTTGAGTCTAATCTATACTGAGGAATACTCCCGACTGTCTTCATCACCATTGGTCAGGTCAGGCCCCCCAATGGACTTCTCTTCCATAGAGACCAGAGACAGTGTGGTGCAAAGGCTAACACCCTTGACTTGACTTGACATCAGGAAGACTAGAATTCAGATCCTGCCTCAGAAAATTACTAGTTGTGTGGCTCTGGGTAAATCATTTCACCTCCCTGAGCCATCAGTAAAATGGGAATACTGATACCCACAGTACCTACCTCATGGGGTTGGTCACAGGTCTAGAGCTGGGAGGGATATTAGGGGCCATCTAATACAACTTGCTTGTTTTACAGACAAGGAAACTGAGGGAAAAGTGACTTGTCATACAGAGAGAAAACGGTAGAATCAGGATCCGAACTCAGGTTCCTGATTCCCAATCCAGTTCCAATCTCCATTGTTGCCACAATCATATCAGAAAGTGTCTATAAAGGGCTTGGTAAACCTTAAAGCACTTTATAAATGTTATTTTTTATTTTTGTTATTACAATAGAAGCTCCATCTTCTTGGGGAGAGGGTTGGAACCCACAAAAAACCTTGGAATTTACCATGTGAGGAACCAATCCCTCGGGATTGACCCAAACTGAAGCATCAACCTCACAGTGAGACCCTTACCTTACTCTCAGATGTCCCACCCCACCCTGGGGCCTTAGATGCTTACAGAGAAAAGTAACAGTTTGAGGAGGATCAATCCAATAATCAAATAGTCCAATCCAAGAAACATTTATTAAGTGCCTACCATGTGCCAGGCATTGTGCTTAGTTCTGGGGATACAGTAATTTTTAAAAAGACAGTCCCTGGGCTCAAGGAGCTTGCAGTCTAATGGGGGAAAATAGCACACAAAAGAGAACAGAAGGGGCAGCTAAGTGGCACAGTGAGTAGAGCACTGGCCCTGGAGTCAGGAGGACCTGAGTTCAAATCCAGCCTCAGATACTTGACACACTTACTAGCTGTGTGACCTTGGGCAAGACACACAATTGCCCAATTGCCCTGCCTTCCCCCCTCTAAAAAAAAGAAAGAAAAAAAAAAGAGAACAGAAAAGCTGAGGAGTGAGGAGGAGAACAGGGGGTACTAGGCCCAGAAGCATCTTGTTCCATGGAGTTAAAACCAGGCAGAGCAGTAGATGGAGAGTGGAATGAGCCAAAAAGTCCAGTTTCTGTCCTCTTTAAAGGAGGGCAATGGGAGGAGTCTGGGTCAAAGAAAGCAGGGGTTTTATTGGACCACATAAAGGGAGCCAAGACTCACATTTATACTTAGGTAGAGGAGTTGGTTTTATCAGTCCCAGCAAAGGGTCCACATTCTTCCTCTACAGCTGACTAGAAAGAACTTTCCAGCTGCTGAACCCTAGGGTTAGGGTTAGAGTTAGGGTTAAGATAGCTCTGCCATGACTGATGGGTAGGGGGAGGAGGGAGAGAAATTCCCCTCAGCACATGGATCTCCTCCCCAAGCAAAGGAATTCCCCCCCATAAACAACTACTTAATGACTTTTTTATATAAGCTCAAGGGGCATAACTGAGTCTCTCAGGCAGTTACTAGTTGTATCCTGTATGACGTCAGGTGCCCTCATCCAATGGGCAGGGCCAAAAAGCTTCTCAGGGTAATGAAGGAATTTCTTCCTACTTTGTTATGAGGTTGTAGGAAAACTCCTTAAGGGAGATAAGGGAAGTTCTACTACTACTGTAAAAAAAAAAATCTATCTATACATACACACATACATACATGTACACGCATATATATACACACACATGTGTATGCATACATATATGTGTGTGTATATGTATATGAAATATGATTGACCAAAGTCATGCATTCAGTAAGAGGCAGAGGCCAGGCTGGAACCCAGGATCCAACCCCACCGTCCACCATTAAAGTCAGTCAATATCACTCAATAAGCATTTATTAAATGCATATTATGTGTTCAGTACAGGGGATACAGAAAAAAGGCAAAGACAAGGTCCTTGCCCTCAGTGAGCTCACATTTTAGTGGGAGAGACACATGCAAATAACTAGATTACCGGCGTTGATGTCCAGTTATTTCAGTCATGTCTGATTTTTTGTGACCCCATTTGGGGTTTTCTTGGCAAACATACCAGAGTGGTTTGCCATTTCTTTCTCTAGTTCATTTTATAGATGAGGAAACTGAGGCAAATAGGGTTTAGTGACTTTCCTAGGGTCATACAGCTACTAAGTGTCTGAGGACAGATTTGAACTCTGGTCTTCCTGACTCTAGGCTTGGCACTCTATCCACTGTGCCACCTAGCTACCCAGAGATTACCAGAATAGATGGGAGGTAATCTCAGAGGAGAGACACTAGCATTTGGGGAACAAGGCAAAGACATGAGAGGGGAGACCAGGAAAGACCTCTTGCAGAAGATAAAATTTGAGCCGAGTCTTGAAGTAAGTTAGTGAAGCTGGGAGGCAAAGGCAAGGAGAGCATTCCAGGCATGGGGGCCATCTGGTAAGAAAGAAGGCAACAAAGCTGGGAGAGGGTGGATCATGTGCCCAGAATAACAAGAAATCACCAGTGATCTCTTCATTGCCAAATCTAATGGCCCTTTGGCAAACCTCATTCTTCTTGGTTTCTCTGCAGCATTTGACCTTGCCCTGATTTCCCTGGGGTGGGGTGGGGTGGGGTGGGAAGGGCTGGGAGCAGGGCTGCTTAAGAAAGACCAAGTGTGTTTTCTTCAGCTGTGCCTTTCCTTGCCTGCCCTCTGCTGGATTTGCTAGTGAACAGGAAAATGAGAGATGAAGGGAAGAATCAGAATCCCAGAATGTCAGAGCCAGGAGGGACCTCAGAGGCTATTAAGTCCGACTGCCCTCATTTTTCAGAGAAGGAAACTGAGGCCTAGAGAGGCAGAGAGACTTCCTCATAGGACCACAGAGCTCCAGCTAGAAGGGACCTCAGGTGTCATCCAGCCCAACCTCCTCATTTTACGAAGGAGGAGACTGAGGCCCTGAGAAGGGGAGAGTGACTTAGTGAAGGTCACATGGCTCTGTAAATGACTGATATGGATCTCAAACCCCAGTTCCTTCATGTAAATAGGATTGCTTCCCTCTTTGTCCTCATGTCCCCAGTGCCTAGCACAGTGCCTGGTACATGCTGTTGTCGTTTGGTCATGTCTAACTCTTATGACCCCATTTGGGGTTTTCTTGGAAGAGATTCTGGAGTGCTTTCCCATTTATTTCCTTCTCCAGCTCATTTTACAGATGAGGAAACTGAGGCAAACAGGGTTTAGTGACTTGCCCAGAGTCACCCAGGTAGGAGTTGTCTGAGTCTGGATTTGAATCCAGGTCTTCTGGACTCCAGGCCTGGGGTTCTGTCTACTGTGCCACCATAAGTACTTGTTGATTGATGGTCTTTATCTAGCCCAGCACCTAGCACAGTGCCTGGCACTTAGCAAGGGCTTGATAAATGTCTGTTGATTGATTGGACCTAGGTCTTCTGATTCCGGTTTTAGGGCTCTTTTACTACCCAGAGTTTGGGCTCTTGAGTAGTGTTAACAGAATTTTAAATGTAGTTGGGGCAGACCAGAGACGGGAATGCCAGGAAACAAATAACAGATTAATAAATTACTTTTGGAGTGAGGAATGTTCCCCATGTTGGAGTAAAGGCACAGCTTATATACATAAATCACAAGTGGGGAAGGGGGTGGGGGAAGATGGATTAGAAAACAATCATTTCCAGGACCTGAGCGGCTTCCCATGACAAGCCTATGAGTGCAGGACAACACAGGTCTTCTGGAGTCCTATGAGAACAGTATTGTTTCACATCTTTGGGGGTCATTACTTGGTGGGGCAAAGGACCAGAGTTCTGTGATGGGAATAGGTCCTACAATCTTTGATTCACTTTGCTTAACGTACACAGGCACCATAAAGCAGTGATTGTGAGAGCATTGTTAACGGTTTCATTGATCATCTCAAGCTGCATTGTAAGCTTCTGATGTCCAAGTCAAAAGAGGCAGCTCTGAGAAATCTAAATTATTAGTATGTTCCTTATAAATATCATATCATTAATATGAAAGTCATAATTCCCTTCATAGTAGTAACAGTTTTCTCTCTCAAACCTCAAGGTTTGCAAACAATTTATACACACTATCTCAATTGAGACTCACAACAGCCCTGGGGGGTCGTTAGGTACCAGAAGTGTCATTTTACAGATGAGGAAACTGAGGCTTTAAGATGTGAAGCAGCTTGTCTTTGGTTATACAGCTAACGCTTTATCTCTGCCTCATGGAATCTCAAGCTGCTCCTAAGGCCTTCCTTTGCTCGTTTCCCTCCCACTCAAAATGTATTTTGTCTAGGTTTTGAATTTACCTATTTGTGTACATGTTGGGTCTCTACCTCCCCACTCTCCTCTCCAGGAGAAGGTAAGCTTCTTGAGGGCAGGAACTGTTTTGTCTTTGTATCTCCAGCACCTTGCTCTAGCTTGATACATAGTAGGTGCTTAATAATTGCCTGAGACATTAAATTAAAACATCAGAAGTGGGATTTGAACTCAGGTCTTCCTGAATCCCATCCATTCTTCTGTGTGCTAGAGCTCATGCGGAGTTTCTGTTACTCTTTATTTGTCAGAATGACTCTTGTACGCTAAGTTGTCTCCTTCCTCTGTTCCTCCCTCCCTCCCTCCCTTCCTTCCTTCTTTCCTCCCTTCCTTCCTTCCTTCCTTCCTTCTCCCTTTTGCTCTTCTAAGATGAAGCGAGCTGGGACCACAGGATCAGCAAGAGGCATGGCACTGTATGAAGAGGAGGTGAGTTGACCCTGTGAGGCTGCTGATGCCAGACAGAAGTCATCACAGTATCTGTCTGTCTGCCCCTCACCCTTAACCCCATTCATCCAGAGCATGGCTCTAACCTATTGCTCTTCCCTTCCCCCCCACATGCACACACACACACACGTGTGCACTCACAAACATGCACGCACACACATGCATGTACATGCATACACACATGCATGCACATATTACCAGTCTGATTCACACGGTAGCTGCTCAGTCTTGGGATCTGTGGCTGAGGGTGGGGTGGGGTGCAGCATGTAGTGCCACTGATGGACATCTCTATACTAACCAGCTAATCCAGAATCACTCAGTTACTGATGTGAATGTGCTCAGAAAACCCAGGCACCCTTGGGCATCTGCTTCCTGAGAGGACAGATGGCTTAAGGGCATTGGGGGAAGAGTAAAAAAAGAGTTGGGGGCCCAGTCTTATACATCGGTTCTTTTCAGTAGGGCAGGTGGGTTACAAAAACACACTTGCCAGAAAGCAGTTTGTGAATTATGGGACCATAGATTTAGAGCTGGGGACCTTAGGGATCCTTTAGTTCATAGCTGTTTTACTTGGGAGGCCATGGATTTATTAATTTTTTTTTAATGACTGCATTTCAATATAATTGATTTCCTTTGTAATCCTATGTATTTTATTTGTGCATTTAAAACCATTATCCTGAAGAGGGGTCCTTAAACTGTAGCAAACGGCAAAAGAGGACACAAGAAGGGCTAAGAATCTTGTCTCTAGTCCAATTCCCTCATTTTAAATAATTTTTCTTCCAAAAATTCAATCTCATTTGTATAGATGCCTTTTATTTTTGTATCATATTCATTCTGAATACATCTTTCTCCCTCCACTTACCCAATGAGCCATCCCTTCTAACCAAATTAAGAGAAAAGGAAAGAAGGAAGAAAGAAAGAGAGGAAGGAAGGAAGAAAAGAAAAGGAAGGAAGCAATAGAAAGAAAGGAAAAGCAAAGAAGGAAGGAAAAGAAAGAAAGAGAAAGGAAGAAAGGGAAAGAAGAAAGAAGAAAAGAAGGAAGAAAGGAAGGAAGAAAGAAAGGAAGGAAGGAAGGAGGAAAGAAAGAGGAAGGAAGAGAAAGAAAAGAAAAGAAGACAGAAAAAAGATAGCATAGAAAATGAAGGAATGAAAAGAAAGATAAATTAAAGAGGGAAGGGAAAGAAAGAGAAAGGAAGGAAGAGAAAGAAAGAAAGAAGAAAAGAAGGAAGGAAGAAAGAAAAAAGAAAGGAAGGAAGGAAAGTAGAAAGGAAGGAAGAAAGAAGGAAAGATGAAGGAAGAAAGAAAAAGAAAGGAAGGAAGGAAAGAAAGAAAAGGAAGGAAGGAAAAGAAAGAGAAAGAAGGAAGGAAAAGAAAGAAGGAAAAAAGAAAGGAGGGAGGGAAGGAAACAGTTCATTGAAACTAACATACTGGCTATGTCTTATAGTATATTCATTTCAAACCTCTCATTTTACAGGTAAGTGAATCAGAGAGGGAAAGTAACTTGCCTGGGGTCATACAGCTAATAGGTATCTGTGGTGGGATTTGATCCCCTCCCTTCATGACTTCAAGTCTGCTCACTATACCAGCTATCTTTCCCATTATCCAAGCTCACAGGACCCCCCTGGACTCACAGGATTATAGATTTAGACTTGGAAGGGACCCCGGGTGGAAGCCACCTGGTCCATCCTACGCACTGTACAGATGAAGGAGCTGAGGTCCAGAAAAGCTAAAAAAAAATCTTGCCCAAAGACCCACAGATACTAAATGGAGAACTGAGGATCAAGGAGAAAGAAGCACAGGCTGAGAATCACTGGCTTATGTCATTAGAATGTGAGCTCCTTGAGGGCAGGTACAGTTTTTGCCTTTCCTTTGTCTTCCCAGGGCTTGGCACATTGGGGGTCCAGATTCCCTGAATCCAAACCCAACACTTTCCATTGTACTTGCCCCCATTGCCCTCTTCTGTTTGCTTGTCTCACTCCTCCCAAAAATGTGGCCATCACTTCCCTGCTGCCCTTCCAACCTGGAGAGGATAGTATTAGTTCTCCATTTCTTTAGTGTCCTGTGAGCGGGGTTTCCCAGTAGTGGGGAAGTTCTGGCACCGAACCATCCATATTCTTTTGCTGGGTTGTTCTTTGGATATGAATTTGTGATAGCTGAGTGGGCTCAGGGCTCAGCCTCTGGCTCAGGTTAAGGTCTAGTTGTAGGCTCAAGGTTAGGGCTCGATCTATGGACAGGATCAAACTAGGGCTTGTCTGGGTGTGGGCAAGACTTAGTCTGTGGCCAAGTTCATAGCTCAGTCTGAGACAAGGGTAATAGCTTAATCTGGGAGAAGTATCAGTTTTGACTGGGATTAAGGTTAGATTTAAGGTTAGATCTGGTGTCAGGGTTCAGATTTATTCAGGGGCATGGGCAAAGCTCAATTTGTGGGCAAGTTGAGAATTGAGTTTGGGCCCCGGTCAGGGATCAGAGTGACATTGGGACCTGGCCAACTGTACTGTAGAGCAGGGCTGTCCAAAATGTGGCCTGTGGGCTGCCCCGCCTATAAGCATAGAAATTTATATAAATGCTTTAGTAAAGGAAGCCAAGCTACTGCAGAGCTCTCACTAAAATGGCAAATCAAAATATATTGTCTATTGTTTCAATAAAAACCTAAGGCTGGACAGCCCTGCAGGATTTGAAACCATGCCCCAAGTCCGAGCTGATGCTAGCCCACTGCTCTTCCCCCTTCACATGCAAACACATGCAGACAGACAGACAGATTGTCAGACCACACACTCATACACATACATGCAAATGTTACCAGTCTGATTCCACAACAGCTGCCTGATCTTGGGATCTATGGCCTAAGAGGGGGAAGTATGGAATAGTTCACCCCTTGATTTCTCCCCTTAACAAATGTTCTATGCTAGGTGTAGTGGGACAGTTCATAATAGTCAGTCAACAAAAGATTGGCCTGTGGCAGACCCTGTTCTAACCACTGGGGGTAAAAAGCAAGACAAAAAGCTCCTCAAGGAGCTCACAACTGATTGGGATAAGCCGGCAGTTCTCATAGCAGGCCCTCTTCTCCTTAAGGTGATGCCTATTCAGGCTATCTCCCCATTCTATGTCTTCACAGCCCCTCACCCAGGCTTGTCTGCTTCTATTTTTAGCAGGTGGAACGTGTGGGTGATATCGAAGAACGTGGCAAGATCCTAGTGTCACTCATGTATAGCACCCAGCAAGGAGGCCTCATCGTGGGTATTGTGCGCTGTGTCCACCTGGCCGCAATGGATGCTAATGGCTACTCCGACCCCTTCGTCAAACTGTGAGTCACTGGCCTAAGGTTGGCAAAAGGAAACAGGAGGGGAGACATCCCACAAGAGATGGACAGTGCTCAGAGGCTCAGCATCTAGGCAGGAAGCAAGATAAGAGATCAGATAATCAGACTGGGCTGCCAGGTGCCCACCATTTCCAAGATATAGCAGATTCTACTCCCTTAATCTGAGACGAAGGGTCAAGAAAGGGCTGATGTTGCTGATTCCAAATCACAGAGAGTAGGAAAGGAACTCATTGGCCACTTATTCTAACCCATACATCATGAGAATCCTTACTACAACATACCTAACAAGTGGCTAGCCAGCCTTCACTGGAAGCTCTCCAAAGAGGGGGTATCCACCACCATTCAGATCAGCCTATTCCTCTTTCGGACAGTTCTTATTGTTAGGAATTTTTTTCTAATACAGAGCCCCAGTTGGCTTCTTCTTGACTTCCACCCATTGCTCCTGGCTCTGCTCTTTGGGGCCAAGGTTTTTTCAACTATGTCATGGACTCAAGGCCCTTCAACATCCTGGTCCCATCTATTGAAGGATGAAATTATTATTAAGAACACAACTTTTGACAAGGCGCTGTAGAAGACATATGGATAATTGATATCTGCCATCACTACTACACCAGACTTATGATCTTTTTCCTGAACTCTTCATCTATTTCCTCTTTCTGTCCTGATGGTCTGTAGAACATGCTGATGAAGACATTACTTTTGTTTCTTCCTCCACTGATCTTTATCAGTCACCCCGCCCCCCCCCCATACATTTCCATTCCGGTTCCTGGATTTCCTCACCTGATTACGCCTTCTTTAAAAGAAACATTCTTGCTATCTTGTATTTCTATTTCCCAATTGTTTCCTCACCCCCTGCCACCAGAGATCCTTCCCCACAACGAAGAGGAAGAGAAAGACGGCTCAGCAAAATGCATGAAGCATAGCAATCAAGTCTGACAACATATGCAGTGTTGCTTACCTATTTTCCCTTATCTTTTCAAAGAAGGAAAGGGAGCACAGTCTTCTATCTCTTCTTTGGGGTATAACTTGATAATAGCTAACATTCATATAGCACCTACTATGTGCCTGGCACTGTGCTAAGCACTTTACAATTATTATCTCATTCGATCCTCACAGCAACCCTGTGAAGTACATACTATTATTTATCCCCACTTTACAGATGAGGAAACTGAGAGAGACAGAGATTAAACATCTTGTCCAGAGTCGCACAGCTAGCAAGTATCTGAGGTTGAAGGATAAACATTCCTTCTCAAAATAAAATGCTATCCTGTTTCTCTTGAGTAAGGTATACCTATCCAGAACCATATTCCAGGTATGGGCTTCATTCTACCATAGCTTAGTAATACCTATGGGGCTAACTTTGCTCCCTTACACAAAATTTGGACATTTCTTTATAAACTTTTGAAGCTATGGGTTTTACCACTACCTTCCTTCTTGGATCTTGTTTCCTGTGAACTTCTGAATGTCTCTACTCTCATTCGTTCCAATTATAGCTGCCCTTTATCTTTTCTGCCTTGGTGGAAATATATATATATGCAATTTGTACCCTCTGGGGCTCTATGACCCAAATTCAGGGTGCTCTTGTGGGTCCAAACTCTTCCATCTTTAACTCATGAGCCCACATAGGTGGGAAGTAGCTCAAAGCAACAGCATTTCCTGAGATGACATTGTGATAATAGTAGATACAAAATATTCTCCCCAGAAAGCCAGGGCATACTCTTTCATGGTTACACAGTATCAGTTGTCAAACACCTAGAGCCCCATAGTAGAGAAGCACACAGGCCATTAGGTAGCAGAGATGGAGTAAATGACCAGGAGTTAGGAAGACTGGAGTTCAAATGCAACTTCAGATACTTATTAGCTGTTTGACCCTGGGCAAATTAGTAGTAACTAAGTAGCCAGCATTTTTATGGTACTTTGAGATTTACAGAATCCTTTAAAATTCCTCATTTGATCCTTTAACAACTCTGGGAGGTAAATGCTGTTATATCCCCTTCCCCCCTTTTTTGGAGGAAACTGAGATTAAGTGACTAGAGTGTGATGCTGGATTTGAACTCCGAATTTCCTAATTCCAGGTCTAGTGCTCTACCAACTACATCACCTGGCTGGCCCTCTCAGTTTCTCTTTTCAGTTTCATTAATCAGTTGAAAAAGGTGGACTCGATGGCCTTTGAGATCCCTTCCAGCGGTGGCAGTTATGCATACCTTCAGTACTGGAGCTCCCCAAGTCCCTTCTTTTCTCTCAAGGGGTCCTTACGCTGTTGCTCCTGGAGAGGAGAGAGAAATTTCTTCTCCTCCAACTTCTTCCCCAGAGTTGAGAAATGATTCCCTCTCACAATTTGGGTTCTTCTTCCATAAATGACTCTCCTCTTAACTCCTCAGAGTTGTTTCCTGGTTCATCTGACTCCTAAGAGAATGTGCCTCATTCCTTAAAGGGCCCTCTGTGGCACAGCTGATCCTTGGTTATCGACCCTCTCTAATTCTACCCATTTTGATGAGAGAACTTCTCATACCTTGTAAAGAAATAACAGAGCATAGGCATATCTTTGCGTTTTGTTTAGCACCTTGATACTTCATCATGTTACCTGCTCCTTATCCTTTGAGATTTCATCAACTGAGCTGGGGGGAAAATCAATGGATGGGGGAGGCCCAGTACATCTCATTGCAAAATTCCTGTGTGATCTCTGCACTGACTCAAATGCAGATCCTCTGACTTTAAATTGAAGCTTTCCACTGAATCTCCCTGCCCCTACCATCCATAATGCTTTATAAATCTTAAAGTGACATAGAAGAGGGAGTTATCATCATATCCAGGCTTCATATCTGAAAATTAGACTGTTGTTTGTGGGTTTTCTCAGTGATTAGCCCTTAATGAGAATTAATTAATGCAGCATCTCCAGTTCAGCGATGAGCTAGATACCGGAGATTAAAGTGACTGTGTTTTCCAGTTGCCATGAAAGAAATGATCTTATCTGAGTGCTGAATTGTGTTTCATTAAATGCCAGCTATGAGAAAATTGATTTTAATAATCTTTCTCTCCTCCAATGGCTCTGGAAACGTTTGTGTTTACACGACCACCTCTGAAATGAAAGCTGTGACTGTAATATGAATCAGCTTCCAGGAATATGTAAGATGTGATTAAGGAAAGAGAGGGCACTCTGTGGTTTGGCAGAGGGGAAAGATATTTTGTATATAGTTTGGTTCTAATATTTTAGAGAGCACTTCTTATTCATATCAGATTCATTTCTAGAAATAACTCATCCCCAGTGCTGAACCCTCCCTTTTATCAAAGAAGAACAATTAATTAAAAGCAATTGAGCAAACTTACCACATCTGAGTGTATGCAACACATTGACCAAGTGTTCCCCCACCTCTCTGTCTAGATGAGGGAGTCATATTGTATTGACTCTGCAATCGGAAGGCCTGAGTTCAGTCAGTCAGTCAACAAGTAATTTATTAAGGGCCTTCTAGTGCCCAGAACTGTACTTAAGTGCTGAGAATACAAAGAAAGGCCATAAAAAATGGCACCTGGTCTCGAGGAGCTCGCATTCTAATGGTGAAGACAACATGCAAACATATATGTGCATATCACATATTTACAGCATAATTGGGAGGGAAGGCACTAGCAGTTGGGAGATTGGGGAAGGTTTCCTGCAGAAGGTAAAATTTTAACTGAGACTTGAGGGAAGCCAGGAAAACCAGCAGTCAAGGAAGGCACTGTCTCTCTCAGATGGTGCTTTCGAGTTTGAAAAAAATCATATCTTTTTTTGAGATATATTAACCCTGGGAGGAGGAGGTGCTGCAAGCATCAATATCCCCACTTTACAGATGAGGAAACTGAGGATCTGAGGGATTAAAGGCTTGCTCTCAGTTATCTGACAAGCCTTTTGGCCAGGCATAATCAATCAATCATTCAAGGATCCTTTTGCCCGGACACTGCATGGTAGGCCCTAGGACTACAAATACAAAAGAGAGACAGTCCCTGATGTTAATGAGTTTATATTTTAATGAAGAAACAACATTTTAAATACATAGGGGAAACATGCTAAATCAATGTCCAGTTATGGGGAGGGGGCAGCAACAGTGTTCAGAACCAGGGGGTGGGGGAACAAGGAGAGACCCCAAACTGAGGAGCTGAGGACTCCAAAAGGCTGAGGCTGGTGTCCTAATCGGAAAGGGCAGCCTATGATGAGAATGGGAAATGGAATGTAGCAGAAGTGCTAGGGGCTCCTGAATAGATTTCAGGGGGTATGTGAACTTGAATGGGGGAAAATCACATCCTCATTTTCACTAACCTTGGGTTCCCATTGTACTTCTATATACCTTATTTTAGGTGTTTAAAAACATCCTTCTGAGGCATGCCCAGGCTTCAAATCAGATTTCTGAAGGGGTCCGTGACAAAAAAGGCTGGGAGTCCCTGGAATATAGGGAAAACAAATAGTCCAATTTATCTGGAGCATGGAGTGTGTGAGAGAGAAGAATATGTGATTATACTAGAAAGAAAGGCCATAGCCAGACTCTGAAGGGCTTTGAAGGCCAAACTGGGAGGTCATATTTTGTCCAAAAGACAAGAGGGGACCCATGATGCTTACTGAGTAGAGAAGTGCCATGTCAGACCTGCACTGTAAGAATAACCTTGAGTAGCCACATGGAAGATGGAACGGAACCAGTTACAGGTGGATGACAATTGTTGCAGGTTGTGGCAATGGTCCAGGTGATTGGTTTTGTAAGTAAATGTGCTGCACATGGTGATCCTTATGTATGATTTCTATTTGAATTTGTCACCCTTGGTTGAAGGCAATGATCATCAGTTCTGGAAGCCGCATTTTAAGAAGGACTTCAATGTGCTGGAGAATTGCCAACCAGTGTGGTCAGTGGCCTCAAGGTGTTGCCATAAAATAACTACTTGGAGGAACTTGAGATGGTTAGCCCAGGGAAGAAAAGACTCAAGGGCCGTAGTAGTCATCTTCAAGTATATGGAAGGCTGTTATGTGAAAATGGGCCTAGCTTCATCCTGCTTGGCTCCAGAGGAGCTAGGAAGACAAACTTGCCCATGATTAGAGCTTTCTCAAAGCTGAATGAACTGCTTTGGGTAGTAATAGGTACCATGTAGGTCCCCAAGCTGAGGCTGGTGGACCACTTGTGGAGGACACTATAAAGGAGATTCCTTTTTTAAGTTATGAATTAGATTGGCATCCCTGGCTTCCTTCAAGTGCCAGCTAAAGTCTACCTTCTGCAAAACTACCTTTCCCAGACCCCCACAGTGATAGTGCCTTCTCTCTTTTGATTATCTTCCTTTATCCTATGTGTTTCTTCCTTCATTGTACATTGTTTGTATTTTGTCTCTACCATTAGACTATCAGAGGGTAAAGACTATCTTTTGCCTTTTTTTGGGTATCTCCAATGCTTAGCACAGTGCCTGGCACACATTAGGTATTTAATAAATGTTAGTTGATTGACTGACAGTCTCTGAAATCCTTTCCAACTGTGATATTCTGTGATTTTGAAATTCAACCTCCATTTGCCATCCCCCTACTCCTATCCTCCAGAAGCAGCCAGACGGGAGACCAGCTTTCCATCTGGACTCTATCTGGGCTCAAATGTGACCTCTAGTACATACTGACTGTAAGACCTTGGGTAATTCACTTAACCTTCTAATGTCCCAGATGACTCCCTACGATTGGCACCTTTACTTATTTCTTGCCATTTTTCTATGTATGTATGAGTCAGGTTGCAATTCAGTGAACTGACTGGTAGATTCCTGCTCTGTTGTCTTTCTTCTTGGCACACTCCTCACACTCCTGTATAACTCCCATGACCTATGCTTCTACCCCCTGGTTCTCCTTTAGCAGAAAACATGCCTTAGAATGGCAGCGGTACACACAGCTCCCATACATGCTGACTTTACATTAGGGTTAGTGTGTGGTAGTCTCTCAGTAAGGGAGGTGATAACCTGCCCTGGTGAAGAAAGTTTCTCACTGAGAATTTACTCCACTGATAAAATCACAGAGCCAGCCTCAAACCAAAAGTAACAATATTAATCAGACTTCTGTCCTGATGGTACATACTGTTGCCCCACAGCTGGCTGAAACCAGACATGGGGAAGAAAGCCAAGCACAAGACACAAATCAAAAAGAAGACATTGAATCCTGAGTTTAATGAGGTAAGTGCCCTCCAAAGGTGCCCTGGGTATCAGGCGGGAGAAAACATGGAGAGAAGGTTAAACAAAGTGAGACAGGTCTGCCATATGGGCCAGCTCAGAGTTTGTAGACTCGTCAGCTATCAGAGCTGGAAGAAAACCTGTCTTCTCCTGGCACAAATGGAGAATGTGGCCCATAGTGGTGAAGGGACTTGGCCAACATCATATAGATGAGTCAAGGCCTTCTGGCCGACTCCCAATTCTGTTCACTTTCAATGGAAACAACCACAAAGTGCACAGCACATTTCATTAGTGTGTGCCCAGGAAATGAGAGAGAGAGAGAGACAGAGAGACACAGAGAGAGAGAGACAGAGGGAGAGAGAGACAGAGAGACAGAGAGAGAGACAGAGAGACACAGAGAGACAGAGAGGCAGAGAGAGACAGAGACAGAGAGAGAAACAGAGACAGACAAAGACAGAGAGACACACAGAAAGAGGCAGAGACAGAGAGGGATGGATAGAGATGATAGAGAGACAGATAAAGATAGAAAGTTAGAGATGATAGATCGAAATGATATAGACAAAAAGAGATGGATGATAAGTTAGAAACAAACATTGAGAGATAGAGATGTTAATTATAGTTATAGACATTATAAATAGATGTATATGTACAAATATACATACAGATTATGTAAATATACACACAATAGATGTATATATATATGTAGAGCATATATATTCACATAGATACATCTATGTATACGTACACATATTAAGGCAAAGATATTGAATACCCAATCATAAAGGACATTATTTTTATTGATTAAACTAAAGAAACTAAATCATAACTAAGCTTCATTTTAAAAAATATACTTCTGTTTAAAATATCAACTTTAAAAATTAGGACTAAAATAGCAAATTTGGGGCAACAACCCCTTGGCATCTGAGGTGATAATAAAGTATACTACATATGGAGTCAGGGGACCTGAATTCAAGTCTCAGTTTCTCTCTGGACTAGCTGTGTGGTGTTGAGCACATCACTTCTCTTGGTATCAGTTTCCTTCTCTGTGAAGTGAGAGTGTTGGACTTGATGGCCCCTGAGGGGCTTTGCTTCAGGTCTAGGATCTTATGACCAGGTTGTCCCCCTGCCATTGTGGGAAATCCATTGAGTTCTAGGTTGAATGTATATACCATTCTCATCTTAGAGCTAGCCCAGGGGTAATTAGTAGGCAAGGGAGAACATCTGAACTCTGACCAGATTACTACTTCTCACTGTTAGTGTAGTTAGAAAAATAGGACATTTGATGTGAGCAGGAAGGCAGTAACTGCTGTGAGAAGACCCAGCAAGGGCAATTGGTTCTCTCTACCTCTTTTGACAAATTCAACAATAAACATTCACTAATACACATTCACCTTGACTCTGTGCAAGGCCCTGTGCTAGATGGAGGTCAGGGGATAAAAGAACAACAGTTTCTGACCTTGTAGCACTTACATATACAATGGAGGGAAATGGGAGGACCAGCATAGACTCTAATAAGTAAATGTAATTCACAGCCTAGGAAAGGGGATCAGCAAACTACCACCCGAAATACCAGCCAAATCTGGCCCACCTCCTTTTTTTGTATGGCCTATGAACTAGAACCCCAGACTCTGGCCTAATGTGGACCAGGTTCCATCTTGAGTGATTCTCCAAAATCACAGCTCTTTGGCTCTTTCTTCCATCACCCAGAGTTTCTTCCAAATAGAGCTTCTGTCTAGGTCTCCACAAATGTGGGTGAAAAGGCCTTACTTAGCTCCTAAGCAAGCTCTCAAAGTCACAATGTATGTTAGGAATAGGACCTTGGGGATTATCTCAAAGGACCTTTCCAGTTCCATATCCTGGCATCTAATTATTCTAAGTCACAGAAAAACAATCTATTCCCTTTCACAGCTAATTCATTCCCTTTCCCACTCTCACTATACCCTAAGCAACTGTGGAAGGAGAGGAGATGACTAGAAGCATTTGGCACTGTTACCTGGAGAAAGAACTAAACTCATCTCCACCAAGCAATTTTTTTTCTTTTAAATTAATTAATTAATTTTTAGTTTATAAAATTCAGTTCCACAAGATTTCGAGTTCCAAATTTTCTCCTCCTCCCTTTCCTTCCCCCTCCCCTGCCAAGATGGCATGTAATCCGATATAGGTTCTATATATACCTTCACATTAAACACGTTTTCTCGTTAGTCATGTTGCAAAGAAGAATTATAACCAATGCAATGAACCATGAGAAAGAAGAAACAAAACCAAAAAAGAGAAAGCAAACATGCAAATATTCAGTCTGCATTCAGACTCCATAATTCTGTCTCTGGATGTGGATAGCCTTTTCCATCATGAGTCTTTTGGAGCTGTCTTAGAACCTCGCATTGCTGAGAAGAGCTAAGTCTATCAAAGTTAGTCATCACACAATGTGTTTGTAATTCTACCAAGCAATTTGAGGATAGGTGCCCAGGTCCAAACATAGACAGTCACAGCTGGAAGGGTCTTTGGAACATAGATCGTCACAAACAGGAAGAGTCTTTAGAGTATAGAATTCTTAGTTGGGAGGGACCTTACAATAAAAAATATCAGAACTAGGAGGGACATGAGAACAAACAGTGTCAGAGCTAGAGGGGATTTAAGACATTATCTAGTTCAACCTCAGTTGAGACAGGAGGAAACTGAGGACCAGAATAGGGCCAAATATTGAGAGCTTAGTGGTCATAGGATCATGATTTGGATATGATTTTTGATAGTCGACCCCACCCCCTTTCTTTTCTTAAATGAAGAAATTTATTGTTGTTCTTGAGTCATTTCAATTACATCTATCCCTTTTTATCATTTGGAGTTTTCTTGGCAAAGATACTAGAATGGTTTGTTATTTCAATCTCCAGCTCATTTTAAAGTTGAGGAAACTGAGGCAAACAAGGTGAAGTGACTTGCCCAGGGTCACACAGCTAGTAAGTGTCTGAGGCCAGATTTGAACTCACAAAAATGAGTCTTCCTGACTCCAAGTCTGGCACTCTATCTACTGCACCACCTAGGTGCCAACAGCCCAAATGACATGTTCAAAGACATTCCAGTAATAAGTGACAAAGCTGAGATCTAAACCCTATCACCTGCCTACAAATCCAGTGTTCTTTACACAGCATAATTGAAAAAGTAACTTGACTAACATTACATAGAAAGTTAGTGGACGAGTCTGGACTAGAAGCAAGGTCTGTGTCTCTGGTCCCCCAGTTTCTAGGTCCCCCTTTGCATGCTACTTCCATTCCTATTAGAGCAAATTCAAGGGAACTGCCTCTTCTTTGGTTGGATTCAAGAATACTTGATATCACCGACAGTGCTGAAAGATCTTTGTAAATAGAAGTATTTGTTGAAAGAGGATTCAGATTAGGACAGAAACTAGCAGGTGAGAAGGCCCTCTCAGATGGCCTGGGCTCACAGGCATCTATGTATTGGTCTTTTCTTTCTTGAGGATAGAAGAGATGTGCCCCCAGTTTGAATGATATTGTTTTCTCTCAATTCTCTTTCAGGAGTTTTTCTATGATATAAAACACAGTGATCTGGCCAAGAAGTCACTGGACATCTCTGTCTGGGATTATGACATTGGCAAATCCAATGATTATATTGGTAAGTATTTTGGGAGACCTGGGAATCGTGTGGGCAACTGTAATAACAGCCACACTGGCACACCCAGGATGGCTGTCAGCACAGGATCTAAGATCTGCTTTACTTTCTTAGATCTGCTTTACTAAGGAAAGCAACTTTAAAGGGGTCAATGATCTTTACACCATTACATACACCAACAGAGAAAAATACAAAGCAGAGAAATAAAAACCAACAGACAGGGCTCTACTGCCTGAATCAAAGCAAAACTGCTGTATATACTTTACATTCACCACTGGATCGAAACAGCCTTTACCTCTGAGCAGTGGGCGAGCTTTTAACAATACAGCCACTCAGAGTCTCGACCAGGGAATCACAAAATCCTTCTTGTAAGCAAGCTCCTAAAGCAAAAGCTCGCCTCTCAGAATACATATATACTCTTTTAGCTAATAGGCTCAGCACCAGAAGGCATCACAATCCTCCTGACTCAGTGCCTAATTAACCTAGTACCAAAAGGTGTGGAAGAAAGCTTCCTCTAAGCAAGTTTCCCTTAATGGGCTCCACATGAGGCCTATTGATGAATGAGGAAGATCTTATTCCCCATTAACCTTACAGCAACTTTATTCTTTCTCATCCAGGTGAGAAAGGGGCAAGGGGGAGGAAGTAGGTACAAGGGCTGCTCATTTGGGGGGACCTGATTGACAATGCTTAAAATGAGTCTAGCAGCTAATTATAGTGGGCTAAGTGAGTTTGTGCATACACACACACATACACATATAAGATACATAGAATGTATATATTTACATACATATACATATGTACGTATGTATGTCTTTGCAAACTTCAAAGTATGTCTGCTGTTAGTAATAGCATTTATCTAACTTTAAGGTTTACAAAGCATTTTATAAATGTCTCATTTGATCTTTATAAAAAACACTGGGGAAAAAAAGTGCTGTTATGATCCCTGTCTTACAGATGAGGAAACTGAGGCAGACACAGGTTATGTGACTTGCTCAGGGTCACATGACTAGCAAGTGGCTGAGGCAGGATTTGAACTCAGGTCTTCCTGACTCCATGGCCAGTGCTCTAACCACTGAGCTCACCACCACCACTGTTACTACCCTAGAATCATAGATTTAGAGTTGGAAGGGCTCTTAGAGGTCATCTAATCCTGCTTCTTTATTTCACAGAAGGGGAAACTGAAGCAAACAGAGGTTTACGTGCCTTGCCTAAAGTCCCACTGAGCACTTTGATGTGCCTAGCCTTATTCAGGGATAACTCCCATGAAATTCTTAGCAAATATATTTTTTAACGAGATCTTGTAATTTATCGACTCAGAGAACTCTCAGTGAGGGAACAACCTTTAGCTGATGTAAATCAACACTTGCCCTGCTACATGTAATCTCACAAAGCTGCCCGGGGCCGCTTAGAGGGTAAGCGACTTGCCTAAGGTAGAGCAGCCAGCTTATATTCGGGCACCTTGAACCCAGGTCCTCTTGACCCACAGGTTGGCTCTCTTTACTCCACAATACCATGCCTCCTCAAATGATAGGTGAAGTAACTAGTGCCAAACTGGGTGGCCTAGAGTATGAGGAGAGACCAGTGAGGGTAGGAATGTTTAGTTAAGGCTTCAGAGAGGAAGTATTGATCTTTGAAGAGATCGCTAGGCGCTATGTGGGTAGAGAGAACACTGAACCTGCAGTCAGGAAGAAATGAGTTCAAATCCAGCCTCAAGCACTTCCTAGCTGTGTGACCCTGGGCAAAGCAATTTCATCTCTGTCGGCCTCATTTTCTTGATCTGTAAAATAGGGATAATAATAGCAACTCAAGGTTGTTGTAAGGATCCAAAGAGATGATAATTGCTATCGCACTTAGCACAGGGCCTGGTACATAGTAAGCACTATGTAAATGTCATTTATTTCTTGTTTATTTCTTATTAAAACACGTTTTAAAACTAGTTGTGTGACTTTAGGCAAGCCACTTAACTGATGTCTGCCTCAGTCTTCTCATCCGTAAAACGGGGATGATAGTAGCCCCTCCCTCCCAGGGTTCTTGTGAAGATCAATTGAGACAATATTTGTAAAGTGTTTTGCAAATCTTAAGTTATACAGGATGAAAAGGAACAATGAGGATCCAAAGAGATAAGCACTGAGTGCAGTGCCGGGCACATCGGAAATGTCTGCTACTATGTAAATGTCATGTATTTACATATTTATTTATTTATTACTAAAACATTTATTAAACATATTTATTAATTATTTTATTATGTTTATTTTATTTATTAAATATTTATTGAACATATTTATTACTAAAACATATTTAGACACCTACTAGCTGCGTGACCCTGAGTGAGTCACTTAACCTGTGTCTGCCTCATTTCCTCAACTGTTAAATGGAGATGATAATAGCACCTACCTCCCAAGGTTGTTGTGAGAATCAAATGAAAAAATATGTGCAAAGCTCTTAGCAGAGCGCTTAGTAGGTGCTTAATAAATGGTTATTCTGTTCCTTTATTCCCTTTTAAAGGATGGATGAGATTAGGACTGCCAAAGTGATGTGTGTTTTGGGGGGGAAGATATTCCAAGTGACGGAGGCATAGCCACAAATCATAATATCATCCCATTTAACACCACATTTCTGTTGTGATATAAGCCTTACAAGGCACTTGCTTCACCGCAATTCTGACAAGAGACAAGAATGAGAAGGTGGCAGGTTAGGTCATGGGGAGAGTGAGCAGAGAACCCTGGCTGGAGGGGGATGCATAGTGGGGTGTAACATCCTCGAGGGGAGGGACTGTGCCCTACCTCAATTTTGGAGGGGACACCTAGGAGAGGGCAGGGGATACAATGAAAAGATCAATGGATTGGGGAGTCTGGGAGTGGGGTTCAAGTCTCAATTCCACCATTTTCTGGGTAACCACTTCTGCCTCTTAGGTTCCTCGGCTTCTTTCAAGACTCAGCTCAAATCTCCCCTTCTCAGCCCTGCTGCTCCTAGTGCCTTCTCTCTGATATTGCCTCTGATTGACCCTGTCTGTGTCTCATGTATACATAGCTGTTTGCTTGAGATCTCCCCCATAGAATATGATGTCTTTCAGGTCAAGGACTATGTTTTAGACTTTCGCCAAATCCCCAGTGCTTCTACAAATTGAGGGGTTCGAATACATGGCTTCCAAGGTCAATTCTAGTTCCAAATCGATGATCCAATAATCCACAGTGAAAATTCTGCTGTAGGCATGTAATAGTGGGAAAAGCCCTGGACTTAGAGTCTTGCAGTGTCTGGAGTCTAATTTGAGATGACAGGATTAGAGATTTAGAGCTGGAAAGTACGCCAAAAGCCATCTAATCCAACCACCTCATTTTACAGATAAGGCAATTGAGGCCCATGGAAGCTATATGACTTGCCCAAGTTCAAATAATTACAAAGAATAAGATGCCATATTTGAATCCAAGCCTTCTCACTCTAGCGTTCTCTAATCTTGAAAGCAGATGTCTGCCTCTTCCAAAGGGAGGAAACAGGACTCTTAGTGTATATCTGAGTTTCAGTGAGATCAAGGTGATTCACATCTAAAGTTTTTGAACACCTAAATCTGCTGGAGTCTCTCTCTGTATCTGTATCTGTATCTGTATCTGTATCTGTATCTGTATCTGTATCTGTATCTGTATCTGTATCTGTATCTGTATCTCTCTCTCTCTCTCTCTCTCTCTCTCTCTCTCTCTCTGTCTTTCTCTGTCTGTCTGCTGCCTGCCTGCCTGTTTCTCTCTCTTTCTCTCTGTGTCTTTCTCTGTCTGTCTCTGTCTATCTCTCTCTCTGTCTGTCTGTCTCTCTCTGTCTCCCTTTGTCTTTCTGTCTCTGTCTCTCTCCTCTCTGTATCTCTCCTCTTTCTGTCTGTCTCTCTGTCTCTCCATCTGTCTCTGTCTCTGTCTGTCTCTGTCTCTCTGTCTCTGTCTCTCTCTCTCTCTGTCTCTCTCTCTCTCTCTCTCTGTCTCACATCTCTTTCTGCCCAAACCCTCACCATTAGGTACCTGAGTTCAAACCCCCAGCACTAACACTTAGCAGGTAATTAATTATGGACAAATCATTTGACCTCTCTGAGCCTCAGTTTCCTCATCTGTAAAATGGGGGGACATATACTCTCTCACAGTGTTGGAGGCATGTACTTAAGTACATTAAAGTACTTAAGTACAAGTACTTAAGATACTTTAAAGTCTTAAAGTGCATTGGAAATAGGAATCATTATTAATTGCCATTGGTGTTATAAGGTTGGATTGTGTGTATGAGATGTTTATGAAAGGTCTTGAATACCAGGGATAGGAATTTGGAACTAATGAACTAGGGACATAGAGAGCCATTGTAGGTTCTTGAGCCAGAACTTCTGAGCTGGGAGAGTAAGATGCTTAGAAAGTAGAGTGTGTGACTTACTGGGTTGGGGATGCCATGGATTAGCCACAATCTTCCCTCTCTTTGCCAAGGAATAAAGAAGTCCTTGGTTCTGAATGAGAGGAGTTCTCTCCCTGTTGCTAAGAGATTCCCCTCTCTCTGACCATTTCTGTGTTTCCCTGCTCTAGGTGGCTGCCAGCTTGGCATCACCGCCAAGGGGGAGCGCTTGAAACACTGGTACGAGTGCCTAAAGAACAAGGACAAGAAGATTGAGCGCTGGCACAACCTACAGAATGAGAACCACGTCTCGAGCGATTAAAGCAGGGGCTGTGAGCCCCACCCCTGCCCATTCCTCAGCTCTTCCCTCTGTCCCCCAGCCTCACCCCCACTGGCCCCTGGAACTCCTCACTCTAGTCCTGCAGTCAGCTGTTCTGGATCCATCAACCTGGCTGAGACGGTCTCTCCAGGCTCCCTGTGCTATGTGCACTGACTCCAGAAAGCTGCCTTGGCTTTCTTTTTCCTTCCCTGAACCTACCTTTGAGGTCTCTTCCTCTCCTCTTAAATATGAGGGGGCACTTACCCTGCTCTTTCTTCCCCTTCTCTTTCTATCGCTCCTCTCTCTTTCATTTTCTTTCTTCCTCTCTTTCTTTATTACTGTTTCTCTTTCAATCTATCTCCATCTTTCTTTTTTTTTCTTTTTTCCATCGCTTACTCTCTTTTCTGCTCTTGCTCCTTCTTCTCCTTTCTTTCTCCATATCTTTTCTGCTATCTTCTCTCCCACCTTCCCTCTTTATCTCTCTTCTTCTCCTCTCCTTCTCTCCCTTTAACTCTTTCTCTTTCTTACTCCCTCCTTCCCTCTTGTTTTTGTTCTGTCTCTCTCTTGATCTTTCCCTACCTTTTCCTCTCTTTTTTCTTTTCACTCACTCTCTTCCCTACCATTCTCTTTCTGTCTCTCTGCCTCTGTCCCTTCGTCTCTTTCTTTCTCTCTCTCTTTCCCTCTCTTTTTCTCTTCCTCTTGCCCCTGCTTCACAAAGTTTCCTCTACCCACCCCCCTGTAATCTCAAAGCTAACAATTTGGGCTAGTGTCCCTACATGGGCTCCACACCTATTGACTATAAATCAGTGCTCCCTAAACTTCTAGCCTCCCTAGGTCAGAATTTAGGAACTTAACTTGGAAGCTGGAACAGGGCAGAGATCTGGGAGGGGGAGGGTTGCTGAAAGGGGTTATTGAGGGTTATATCAGTTCCATTAGTATAAATTTATCTACAAATCATGTTGGATAAGTAGGGGGAAAAGGTTCTCCAATGTAGAGGACCATACCCATGTGATGTCTTCTTGTGGTGTACACAGTCACACACATAACTTTATGTTATAGTTTTAGAATATAATAAATCTTGGTGTGTGTCCACTCAACAAGTAACATGCTAAAAATTAGGCAAAGGTGAGGGTTTGGGCAGAAGAACAATAACACACACACACACACAAGCCTAGCTGACTTAGGTGTTCAAAAACTTTAGATGTGAATTACCTTGATCTCACTGAAACTCGCATATACCCTAAGAGTCCTGTTTCCCTCTTTCAAGAGTTAGGGGAGGCAGACATCTGCATTCAAGAGAGGAGAGGCCAGACCTTAGTAACTTTCCTCAATTTGTCTCTTCTGTCTCTGCTTCTCTCTCTGTCTCCTCCCCACCCCATTTTTTCCCTTCTCCCTCTCCAAGGGAGATAAAGTCAGAGATGTTCTTCTTAAAAGGTATTCATTGTGGGTCTCACCTCACCTCATACCTCTGTCTCTGTTAGAGCAACACAAACAGGACCAATGAATTCACTCTGAGAAATCCTGGGAAAAGCTAGAGATTCTACAGCTTGGAGTCCTGTTGCACATGCCAAGCAAACATTTTCTTCCTAGCTTCAGGGAAGGACCTAGAGTCTCTTCTGGGTCCTCAAATGTCCCCCTCTCTCTACCAAGTCTAGAGGAGCAGTTGAAGTTTGAGCAGAAGCCAGCTTTCTCTGACTGGGTGCCCACTGCTGAGGGGTGGGATGAGACAGGAGCTAGGGCGTGGAGGTCTTTTGGGCTGCCAGTCCATTGGGCATGCTCCCCACTGGTCCTTCCTCCAGAGAGGCAGTCAGTGAGTGACCTCCCCTTCCCATCTCCAAGTCTCTGTAACCTGGAGACAAATGAATGGCCCTGCTTATTCTCTCTCATCTTGTTTACAAGGGCTGCTGGGAGGAACACAGGAGCCCTCAATGTGGGAATGCTTTGGTGTCAGAGGATGTACAAATGCCTTCCTCTCTTGTTATTACTGGTATTGTAATTAATGAACCTTTCTGTCTCTCCCTCTCTTTAGAGTAGTGATGGCAGAAAAATAGCCTTGGGGTTTGGGAGAGGACAGGATTTTAGTCCTGGGTTCAGGGAAGGGGAGATAGGAGGGTAGATTTCTCCCAATTGGGGCATGTCTTCCAATCCTGTGATCATGCAGTTATGCTCCTCCCACGTCTCCTCCCCCGTGGAGACTCTTTCTAGAAAGACTAACCTAGCTCATGCTTTTTAAAACTGTTACCTTCACTCCCCATGATTGGCACCTGTAAGGAAAACTCATTTCTTGCCGGAGACCCACTGCCAGACATCTCTGTTTTTCTGTGAATGTATGGGGCAGGTTGTAATTCAGCAAGCTGGCTGGTGGATTCCTGAAACGGTGGCTTTTCTTCTGGGCACGTTCCTCCTATACAACACCATGACCTGTGGTTCCTACTCCCTGGTTCTCCTCTAGAAGAAAGCATGCCTTACCTAGGGGTGGCAGCAGCACATACAATCCCATCTGAGCTGGCATTGGCCTTATAGTTAGCATGTGGTGATCTCCCAGCACACTGGCTGGAGGAGAAGCTCTTTCCAGCAGATGTAATCCCCTGGCATAGAATCCTGGCGTCTTTCATTGCATGCACACTTGGCCATATCCTCTATTTGTGATAATGTGTCTCAAATAAAGTAGGATTCTCCAGGAAACAGTGGTTTATTTTTGTCTCTTACTTGGAAAATGAGGGAATTGAGGTAGATGGTCTCTAAGGCCCTTCCCAGCTCTGACCTTCTCTGTTCTAAGGCCTCTCCTAGCTCTGACATTTCCTGTTCTAAGGGCCCTCCCAGCCCTGGCATCCCCTGTTCTAAGACCCCTCCCACCTCTGACAGTCCCTGTTCTAAGTCCCCTCCCAGCCCTGACATCCTCTGTTCTAAGCTTCTTCCCAGCCCTGACATCCCCTGTTCTAAGACCCATCCCACCTCTGACATTCCCTGTTCTAAGTCCCCTCCCAGCCCTGACATCCCCTGTTCTAAGACCCGTCCCACCTCTGACATCCCCTGTTCTATGGCCCCTCCTAGCTCTGACATTCCATATTCTAAGACCCTTCCCAGTCAGACATTCTAATAATCTGTGATTCGATGAGGCAGTGTGCTATAGTGGGAAGCACACTGTATCAGTCATCAGGAGACCCCAGTCTTAGCTTACCTTGGATAAGTTACTTCCCCTTTCTAGGACTTGGTTCTTTCCTCTGTGAACTAATCAGTTTGGACAAGACAAGCTCTAAATTCCTCCCAGTGGTAACCCTGGGATCCTAGGGTACTGCCTGTCACATACAAAAATGACATTCCTCATCCACCATGATTAGCCAGTACACTGGGAAGTCCATCTCCAAAAGCCTCCTTCCACCTCTGCTCATGACTAATGATGTACATTCCTGAGAGGGCTAATTGGGTGAGGGTGTCACTATGTGACTGTGGACTCACGGAAAAGCATTGGCCTGCATGGGCACGGCATCTACAATTGCAACTTCAACCGCTTCCGATGCATCAGTCAGTTAGCAAGCATTCCCTGATCATCTGCTATGCAGAGAGTCTGCTAATCAATGTTATGTATTGGGGCAATAAGATAAAAACAGCACAAAAGTGAACTTAAATATGGTATACTTGAATAAGCCAAGGAAGATATGAGCTGGATACCCTTGAAGGTCCTTTTCAAGTCTAAGAATCCATGAAGAAGGAAGTTTAGGAAGATTTTTATGTTATTTCTCAAGGTATCCCTCTGAAGAATTTAGGAATATATTTTGAGAGGTGGGAGACATTGACAAAGGACCACCCAGCATGGTGCACCCCATCAAAGAGGGCACTGTGTTCTATGAGTGAAGCAGAATTGTGCTAGCTCAAAGGGAACATGAGATGCACAAATTTAGAGACATCTCCACTCCAAATGTTCATATGGACTAATTGTGCCTGCCTTGTGGTAGAGTATCCTGAGCTCCTATTGGTCTGATCAGCCACGAGACACACTGTACCTTGGCCTTAATGTAGTGATGTCATTTTGGTCCTCGGCAACAATGAAAGACAACCAGCATTATTTCTAAGCTCTATTTGTTATTAATGACACTTAACTTTGTCTTAGTTTCCACAATTCTGAACTCCTTGATGTTTGGGACAGTTTTTCTTCTTTCTTTTTGTATCCTTAGCACCCACATATCAGGATTTACCTACTCTTCTCTCTGAGTAGGTTCCAGACACAATGAAAAATGACCTTCCTCACCCCCACCCCAGGACAAGATTTCATAGATAGGTATGCAGAGTTTGACCCTACCCTTGTCTTCTCACAGGATGAGAAATATACCCCAGGGAGCCATTCCACATAGGTATTCCTTAGGGACCAATGCTAGACCACAGGCAAGTGAGAGAGGGGGTGCTGGGCCACTGTGCCCTCTCCCTCCTGTTCCACCAAAAGGTTCCTCTAAGCTCTGGACGATGTACATACATTGTAGATAAGTTCTGGGGGAGCCTCATCGCCTCAAAGAAGCGTTGATGTCTTTTCCTCAGACTCTGTGGCTTTCATACTGTCATTTCTGAAACTTACCTGCTCCTCATTTCTTATAGCACAATAGTATTCCGTCACATTCATATGGCACAATTTGTTCAGCTATCCCCCAATTTATGGGCATTCCCTCAATTTCCATTCTTTGTCACCACAGAAAGAGCTGCTATAAATATTTTTTGTAAATATAGGTCCTTTTTCCTTTTTTATGGTCTCGTTGAGATATAGATCTAGTAGTGTTATTGCTGGATCAAAGGGTATGCACAGTTTGATTGCCCTTTGGGCATAGTTCCAAATTGCTCTCCAGAGTGGTTGGATCAGTTCACAATCCCACAAACAATGCAGTAGTGTCCCCATTTTCCCACATCTTCAACATTTATTATTTTCCTTTTCTGTCATATTAGCCAATCTGATAGGTGTGAGGTGATACCTCAGAGTTGTTTTAATTTGCATTTCTCTAATCAATAGTGATTTAGAGCATTTTTTCATATGACTATTGATAGCTTAAAGAACAACTTTAAAAGTTAGAGAACTATTACCTGCTCATGGTTAGGTTGTGCCAAAAAGAAAAGTACAAAGGTAATATACATTTTTAATTCTCTACCAATTGAACTATCAAAAGGATACTTCACAGAATTTGATAAAACAATAACAAATTTCATTGGGAGAAACAAAAGATTTAGAATATCAAGAGAAATAATGAAATGGAGATGAAGGCCTATGAGACTTACAGACCCCAAACTGTGTTATAAAGCAGCAGTCATCAAAACAATGTGATATTGGTTAAAAAATAGAGAAGTAGATGAGTGGAATGGGTTAGACAAGGATGAATCATAAACAATGGAACTCAATAGTTCTCTACAAACCAGAAAACACATTATTTGTGAAAGAATTCCTTGTTTGACAAAGACCACTGGAGCATGTGGATAACAGTCTGGCAGGAATTAGGCTTAGAGCAACATCTTATGCCATAATGCATAATATATTCAAAATAGATACCTGACTTTAATATTAAGGATCATACCATTAAAAAAATCTAGAAGAGAAGTAGATCATATACCTTTCACAGCTGTAGGTAGGAAATGAATTATTTATTTTTGCTACATTTTGAGTTCTGAGCTCTTTCACTCCCTCCCAACCCCACACTAGAGAAGACCAATATTTATCATTTGTTGGTTTCGTTATTGTTATGGTCAATTATGCTAATAGTTTTCCTAATATTGAACCAGCCCTCTATTCTTGGCATAAATCCCATCTGCTCATAGTGAGATCTTTGTGGTATGTTGCTGTAATCTCCTTGTTGAAATTTTATTTAAATATTTTTCATCAATATTCATCAACGAAATTGGTCTATAGTTTTCTTTTGCTGCTTTCACTCTTCCTGGTTTAGGTATCAGCACGATATTTGTGTCATAAAAGAAATTTGGTTGGACTCTTTCCTTGCCTATTTTCTCAAATAGTTCATATAGTATTGGAATTAATTGTTCGTTAAATGTTTGGTAGAATTCACTTGTGAATTTGTTTGGTCCTGGGGATTTTTTTCTTAGGGAGCTCATTGATGGCTTGTTTAATTTCTTTTACTAAGATGGGGATATTCATATATTCTATTTTCTCTTCTGTTAATCTGAGCAATTTATATTTTTGTGAATATTCATCCATTTTGCTTAGATTGTCGGATTTATTGGAATATAAATAGGCAAGATAGCTCCTAACAATTGCTTTGATTTCCTCTTCATTGGTGGTAATTTTTGATACTGGTAATTTGATCTTCTTCTTAATCAAATTAACCAATGGGTTATCTAGTTTATTGTGTTTTTCCCATAAAATCAGCTACTAGTGTTATTTATTAGTTCAATGGTTTTCTCACTTTCAGTTTTATTAATCTCTCCTTTGATATTCAGTATTTCCACTTTGATGTTTAATTGGGGATTTTCAATGTGTTCTTTTTCTAGTTTTTTTTTTAGTTGCTTGCCCAGGAGGTGAATTCTTGACTAAACAAGATATAGAGGCAGTTATAAAAGATAGAGAGGTAACTTTGATTACATGAAACTGAAAAACATCTGCAAAAACAAAATTAAAGCATCTAGGATGAGAAAAGAAGCAGTTGAGTGGGAAAAAATATTTACATATGAGTCACACATGAGCCAAAGTTCTCAGCTGAGAGTAGGAGGAGGGGGAGCTACGGGAGGCTTGAGAAGGGGTGAAAAGGATTGGATAGTAGGCTAGTGAATCAAACCACTAATAAATGTGAGAGTCAGAATTTGGACCCAGGTCTTCCTAACTCCAAGACCAGAATGCCATTCACTGTGTCATGTTGCCTCCACCAGCTCTATAGATGAGAGGTATAAATCCTGGCTCGGCATCAAACAGAGGCTAACATTTCTGATGAGAATGACAATTTGCATGTTCACTAACTTGACAGCTCATTAATCAAAGACTGATTATCTGTGATGTGGATTATTTGGGCTCTTGGCCTCTCCTCTATCTTCTTGCTCCTGGCCTTTCAGTCCCTGACCGTTTCCTTTGTTCCTCTCTCAGGTGGAAGACCAGGAAAATAAAAGGTGTTGATTCTGCACCCATTTTGCACCCTGAGAGACTGTGATTCCCAACTCACCAGTGCAAAGTGATCTCAAAGTCCCTATCTTGGGAGTCTGAGATCTGAGGAGGGTGTAGATAAGCAAAGACCCAGAATGAGCGCTTGAGGACTCTCCTGGTATTTTAGGGTCTAGAATAGAACTAGGGTGTGGGGCACAATATAGCATAGAGATGTTGCCTTGAAGTTCAGAAGAGCTAGACCTGAGTCTAGTACCATCTGTGAGGTACGTGTCACCCTCGTGAGAAACTGAACCTCTCAATGCTCCCAGACAACTCTGAAGCTCCAAGTGGAAATCAGATGCCAATCTAATCGTCACTGGAATTTCCTCACACCAATGAAAACACAGATACAGCCTCAAAGGAGAAACAAATCAAACTAAATCTAGAATCTATACATAGGCCAGTCTGGTCATTCAGGTTTGAGAGGTGGAGGGGGAAAAGACTGACTTAGGAAGGATAAGGATGACAGTGGAACTAATACTTGTTCAGATGTTTTCCAGTTGCTTCCAACTCTTCATGTCCCCATTTAGAGTATTCTTGGCAGAGATACTGGAGAAGTTTTGCCATTTCCTTCTCCAGATCATTTTATAGAAGAGGAAACTGAGGTAAACAGGGTTAAGTGACTTGACCAGGGTCACTCAGCTAGTAAGTGTCTGAGGTCTGATTAGAACTCAGGAAGACAAGTCTTCCTAACTTCTGACCCAGCTCTATCCATAGCACTAACCAGCTGCCCCAGAACTCATACATAGCCCCACAGACCAAAACTTCCTTCTTTGTTCCTTCCTCACTAATCAAAGTAAGTTTTTGTTCACTTACTCCCTTGTCCCTGAGGATGTTGCTTCACATTTCTGTTTCAGGGCCCTGTGACTACAGTCCTATTTCTGCTTCTTAACCCCACCTCTGCAGAGAAGCTCTTCTCTTTTCTCCTCTCTACTTCCACCCCTCCCTCCATCCCGGTGGTTTTTTGGGTCCAGCACTGAAATGCCATTTCCTCCAGAGAGTCTTCCTGGATGAATATCTTCTACTCTTCCTATTTCACTGGGCTTCCCCAAACCCAAATGCCCAAACAAACATTCAAATACCTCTCACTCCAGTGTTGGTAGACAAGCACACCTGATTTAATTGTAAGATGTGAGCTGTCCACATAAGATGCATATTCATATGGGATGCCTAAGTGTGCAGTTAGCTAGAATGATAGATATCTCTGGAATCTTGCCCATCCCTCTCTAAGGGAGACTGATTCCTTCCCAGAAGGGTTCAGGAGAAGGGCCATGAGACTGGCCATTCTGTTTTCCTCTGAGAGAGGGAGTACTGGACTAGAATTATCTCTGTCTGCTCCCCTTTAAATATCACTTCTCTAGGGGCAAGGTTTTAAGGTTTAAAAACAAAAAACCTACTTCCCTGGTTCCAATCCATTAAAAGGGTGAGGGTATCCCAATTTTATATCCACTGGCTTGACCCTTCCATCAAATGTTAGTTACACAAAAGATGGTCACTATTATGGAATATCTAATAGATCTATTTATGGTAAACAGCAAACAAATCAGAAAAGGTATACAGATTTAAATATGCCAGGAAATATACACATTGAATAAGCTCTTACCCTGGGAACAAGCACTTTAACATCTTTGAGAGAGATCCCCAACCTCAAATAAAGAGAAATTTCCTGAAGCCTAGGGAGATAAGCTCAAAATCAGGGACATGCGGAGGAACCAGTTTCGCTTACACACCTGTCACTTTCAAAGTCTTTTCACTTTCTCCATGGGTCTCTCCTCAAAGAGAGTCTGGAACTATATGTGTCTCTCTTAAAGAAAGAAGGAAGACTGTGTCATGCCAACTCTGCCCCCCCCCACAGTCATAAAGGGTTATGTTGGCATTTTCTTGACCAATCCAAAACTCTTCCAGAGGCAGTAAACAAGATGGGCCTGTTCTAACCCCGTGATGGTGGCAATTGTAAGGCCCTAAGCGTTGCACATAAAGTAGGATGCATTCTGCCTGTAGCTATGGCTCATTCATGAGGTTCCAGACCTTGCTGGCTTCCAGGGTCTGCTCCACCTGAAACTGTAAGATAAGCACATTTGCATTATAGAGGCTGCCTGCTCCAGATAGGGAAGCAAAGCAAGGGGTGAACAGAACTGACTGGGCACTTGTCTCTCTGGGCTCTGGCAATGAGCTGGAGAAATCAATTGGAGAATGCCCAGGCTGGGAGGATAGAGACCTGAATTCTAGTCCCACTTCTCCCACTGACTGGCCACATGATCTTACTCAAGACATAGTATAAGCTCAACAGGGCCCAGCAGTTTGACTGTGAAAAACCAAAACAAAAGCCTATGTGATCTTCGAATGAGGTCACTAACAGGTCCTGGGAAGTGACTACTGCAGGGTCCCCTGTAGGAGTTGGTACCCAGTGGGGGTACACTCTCTCTGTCTCTGTCTCTCTCTCCCCCCTCTCTCTGTCTTTCGGTCTCTGTCTCTGTCTCTCTCTGCTCTGTGCCACGTCTCAGCATTCCACTGAATAATTAAAAGGTTCTGTTGAAAGTGGTCTTTCTTGGAGTGGAACAGAAAGGGGGAGGGGAGGGGATGTAACTGTGCTGGGGTCCAGTTTAGGGTGGCAGGTGTGGAATCAAGGAAGACACCTTTGAACTCTTCCAAAGATCATGGGAAGTGCCAGTCTCATGGTAGCCTGTTATGCTCAGGACTGAGCTGGAACATTCAGGGCAGATTCCAACTTCAGATGACCATGAGTCTGGGGCCAAAAAGTATGAGGGATGCTGTGCAGAGGTGAAGGCTGCCTGAGCCCATGGGCGCCTTCCTAGGGGTATCTCTCTCTCTCTCTCTCTCTCTCTCTCTCTCACACACACACACACACACACACACACACACACACATACCAGAGGAGGCTGGCACTCACTGGCACATTCCATGGCTGTACACAGCTCCCATCCCAGTTTTGAAGACATGGGGCAGATAACTATAGGTGAGTTTCTTGTGCCAGCTTGTCCCAGTGCCATTGACTTCCACCCCCTACATCACCAGTTGGGTCAGCTGGGTCCAGGGATCACTGGCCTGAAGCAGAGGGTAGAAAATTGAGGCTAATGAAGAGATTCCTCCCAGGTCACCAAAGCCAAGAAGACATTTGCTCCAGAACTTTCCCACTCTAGATGTGCCTGGCACATAGTAGGAGCTTAATTAATGGTTTAGTGATTGTTTGATTTCAAGGTGAGCTCAGTGTCCCCTACCCTGATGAATCAAGCACTTAGGGCAGAAGAATAACCAATGGGAGTGCTTCCATGGCTTTGCTAGCACAGCTATTGCCTCCACCCTCCACTCCCTATGCACATTTATATTCAAAAGCCCAGACTATTACAGGGATAAGGACTAAACCTGTGATTTTACTGATATAAGGAACTCCCAGGTGAGAAAATTCCCTCTACCAATGCAGGTCAACACCACCTCTGAGATGTAAGAGTATTAAGACAGGAGTTCTTAACACTCTCTATTTTCCTGGACTCCTCTGGGAGCCTGGTGAAGAATTATAGACCCCTTCTCAGAAGAATATTTTTAATGCATATGATATTCTATTGAATTACAGTTATCAAAAATACATTTTAAATACATAAAATATTCTATTGAATTAGTTATCAAAAATTCAGGGTGGCCCAAAAACCTTAATACAGTTTTAAGAATAGTTTGAAACTGATTCAAACCCTGTGTTAAAACACACACACACACACACACACACACACACACGCACACGCACACGCACACAAGTTCCTAGGCCCCAGGTTAAGAACCCTTGTCTTAGAGCTGCCTACAGCACTGCTCACTGGTCCACAGTCAGGATGTGTCAAAGGCAAAACTGGAGGGCTCGCTCTCTATCCACTAAGCCATACTGTCTTTCTTAGACTATTGTAGTCATATTAATAGCTGACTGCTCCATAGGTCAGTATAGTTACTTACAGAACCGTGGCATGCAGCATCATATCAAATCCTAACAACAAGCCCTTTGATACAGACAGGTAAAGTAGGTGGTACCACTCCCATCTTACAGAGAAAGAAGCCAAGGCCCAGGAAGGGGTGGAATAGTGGAGTTGGAACTAAATCCCAGGAAGTCCCCGTAACTAAAACAGGGAGACTGAGGTTTTGTCACCAAAGTGTGGAAAACTAGACAGCAGTGTGGTCAGTCCTTTGGCAATGGTAGGAACAGCTGAGCTAAGCACTGAATAATATGGGAGAGGGAGCTTGGCTCTCAGAAAGTCCTGGGTTTGAGTTGTGCTTCAGATATGAAGAGTGAGCAAATCTCTTTAGGTCTCTGAGCCTCAGTTTCTCCATGTGTAAAATGAAATAGTTGGACTTGATAGCATGTAGAGTGCCTTCTAGTTCAAGATTGAGGATCCTACGTTCCTTCTCCTGCCCCTGACAGCTGAACTCCAACCCTGTCTTCGCAATGGTGATACCACATACCTTATTAGGGTCTCCCCTCCACTGCCTATTTCATGTTGCTTATCCTAGATACAAACATGTCAAGTTACATCCCTCATCCTGGTCTCCTGAGTCCGAGCCCAGCACTTTCTTCACTAGAGCACACAGTCTCTGAGGCACAATCTAAACTGGAAGACAAGACTTCCAGAAAAATACCAAACAGCCCTGGGTGTACTAGATACCATTCCAACAGGCTCCTTAGAGTTAAATTGTCGGTGGGAGCATTTATGCCTCAGAAATCAGCAAGAGCTACAAATCTTGGCTTGATTAACAGTTTTGTTGATGGAAGTTCAGGAGACTGGAGCCACCAATGTGGAAGCTTTGCTGACCCCCAGGGTGAGGGGCACCCTATTTCTGGTACCTATGTTTCTCCAGCTGGCAACAAAGGTAATTTGCAATGATCTCATTATGAATGTCATAGTTGATGGTCCAGTAGATCATGAGCTCTTGGTACTTCTGGATCAGGCAGAGGACTGTCTGGAAGCCCCGAGCTGTGCTGAAATTAGTTTCCTGGCTCCCATATTCCCAGGCATAGACAGTCAAGGGCTCCAGAGCATACTGAGAAGTAAGAAGAAGCCATTGAGAATGATGGGAAATAGCAAGTGATGCAATACAAGCTGGAAGAGACCACAGAGGTTATCTCCTCCAGGAATCATAGTGACCCTGTGGTCACCCAGATCGGGCTTGGAGGGAGCCAGGGATGAGGAGCCCATAGCTCTGGAGGCAATTCCACTTTGACAAAACCCTTAATCGTCAGGAAGTTTTGCCCTACAGTAAGCTGACCTCACTTGCTGTTCTTCACACGAGATGCCCCATGGCTGGAATTTTCTCCCTCCTCATCTTCGCCTCCTGGCTTCCTGGACTTCCTTCAGGTTCCATCTAAAATCCCATCTTCTACAAGAAGCCTTCCCCATTCCCCTTCATGCTAGTGCCTTTCCTCTATTGACTGTCTCCAATTTATCTTGTCTGTATCTTGTTTATACATGGCTGTTTGCATGTTGTCTCGGCCCTTAGATTCTAAGTTCCCTGAAGGCAGGGGCTGTCTTTCGCTTTTCTTTGTATCCACAACACTTAGCACAGTGCCTGGCACATAGTAGGTGCTTAATAAATGCTCATCAACTTCACTTGACTTCCCTGCAGGCTCTGCCCATTGCTCTACCTTCTATCTTGTGTAGTCAAGAAAAACAGGTCTAATCCATCTTGCATAAGACAGTCCTTTAATATAGGAAGAGACATGTTGCGGGCCACTTTAGAACTGAGCCCTGTCCTCCTTGGACCTCCTGGCCCAGGGGCCTGCTGAGATAAACTCAGGGCTTTGGGATGTGGGTGGAGCCAGGAGGAGGGGTCTCGCCTTTGTTGCCTCCCTAGCAATTCCAGGTCTTTGCCCGGACCTGCCTGACCACATGGAACTTCTGGCTCTCTGTCTGGGCTTACCAGAGCACGTGGAACTTCCGGTTCTTTGCCTGGACTGCCTGACCGCAGGGAGCTTCGGGTTAGGGTTAGCGAGGGAAGAGAAGGGGAGGAGAGTAGGTGGAGTTGGGGCGGTCCTAGGACCCAGGTGTATTGAATTTTACCTGTCCTTCACCCATGTAACCAAAGAATGTACCTATGTCACTAAAGGTATAAATGTGCTGCTTGCTGAAATAATAAACGGAGTCATTCACCACCTCTCGGCTCCCGCCCCGTACATTGTCCGCGAGATCAGGTCCTTTGCTAGGCAAAGGCCTGGGGCTTGGGGGGAACCCCGAGCATAGTTACAAGGCTTCGGAAGCCCGTAACAGAGACACCTGTCATCACCTTGAGCTTTCACTTCTAGGATCTAAGTGTTCTCAGTTATTTCAGCTGTATGGTCTTGAGGGCTTTCAGAATCCCAGATATCCTCCCGAGGATGCTTCCATCTTATCAGTAACAATGATAACAAATTGTATGTGGAGAGTGCCAGAAAATTCATAAAGGACTTTTCATATATTTTCTCATTTAAGTGTCCCAAGAATAGAATGAAGGAGGAGTTATGGGCATCATTAGCCCAATTCTACAGGGACAGAAATCGGTACTCAGAGAGATTGTGACTTGCCCAGTCACAGAGCCAGCAAGTGTCAGAAGTGGGATTGGAACCCAGGTGTTCCTGACTCCAAGCCCAGCACTTCACTATACCCCAAAGTCTCACATCATTGACCTTATGAAAATGTGGCACCAAGAGGTACAAGAACAATCTTCCAAATGTGTTCTGATCCATGTGCCCAGATCCAGCTTCCTCCTGTTTGAAGAGAAACCTAGCTGTAAAGTTGCCCTAGCAAATGTATTAGAGAGAGTCCAGCCCAACCCAGCTCTTTTAAGGGGGATCAGGGAAAGGCTTCCTGTAGGAAGTGGGATTTTAGCTGAGGCTCAAAGGAGAGCAAAATGTAAGAAGTCAGGAAAAGTAGGAAGGGTCCCAATAGCAAAGGGCCAAAGAGAGGATTTTATATTTGCTCCTAGAAGTAATGGGAAATTACTGAAGTTTATTGAATGGGCAAAGGAAGGGATGATATCATGGTCAGAGGCACACTTTAAGAACCCTTTGGCAGCGGAGACAAGGATGGACTAGAGGCAGGGAGGTCAATGATGAGACCATTGGAACTGTCCAGATAGTAGAAAGGCTGGGTGATAACCACAGGAGGGAGGCAGGGGTGAGGTTGTGGGGGCCCAGAGATCCCACCCTAGGTAACCAAGAAGATTCCTACCATTTTGTACCAATGTTTCATCAGTCAGACCAGATTTTTGAGCTTGGTACAGCGCTGGCTGAGGAAGCGCTTCTGCAGTTCTGTGAAGCAGATAAAGAATTCTCCTCCTGCCTAGGATTTCCTTATGAGATCAATGTAGGCTTGTGGGTCAAGTTTCCTTAAATCTCTGGTCATTTGGCCTGTTAGGGCAAACCAACTCAATTCAGACAGTGTTTTTCAATACCTGCTCTGTGCTGGGCTCCCATGAGGAAAGGGGCAAAAGTCAGGTCCTGACCTAGAAACGTTCCACTGCTTGAAAAGCATTTTCTTTACCTTAGACCCGAGAAGTAGGTAGTGCAATGATCAACGTCCCCATTTTACAGATGGGGAAATTGAGTGTCTGATAGGTGGGTTGACTTGCCCAGGGGTCATGCAGTATTGAAGACAGGATTTGAACCTCAGGCCCCAGATGCTCAGTCCTATTCTACCTCTGCTACACTGTCTCTCACACAAATGTAAGGACAAGGTGAAGCAGTCTGTGATGAGCGCAAGGGAGGCAGAGATTGAGCTGGTCTGGGGCAGGGGGAGCAGTATCAGGGCAGACTTCACGGAAGAGAGAGGGCTCAAATTGGGTTGAGTTTGGCAAGGAGGAAAGCATTTTAGCAGAGTGAAGGGCATGAACGAGGGCTTATGAGTGGAGATGAGTGAGGCGTGGCCACGAGGTACTAAGAAATCCAGCCTGGCTAGAGCAAAGGGCATCCCTGCTCAGAGGAGAGATCCTAGGACTTAGTGACAGGAAGAACTGGGTCCCATCCCCTCAGCTGCTGCTTCAGGTGACCATGGGCAAGTGACAACCTCTCTGAACCTCAGATCCCTCCTCTAAGAAAAGGGGATTCATAATGTACACAATGCACATGGTAGCCACTTCACAGCTTCTGAGACACCAATGAGACAGGGTCTATAAAATGCTTTGCAAACATTTACGTCTGATATAAAGTATCAGTCAGTCAATAAACATGTGCTTAAGATCTTGTTCTGGGCCAGGCACTGAGCCAAATGCTAGGGGCACAAAGAAAGGCAAAAACACCATCCTTGTCCTCAGGGACCTTGTATGCCAAAGGGAGAGACAATATGCAAATAACTAGGTGCATAATATACCCACACACACACACATACATATATATATATATACATGTATATTATATATATAAGTATGTATATATATATATATACACACACACACACGCATACACACATATATGATATAAATAGAAGGTGATCTCAAAGGGAAGAGGTTGCAGAATACGGTCTCAAAAACTCTAACTATCCTATTTCCTTGATCTCCTAATTTTCCATGACCTAGTCTTTCTCTCTCTGGTGGCTAGGTGGCACAGTGGCCTAGAAGTCAGGAAGACCAGGGTTCAAATCAATACCTGCAGGCTCACCTTGAGTTGACTTTCTCCCCGACCAGGTATGACCTTGGGCCTCACATCCACTGACCTCCTCCAGTTGCCAACTAATCCTCCAACATATTTTCCTGGGACATCCTTCCTCTGAATGACTGTAACCTTGGTCTCAGCCTCCATTTTCCCCCAAACCCTATAAATGTCACAGAGTTCTGGAATGTGCTTCCACCTCACCCAACGCCACTCTGCTGTACCTAGCTGAGCCACCCTCCCCTCCATATCACTTGCCCAGGCCCCAAAATGGCTAATTGCCTCTGAGTCTTCATCATTGGATTCTGACCATTCTTGTTCTCTTCAAGGAAGCACAGAAAGGCAGAAGAGACTTGAGAGGGTCCCTAGCCCAAGCTATTTCTGTCAAAGAATCCCCTCCCCAGCATTTCCATACCATCCAGACCGAGTTCTGTCCATGCTCTTTATCCTCTTTATCTCCCTCCCAAGGGAACCTTGAACTCTGCCCCTGTGTGTGGATAGGTGAGTTTTTGCCTTATCTTGGCCAGAAATAGGCCTCAGCACATTTCCCCAACCATCTTCATACCATGTTACCAAGGCCCATCCCACTTTCTAGGCACCTCCCCGCTTTATGTGTTGTCTTCCCTCATTAGAATGTAAGCTATTTGAGGGTAAGGGTTGTCTCTCTCTGACTTGTCTTTGTACCCCCTGTGCTTAGCATGGTGCTTGGCACACTTAAAAAATGCTTTATTTATTTATACTTTATTTTTCTGTCTACTTATCATCTATCTAGGTAGCATTAATTTATCCAGTAACCAATAGCAATCCAGTAACAATACAATTACCAATCCAGTAATGAGGCAGCCTATTCAACATTCAAATAGCACTACTTCTTAGGACATTTTTCCTGACATCCTGCTTCCTCTCTCTAGGGCCGAGCTGTACCAGTCCAATCTCTTTTCAATTCCATTACATACTTGAAGGTTCTTATCATACCCCTGATTCTTCTCACCTCAAGCCTCCAGTTCCATCAAGTGACCTACATATACTGTATTCTTGCCTTCTCACTACCCTGGTCACCCACAGCTTCAGTTGTCTTCTGTCTTTCTCCTACACTGCACTGGCCCCAGTCTGAAAAAGAAACAGAAACTCCAGAATGAAAAAAAGTTCCAGAAAACAGAAACTCCAGTTTGAAACAGTAACACCACAGCTCTAGGGGGCGGGGTCCAACAGGGGAAACTCTGATGTCATCAGCTCCCACGGATTCAGTTCTCACCTCTAGGCTGATGATTCACAAAGCTACTAATTCATCCCTAACCTCTCTGCCGACCCACACTCTTGTTCTCTTCAAGGAAACACAGAAACTCAGAAGGGACTTGAGAGACCCTCTAGTCCAATCTATTTCTCTCAAAGAATCCCCTCCCCAACTTCTCAGCATTTCCACACCATCCCAACTGAGCACCATCTCTTTCCATCCTCTTCATCTTCTTTATCTCCCTCCCAAGGAAACCTTGAACTCTGCTCCTGCTGACCTCCAGTCTCCCATCTCCAACTGCCAGTCAGCTATATCAAACTGGATGTCCCATAGACGTCTTAAACTCAACATTTCCAAAACTGAATTCATTATTGTTTCTTCCAAACATTCTCCCTTCCCTACTTCCCTTTTACTGCCAAGGGTAACACCATCATCCCAGTCGTCCAAGCTTAAAACCCTAAGGGTCATTTCACCTCTCCTCCCACCCCATATCAACATGTCATAAAAGCCTTCTGATGTTCCCTTCATGACATTTCTCCTGGATGCCCCTTCTCTGTTCTGACAGACACTTCTGTCACCCTAGTGAAGCCCCTCATGACCTGGACTATTGCAATAGTCTTCTGGTTGGCTCCCTTCCACAGGTCTCTCTCCACTCAAGTCCATCCTCCCCTCAGCTCTCAAACTTATCTTCCTAAATTGAATCTACTTAGTAGACTTCAGTGGCAGCCTATCTCCTCCACGATCAAATATAAAGTCCTCTGTTTCACATTCAAAGCCCTTCATAATTGCTCCCCCCCCCAAAACAACCTCTCCAGTCTTCTTACAATCCTCTGCCATGTACTCTATGATCCAGTAATACTAGAGTCCTTGCTGTTTCTCAAACAAGATAGTTCATCTCCCAAGCACTTTCTCTGGCTGTCCCCCATGCCTAGAATGTTCTCCTTCCTCATCTCTGCCTCCTGGCTTCCCTGGCTTCCTTCCAGTCCCAGCTAAAATCCCACCTTCTAAAGGAAGCCTTTCCCAATCCCTCTTAATTCTGGTGCCCTCCCTCTGTTGATTATCTCCAATTTATCCTATATATAGACTCATTTGTTTGTACGTTGTCTCCTCCAGCAGATTGCAAGCTCCTTGGGATGGACTGGTTTTTAACCTTTCTTTGTATCACCAGAGTTTGGTACAGTGTCTGTACAGTGTCTGGTGCCTAGTAAGAGCTTAATAAATGTTTATTGACTGACTGTTCGTAGAAATCAGCTGAGGTTGAGACTGAGAGAAGGGGCCTGGGCAGGGTCTATTCTTCTGGAAGTGGGATCTCCTCATCCTGGGCTGGGGTGACCCAGAAGCCAGGTTGGGGGCTTCTCACCTAGAACATCAAAGGCTGGAAGCACATCAAAGTCCACCCAATGACTGATCATTTTTGGCGTCATCCTGAAGTGTAGCACTCGAGGACCACCAGTCCATTTGTTGACCTCAAATTTTACTTCAAACATCAACTCTTGCTCACACTCACATTCTTCCAACCATTTCTTGATTTCCTCAATGAATTCTCATCCGCGGCCTATCTGGTCCTGATAGCTTTGGAGATCGCTGAGAAATACTACCAGGTCTGCCTCGCAGCAGCCTCTCAGGGCTGAGCCTTTGCCAGATGAATCTCCCTGAATGGAACAGAAATTAGGATTATCCCTGAAGAGCCCCTTGGCCAGAAGAAGGGAGAAGGGGATGTGGAAAACCAACTGGTCCCGCCCTGAACATATCTCTGCTCTGCTCATCCCCATGTTACAAACCTGGCTTTTAAGCATGCTCCTGAGGACCCTCCCCTTGCTTAGGGATTCTCTTTCTCGAGCCTTCTCCCCCTGCCCAGATTCTCAGATCAGCAGGTAAAGAAACCAGCCCCAGGCTCACCTTCACAACCTTGGTCACCCGAACTGATTTCCCTGTATCTTGGAAACACCTGTTCTTTAGGAAGGAGGAGATCGTGTCGACGGCACTTCGCACCTCTGTCCGGAAAGTGGTATCAGGCAAGAGATGCTCCTCAATGTACCTGTCCAGGTCCCTGACCCGAGTGTCCCAGAGACTCATGGTGTCCCCAGCCTGTACTGAGAGTGTGAGGGAAGCGAGAGCTGAATGCCCAGCTGGCTGGGAGCAGCACTGTCCCTCAGTCTCTCTCTTTGCTCCGGCCCAAGACACTCCTCCCTAAGAGAGCTCCGCCTCCTGAGTCAGGTTCACTTTCCTGTCCCGGGCTGGACCCTGGGCTAGATTTTAGTCTTTTTGGAAATAATATCCCCTCTTACCTCCAGGTGGAACCCTCTTTTGTAACAAAACAACAACAACAAGAAGCAAGCAAGCAAAAACAACCATTAAAAAAAAACAAAAACAACAACCAACTCACCTTTCTGACGTTGTGGAGAAATTCTGCCCTATTCCTCCTCTCTGCTAGAAGGGGGTAGGTATACCTCATAAGCAGTTCTCAAGAACCATCATTGGCTTTTCTGTCATCTGCATCACATTGAAAATGATTTGTTTTCTGGTTTCTCTAAAACCAGCTCAGCTCTACCTGGTGCTGATCAGCACCTGCCCTTTTGGGCATCAGTTCCTATAGTCTAGACCTGTGGGAGGCTCTATCTGGCTGAATTCCGATGTTGCGAGGCAGCCTGGGTAGGAAATAAACATACTCTGGGCCAGGCACTGTGCTAAGCATTATTTAAGAAATATTTCATGTGAGCCTCATAACAGTCCTTTGAGGGAGTTGCTATTGTTATCCTGATTTTACAGACGAGGAAACTGAGACAAACAGAGGTTAAGTGACTTGTCCAGAGTTAGAGTTGGTAGGTGTCTGAGTCCGCACTGGAACTCGGGTCTTGCTGAATATCCACTGTGCCACCGAGGTACCTCTATGCAGAGGAAATCACATTCTCCATCCCCAAGTCTGTACTACCATGAATTAACCTCTTCCCAACTGTACCACTGTCTTTTAAGTATCACCAAAGGCCATAGACACTTCCTTTTCCCTTGTTACGAAAGAGTCCCATTTGGAGGTGAGGGAGGTGGGAGGGTGGTATTATTTCTTAAAAAAAAAAAACTAGCTTGCAAACACAAAAGGCCTCAACTAAATTTATTTAAAAATAGAAGCCGTCTCTCAGAGTGGAGCAGCAGAAACCCGGGCTCGCCAGGCTCAGGAAAACGAAACTGACTCAAGAGGCGGAGCTTAGGGAGGAGTGTCCTGGGCCGGAGCAAAGCGAGAGACTGAGGGACAGCGCTGCTCCCAGGCAGCTGCGCATTGAGCTCGCTTCTCTCTCTCTCTCTCTCTCTCTCTCTCTCTCTCTCTCTCTCTCTCTCTCTCTCTCTCTCTCTCTCAGTACAGGCTGGGGACACCATGAGTCTCTGGGACACTCGTGCCAGGGACCTGGACAGGTACATTGAGGAGCATCTCTTGCCTGATACCACTTTCCGGACAGAGGTGCGAAGTGCCATTGACAAGATCTGCTCCTTCCTAAAGAACTGGTGTTTCCGAGACAGGTGGAGGTCAGTTCGGGTGACCAAGGTTGTGAAGGTGAGCCTGGGGCTGGTCCATTTACCTACCGATCTGAAAATCTGGTCTGGGATAGAAGGCTCGGGAAAGAGTGAAGCCCCAGCGTGGGGGTGCGGTGGGGAGGGGGGAAGCGTCCTTAAAAGCCAGGTTTGTAACGTGGGGATAAGCAAAGCAGAGGGATATCCAGGGAGGGGGCAGCTGGTTTTCCACGTGCTCTTCTCCCTTCTTCTGGCCTAGGGGCTCTTCCTTCTGGGATAATCTCACTGCTTAGTTTCTGTTCCATTCAGGGAGGCTCATCTGGCAAAGGCACAGCCCTGAGAGGCTGCTCCGACGCGGACCTGGTAATATTTCTCAGTGACTTCAAAAGCTATCAGGACCAGATAAACCGCCGAGGAGAGTTCCTCTGGGAAATCCAGAAACGTTTGGAAGAATGTGAGCGTGACCAAGATAGAATGTTTAAAGTAAAAATTGAAGTCAACAGGTGGGATAACCCTCGAGTGCTCAGCTTCAGGATGAAGTCGAAAAAGAGCAGTCACTGGGTGGACTTTGATGTGCTTCCAGCCTTGGATGTTCTAGGTGAGAAGCCCCCAATCTGGCTTCTGGGTCACCCCAGCCCAGGATGAGGAGACTCCACTTCTAGAAGAACAGACCCCGCCCAGGCTCCTTCTCTCAGCCCCAGACTGACTTGATTTCCAACTGTGAAGCATCCCCTCTTTGCCCCCAAACTCAGTCTCTGTTCATGCCTCCAGGGGGGTAGGGTAGGCAAAGGCACTGTGGCATTGGGAAAAGATCCCTCGATTCAGCATCAAAAAAGACTTTGTTCAAATCCCAACTGTAAGGTCATTTACTGTGACCTCAGGTAAGTCCCTGCCCTTCTCTGGCTCTAGGGAGTTGGCCTGGGTTCTTGACAGGCAGCTAGGTGGTGTATTGGTTAGAGCACTGAACCTGGAGTCAGGAAGACTTGACTTCAAATCCAGCCTCAGAGACTTGCTAGCTCTGTGACCCTGGGCAAGTCACCTAACCTCCGTCTGCCTCAGTTTACTCATCTGTAAAATAACACCTACTCCTTAAGGTTGTTATGAGGTTCACATGAGCTAACTTTTGTAAATTGCTTGGCACATAAATGTTTCTATTTTGTTTGTTTTGTGTGTCCTGGATCACTCTATTAGTCTAGTCAGTCAGCTAATCAATACACATTTGTTAAGCACCTACTAGGAGCCTGGAACTGTATTATCCCCTGAGGATACAAAGAAAGGTCAAAGACAGCCCCAGCTGTCAAGAAGCTCATAGTCTAATGGGGAAGACAACAATGGAGCAGCCATGTACAAACAAGCTATAGACAGGATAAACGGGAAATCATTAAGAGAGGGAGAAGTAGTCTGGTGAAGCTTATGGACCCCTTCTCAGAATAATGTTTTAAATGTGGAAAATAAAATACGTGGGATTGTTAGAAAATGAATTAGAGTGAAATAGTTCTTTAAAATTTTTTTGAAACTTTTACAGACCCCAGGTTAAGAACCCCAGACTAGAGAATCTCACAAGCCCCTTCCAATTCTAAAATCTTATGACCTTTGGCCATAACTGAGTAGGATCCAGAATAAACTCTACTGTTCTCAGACACCAAAGGTTATGAAATAGATACCCAGGAGTTTGGCAGACAGCAAACAGCAAGAGTGTCCAGACCTGCAGCTAGTTACCCCAAAACAACAACCAGGGCACCAATTTTCTCTTACTTTCCATCTGACTCTTTTCCAGTGTTCCACTCTTCCTCCAATCGGGTTGACCTCCTCACTGATCCATGAACAAACCATAACTACTCCCACCTAAAACCCCATGCTCAGGTTATACTCCCCTTTGGAAATGCCTTCTTTCTACCCCATTTATCCAAATTATACTCCTCCTTGAAGGCCCACATCAGATTCTACTCCTCCTAAGAAGCCTTCACTGATTTCCTTAGACCACAGTGATCTTTCTCCCCTGAGTTCCTCCAGGACTTACTCTCTGTGCCCTGTATTGTCAGCTGTTTCATGTGTCTGGTTCTTTTTTTCTACATGCAAACTTATGGTGGGCAGGGCCTGCCTGTTGTCCCTGTCTCTACCCCCAGTACCCCACCCCACTTCCCTATTCATGCTGTTCAGAACAGAGCTGGTGGTAATTAAACACTGGCTGAATTGAGTTGGTTTTCCCCCTGCAGGACACGTGACCCAAGGCTTCAAACCTGATCCCCAGGTCTACATTGAACTTATAAGGAAATGCTGGAATGGGGGAGAATTCTCCACCTGCTTCACAGAGCTCCAGAAGTTCTTCCTCAAACAGCACTGCACCAAGCTCAAAAGTCTCATCCGATTGGTGAAACACTGGTACAAAATGGTAGGACTCTTCTTTAGTTACCCAGGAGGTGAACACGTGAGAGGAGAATGGGTGCTCAATTGGCCATGCCACTCACTGGCTGTGTGACCTTAGGCAAGTTACCTAGCCTCTTCCTCAGCTCTGAAACGAAGGGGCTGGACTTAGATGGCTTCTGACCTTCCCTGTGACTCAGGAGAGGCTGCATGATACATAAGGATTGTATTTCATTGCATTAATCAAATGAATTTAGAAGGTATCTACTATGTGCCCCTGGGAATATGAATACAAGAGATGAAAATAATCTGTACTCTCAAATAGCTTAGATTCAATTAGGGGAGACGTGTGGGCATATATGATTGTGACAGAGATGAGCGGGGTAGAGGGAGTCAGGAGAGAGAGAAAGAAAGGAGGAATGCTCAGAAGGGAGTGATCATTCTCAATTATTTCTTCTTCCTTCTCAGTGCAAGAACAAAATGGATGATCTCCCCCCTCAGTATGCCTTAGAGCTCCTGACTGTCTATGCCTGGGAGCATGGGAGCAAGGAAACTGATTTCAGTACAGCTCAGGGCTTCCAGACAGTCCTGTACTTGATCCAGAATTACCAAAAGCTCATGGTCTACTGGACCATCAACTATGACTTTAAGAATGTGACCATTGGAGAGTACTTGAAATCACAGCTGAAAAAACCCAGGTACCGGGGATAGGATCCACCCCACCCCTGAAATCAGCAAATAGTCCAAGCTGATGGCTCTGGTCTCCTGAACCTTTCTGCCCTGACTCAGGCCACCCCCTTGGAGACAGAAAGCTAGGGTTCCTGCTGAGCTTTTGACTCATGGCTTGCCCATAAAATGGACCCATGTACAAACAGAATGTTAGACTAACTTCATGATAAGGTATCAGAGAGGCTAGGAAGGCTCACTTGCCACCCAAAATGTCTTCCCTATGCTGCTGTCTAAAATTCCACCACTCAAGCTTTATTCCTTTGAGTTAAGAATTCTCTCCCAGGTCCTTAAACACCCCTGTTGGTTCAATCCAATCCAACCTAATTATACGCATATTCACTGAATTTCTATGGGAGCTTGAAAGATTATCAGGATTCAGGCCACATACATATGTAAGATACTATAAAATGATTAGTGTGTGTCTCTCCTCAGACATTATTGTGTCATAAGATAGCCTTATCCTTAACCATTTCCTACATGGAAATTTAGTCTTCCGGTGAAATTGGTCCCCAGTGGTCTGTGTCCTGGTCCCTGACCACTCTCTACTCATTAGCTGTATGGCTATGGGCAAGATTCTCCTATGGGCCTTGGTCCTCCTCTGTGGTACACCTCATAAGGCCTGTTAGAATAATAATTGTGATCCTGAAGGCAAAGGCTTTGGAACTAAAAAGGATTAAGGAAATGTCAACTATTAATAATACTGTGGTCTAAATTTCTTGAAGGATTTGGAGAGGGGCATGCCTGGAGCAAATGTCTTCTTGGCTTTGGTGACCTGGGAGGAACCTCTTCATTAGTCTCAACTTTCTACCTTCCCCTTTAGGCCAGTGATCCTGGACCCAGCTGACCCAACTGGTGATGTAGGGGGTGGAAGTCGATGGCGCTGGGACATGCTGGCACAAGAAGCTTACCGATGGTCATCTGCCCCATGTCTTCGAAACTGGTATGGGAGCTGTGTGCAGCCATGGAAGGTGCCGGTGAGTGAGAGCCTTCTCTGGTGTGTGTGTGTGTGTGTGTGTGTGTGTGTGTGTGTGTGTGTGTGTGTGTGAGAGAGAGAGAGAGAGAGAGAGAGAGAGAGAGAGAGAGAGAGAGATACCCCCAGGAAGGCCCCATGGGCTCAGGCAGCCTTTACCTCTGCACAGCACCCCTCCTGCTCCTCTGGCCCCAGACTCATGGTCATCTGAAGTTGGAATCTGGAGGTCTTCTCCTGATCTGACCTGACTGTTCCAGCTCAGTCCTGACCATCACAGGCCACCATGAGACTGGCACTTCCCATGATCTTTGGGATTTGGAAGAGTTCAAAGATTTCCTCCTTGATTCCATACTTGCCACCCAAAACTGAACTCCAGAATGTTTACACCCCCTCCCCCACTCCTTTTTGGTTCACCCCAAGGAAGGTTACTTTCAATAGAACCTTTAATTAAACAGTGGAGGAGAGGGAGGGGGAGGGGGAGGGGGAAGGGGAGGGGGAGAGGGAGAGAGAGAGAGAGAGAGAGAGAGAGAGAGAGAGAGAGAGAGAGAGAATGTCCTGGCCCCCAGAACTGAACAGTATACACTGGGGTGGTCACTTCCCAGGACCCACTGGTAACCTTAGCTTCATTAGAAGTAGCTGGACCCTGTTGAGTTTATTCCATCTCCATTTTATAGATATGGCAACTGAGGCTCAGGGAGGATAAATGTCTTGAATAAGGTCATGAAGCCAGTTAGTGGCAGAATCAGGACTAGAATGGAGTTCTCTAGACTCCCAGTGCAAAGTTCTTTCTTTGTTGTTTTTATTGAGTCATTTTCAGTACTATCTGACTCTTCATGACCCCTTTGGGGGTTTTATTGGCAAATATACTGGAGTGGTTTGCCATTTCTTTCTCCAGCTCATTTTACAAATGAAGAAACTGAGGCAAACAGGGTGAAATGACTTACCTGGGGTCACACTGCTAAGAAGTATCTGAGGCCATATTTGAACTCAGGAAGATGGGTCTTCCTGACTTCAAGCTGGGCACTCTATGCACTATCGAATGCCCTAGCGGTCCAATGTTCTTCCTGTATTACTTCAGTGAGTCCCACCCCCAAATCATGGGTAGGCAGATTCCCCAAAATAAATGTGTTCTCTTTTCAGGTGGAGCAGACCTTGAAAGGAAGCAAGGGCTTTCCCCCACGCTCAGAAGGCTTCTCCATTTGCGACTGTTTTTGTTGCTGTTTTTGTTGTGTTCTTTTTTGGTATTCAGCTATATTTTTTTTTATCTTAGCCTTAAATATGAAGAAAATGACACTTGACACTCACTAGCTGTGTGATCCTGGGCAAGTCACTTAACTCTGATTGCCTCACCAAAAAACAAGTACCAAATGAGAAAAGAAAATAACATTTCTATGTACACAGCAGACTATTAGAAAGATTCAATACAAAATAATAAATTTCCGTTTCAAGAAAACCTGTATAATAAATACTACCCACTGTTTTAAAGCTGCCCAGCTTTTTTTTGCTTGCTTATTGGTTTTCTCTGCTGTGCATGTTTTAATTTATTTTTTCCCCTTTCTCCCCCACCCCCTCCCTAATGAAGGCTATAATTAAGCTTGGGTACACAGACACATATGTATAAAATATGCATATAATCACATACACACACACGCACACACACACACACACACACACACACTCACACACATATATATATATATAAAACCCCACCATGCCATTTCCTTGTCATCTGTTTCTCTGAAGGTGGATAGCATCTTTCATAAGTCTGAGTCTTTCCATATTTTCATAAACCAGCCAGCTCATCATTTCCTGAACCACAGCGGTATTCCATCCCAGTCACATCCTATCTGAGAGACTGTCTATGGAAGTTTTTCCCTAGTTTTTTGCATTCCTTCTGTTTTTTGTTACATACCATTTATTTATACAAGAAAATTTGAATTTAAAATAATTGAAATTATCCTGTTTCATTTCAACAATTCTCTAAAGCATAAGAGTGAGGAGGGATAGGGTAAATAAGGTGAGAAGGATAGTGAAGAAAAATAGGAAAGAGGAAAATATACAACAAGTTATTGTACCTTAGAATGTGAATGGGACCAATTTACCCACAAAACAGAAAAGGATAGCAGATTAAAAACTGGAGTTCGGCAATATGTTGCTTCTAGGAGACAAAAATGAAAGATACAAAGAAAGATAAAGTAAAGATCAGGAGTAGAACATAAAATGTAAAAAAAAAAAAGCCAGGGGTAATAGTTGCTATCTCAGACAAAGTTAAAGTTAAACTAGATTTAATCACAAGTGAAAAATAGGAAAACTACATTATGTGTCAACAATATTATTGTTAACCAGTCAGAACTGATTGCCACCCTTAGGAACTCCTGCTCTTCCAAGGGTATATAAACTGTGAGTCCACTGCCATGAGGGCTCTTTGGCATTTGACAGTACCATTAACCTCTCTTATTAATAACATGCTAGCCTTATTAATAAAATGACTAATTACCCAGAAATTATGTCTCTCAAACTTTTTAAACATTATAGTTTCATAGACTGTGAGCTCCTTGAGATGAGAAACTGTTTTTGTCTTTGTATTTCCAGGATTTAGCACAATGTTTGGTGCATAGTAGGGGCTGAATAAATGCTTGTTAACTGATGTGAGACCTAGGAAATACAACTAGACAGTAGGCAGCTAGAACACAATGGTGTTTTTGTTTCAAGCATGATGTGAAATCTTTGCACTGGTGATATAGCACCTGCAGGCCAAACAGCACGAAAAAAGGTGCCCCATGAGGATACTTCATCCTTTATGATTGGCCCAGCAGTCCCATTCAGATGCATCTCCATGAGGAGCAGGAGTCAAGGGGAAGTTGGGCACTTCCTGGAACACAGCCCGTAGCTTTGATCTGTATGCACCAACTGTATGCTTACTAACTAAGCTATGCCAATCAGCATGTAGCCTTGATCTGTATGCCCCAACTGTAAGCTTATTAACTAAATAAAGCTGACTTTTTTGTCCATTGATAGTGTCCAGTCAGTCAATGATGCCATCTTGGGAACTGGGTTTGGAGCAGTTGCAGGCAGCCTCTCACAACAATAAGAAATGCATAGTACCCCTCCCTGGGTCTCAGTTTCCCTATTGATAAAATAGGGGTGTTTACTTCAATAAATACTTCAATTACCTGTGAAGATTGTCCATTCATGGGTTCCCATAGCTACCCCTCCACAGCTGTCATCATGATTTAAAGACTCCATCATTTAGTGGATAACCTTGCAGCAATGTGCCCCCCCCCAATCTCAGGTAGCCTGATCCTTGGGCAACAGATAGCCATACTTGGAGTCTTTCCAAGTAAAAGGAACTCACCAGGTCTGGGATTACATGGGGATGACCTTCCAGAGCCCAGGCTCACCTCCACACACAATGGGGCACCAGAAGAAGACTATAGTGGAAGAAAATGGATCAAGTAAGTATTACAAAGGAAAACAAATGCCTGGCATATGCTCCCTTCCCCCTTCTCCCTCTGAGAATCCCTGGGTTTCTCCAAAGCTGGGTTTACCTACCTCTTCCTGCAGGCAGCTTTTCATGACCTTCCTAGCTGTTCATGCCCCACCCCACCCCCACCTCAAATGATCATGGTTTATGTCTAAGATTCTTAAACATTTTGGAGTCCTGGACTCCTTTGGCAGTTTGGTTAAGACTTCTCAGAATTATACTTTTAAATACACAAAATAAATTTAGTGCATTTCAAAGGAAACCAATCATATGGAAAAAACATGCAATCAGGGTCTTGGACATGCACAGAATGTCTGGGATGATGTCTCTCCATAAGTACAGCTTACTTCTAGGAGAACCATGATCACATGTAAAGAAAGCATCTTGAAGAGATTAGATATGTGTAGACCTTCTGTGGCTGATTCTGTGGCTAACCATGTGATAGGACAGGTAGCTGGTACAGTGCATACAGTGGTACACTGGGGTTGGAACCAGGAAGTCTCATCTTCCTGAGTTCAATTCAAGCCTCAGATATTTACTAGCTGAGTGATCCTAGACAAGTCACTTCACTCTGTTTGCCTTTTTCCACATCTGCGAAATGAGCTGGAGAAGGAAATGGCAAACTACTCTGCCAAGAAAACCCAAAATGAGGTCACAAAGAGTCAGACATGGCTGAAATGACTCAATGACCAACATGATAAAAAAGAAATCCTTTGACTATAGAATGTCCACCTAGAAGTTTGGTTAAAAGAGGCAAACAAGCTAGGCGATATATATTTATTCTGTTTATTCCCTTAAGCTAGCAGCATACATGTACATGGGAGCCAGAAAATTATTCTGGCTCAGACATAAGCCAAGTTGAGGAAAAACTTCTAGATTCTGAGAGGAATCTTGACTTAGGATGTCTGTGTTACCTAAAATTATGGTCTTCATATGTGTTTAACCATAGCATGAGAAAGGAATTTTCTTAATTGGATAGGCTGTAAATACAATAACATAGGAGAAGTGTTAAAAGTTTTGCTTGAAATTATAGACCCAGGATATCTGTGTTTTTTTCTATCATTAACATGACATAACATAGCATATGTCCATAAAATACCAAAAGTCCCATTATTCAAGATAGTGTCTGGTTCCTGGTGCCTTATCCTTAATGGTCATAAACAGAAGAATGCTCCCGGTCAGCTTAATCTGGCTTTGTAGTTGCTGACACAAGAAGGGGCATTTGGGGTTCACTCAGAGAGCAAAGCAAAGCATGTCTGTTATGTCAGAGCATGCAAAGCATTATGGTAGGTTAAGCTCAGAGTGGGCCAAAATGTCTCTCCTGATTGGCCAATCCAGGTCTTAGGCCTTTCTCAGGTCTTGGGGGCTCAAAATGATTTGGAGAGGGGTCTACATTCATCATTCAAAAAGGTCTGTGAGCTTTAGACATGGTACTCTTGGGGGATCTTGGGAGATCTTGTAAAGGGAATGGAGCCTGTCACATCATGAGCTTGAATGGTCTGGAGGACTGCTCACCAACTCTTCATTCCAAAGTTTGGTGTTGTGGAAGCATACTTTGAGGAGCAAGAAGTGACCTTTCAGACCCCAGCCCAGTGGAGGTAGAGGCAAGGAAGCCCCCTGCATTAATGTAACCTCTGGATATAAACTGGGTAGGACAGATTGCACCTGGAAACTAAGCTAAGTTGAACCTACTCCACCCCCTCGACTGACATGGTGGAGGGGGGAGTATGACCCAGAGGTGCTGGGGAAAAGGTTTGTATGTTTATTCTGCCTTTCTTTTAATCAAGAGCCTTTTGTAAAAGCTAATCAACATTAATTGGTTAAATGAGGCACCATTCACAAGCTGCCAAACATGGGGGAACAAGCAGTGGGAGCTGAAGCTAATGGCATTAGACAAGAAAGACCCCAAACCCCTAAGGGTGCCCTGGAACCCTAAGAGTAAATGGAACTACTTTGGCCCCAAGACAGTGAGGCCAAAATATTCCTATTTCATACAGTTATCAAAATATTGCTTTAAAAATTTCACAGTCCCCTGGGTTTATGGGTTGCTATGGGCCCTCTCTTCAAATGGTATTTCATTCTCTGTGTATATGTTGAAAAACACCTCCCCTAAACACACCCCTACTATTCTCCGCCAATTTAATTTCATTGAAGCCTGAGTCGGCTTTGTTTTTGCTTATTCTCTCTGTTTAGTACAATGTTGGGCGTATGATAGATGCTTAATAAATGCTAGCTGGATCATTGAACAGGATCGGTTAAGTGCTATACATAGTGTGAAGCAGAAATATGCCTGATTAACGTTGATTAAGGAAGGCTTGGTTTTACAAATGCTAGGACCTGGAGGCATTATCCTTTGACATTTAAGACTGCTAGGTTTAGTGTAAGGGTTTTTAATCTTTTGTGTACCATAGACCCCTTTGACAATTCAGTAAGATCCCTACCTGAAATAATAGATTACAAAGGAAATAAATTATATTGAAATAAAGATGTCATTTTTCCCCATCCCATCCCATTCCCATCATTTGTTGTTCAACTCCTTGTGACCCCTCATGGGGTTTTCCTTGACAAGGGATGCTGGAGTGGTTTGCCATTTCCTTCTCCAGCTCCTTTTACAGATGAGGAAACTGAGGCAAAGAGGGTGAAGTGACTTGTCCAGAGTCACACAACTAGTAAGTGTGTGAGGCTGGATTTGAACTCTGGTCTTCCTGGCTCCAGGCCCAGCACACTATTCACTCTGCCACCAAGCTGCCCCCTAGTTTGTTTTTAGTTCCTTGTTACTGTAAATCGGGTTCTTCTTATTAGTTTGTGTAGACAGGTTTTTGATTTTCTTCTAATAATCTGCTTAGGACAGAAAAAATTAATCATGGGAATCCAGGTCAAAGTTCATGAGGATTCTTGTAACTTTTATTATAAAATATGCCTATATATGTGTATATATGACATAGGCATATCCCCTGTATTCTGAAATGTGGGGTAGAGAGAAAGGAGAATTTTAGGAGAGGCTGATAGGGCCTTGGGACAGGAAAACATGGCTTCAAATTCTGTCTTTGACACTCGATAGCTGTGTGGCACTGGACAAGTCACTTAATGTGCAGGAAAAATGGAGCAGCAAGGTGGCAGAGGCAGTCTGGTGGATAGAGCACCATGCCTGGAGTCTGCAAAACTCATCTTGGTGAGTCCAAGTCTGGCCTCAGACACTTGCTAGCTGTGTGACCCTGGGCAAGTCACTTCACCCTGTTTGCCTCAGTTTCCTCATCTGTAAAATAAGCTGGAGAAGGAAATGGGAAATCACTTCAGTATCTTTACCAAGAAAACCCCATGACTGAATAACAAAGACAAAAATCTAAAACGAGGGGGTTGTACTGGATGGCTTCTGAAAGTCACTTTCACCTCTAAATCTATGATCCTATGAATCCTAAGTAGTGCATATGGGATTTCCCACAGGTGGGATGTATATGTGTGTGTGTGTGTGTGTATGTGTGTGTATGCATATATGTAAATGTGTATATGTGAATGTATGCATTGTATAATTATATGTACATTCATGTATATATGTATATGTATATGTATATATATATATATATATGTATATATATATACCATATTTCCCCATGTATAAGATGCACCCTTTCCAGAAAAATTTGGGGTCTAAAAACTGGGTGTGTCTTATACAGTGGTTATAGATTTTTTTACTTGCATTTCCCTCTTTTTTGCACTTGTTGTCTTTGTGCTCATTGTTGTAGATTTTTTTACTTTCATTTCCTGCTTTTTCACACTTGTTTTTGCGCTCATTGTTTTGCATTTGTTACTGGTATATTAGGTTATGTTTTGCCATGTTTTGCCCAGAAATGGCTCAGAAAAGATTTTCGTACACTGCTGAAGTCAAGTTAAAAGTGATCCAGTTTGCAAAACTGAATGGAAATCGTGTTGCTGAACCTAAGTTTGGTCCTCCTCCAACTGAGAAAACAATCCGACACTGGCTACAGGAAGAAGAAACCCTTCTGAAAATGCCATGGCAGAAGAAGGCCATGAGAGGCAAGTCAGCAAAATGGCCTGATTTAGAAAGGAAATTGAAGATATGGATGGAAGGGCAAAGGGCAATTTGAATTCCTGTGTCCACAAAGATGGGTCAGCATGAGGCAAGAAGAATTGCTAATGAAAAAGAAGTTATTGATTTCAAAGGAGGCCACAATTGGTGCTTCAGGGTCATGAAACAGAATGGACTAAGCATGTGTACACACACCGGACTTGCCAAAAGATGCCTGAGAGCTTATGAGCAGATGAATAAAACTTGAGTTCAATAACTTTATGTAATACTTTTTTTCAAATTTCGGGCCCCAAAATTAAGGTGCGTCTCATACATGGGGAAATGTAGTATATATTGGTTGACTGTTGTCCTTCATTCTCAAAGAGGACCAAAGTGACATCACTCTGCTAGAGTCAAGTTTCAGTGTATCCAAATGTGGCTGAATACAATGCTTTGGGTGATGTCTTCTGATTCTTGCATAAATTGGATTTCAGTGAGTCAGAGTTGCATGAAGTTGTTGGCTTCACCCTTTCATCTAGAGTCATCACAGTCCAGTGGCAGAACAGAGTCAAGACAACTGGTGATGGCTCAGGATGCAGTGGATGACCTTGGTGTCTTCCATGTCTAACCAAGCTCTAAGTACTCCATAGTGCCTATTTCAGCTGCCTTCATGGCCGTTGGAACAAATTGTTCTCATTCAACCATTCCACCAGGAAAACTCTTCACACGGTTGGGGTAGACACCCCCCTTATTCACCAATGGGTTTGAGACCTCTTGGTTACCCTCAACCTGGTTTGGACCGTCAGCCAAAATGGTTTATCAGGGTGTGGCCACTGTGCATACTATGGCTCTTGGAGCCACAGGTGAGAGTTGGGTGGAAAAGATGGACACCAAAGGTGGAAAGCAGCCTTGAAAAGGGCTCGGCAGCCCTTTCCTCCAGCACCACCAGTCCTCCCTGAACACACCACCTACATCCCATAAACATATATGTATATTATATATATATATGTATACATACATAATACATATATATTTTCCCCTACTACATGTCAAAACAATTTTTTTAACATTTGTTTTCTTTTAAAGTCTTGAGTTCCAAATTCTGTCTCTCCTTTCCTCCCTTCCCTTCCCCCTTCCTAAGACAGGAAGCAATCCCATAGCTTATATATGTACAAGCCATATTATTAAGGGAAATAATTGTAGCTTGGACCCAGACAAGGATGGGAAAAAATGAACCTTTATTCTTTCATGGCGGTAGGGGTTTGTTGATTGTTTTCACTGCTTTTTTCCTTCTTTTTTTTATCTTTTCTTTTTAAAAGGGATGGCTCACTAAGTAGGCAAGAAGGGGAGATGAATTCTATATAAAAACAAAACACATAAAGAAAAAAATTTTTGCAAAGAAAACATGCTACGGTGGTTAGAATGATGGACCTGAAGCAAAGAAGAGAAGAGTTCAAATCTTGATTCAGTTACTTGCTGTGTGACTTTTGACAAGTCATTTCATCTCTGCCTGCCTTAGTTTCTTATCCATGAAATGGGGATAATAATAGCTGTTACCTCCCGGGGTGGTTTTGAGACCCAAATGAGACAATATTCTTAAAATGCTCTGCAAACCTTAGAGCACTATAAAAATGCTGGATATCATCATTAGTATTAATAAGTATTGATAATTTCATAGAAAGACCAGTGGGGTGTCATAGAGACACAACGGCCAGGAACTGGAAGATCTTGCTATTGTAACCTCCTGCAAAGCTCTCTTCAGCCTCTTTGGTTTTCTTAATGACAAAGTGAAGGGACTGAATAACTAATATTAATGAAAATAATTGAGTTGTTTTTCAGTCATGTCTGACTCTTTGTTGACCGCTTGTGGGGTTTTCTTGAGAAACCACTGGAGTGGTTTGCTATTTCCTTCTCCAGTTCCTTTTACAGATGAGGAAACTGAAACAGACAGAGGTTAAATGGCTTCCCCAGGGTTACAGGTAATAAGTGTCTGAGGCAGATTGGAGCTCAGGTGTTCCTGAGTATCCACTGTGCCACTGAGGTACCTCTGTGCAGAGGAGGTCACATTCTCCATCTCCAAGTCTCTACTACCATGAATTAACCTCTTCCAACTGCACCGTTGTCTCTTAAACATCACCAAGGGACCTAGGCACTTCATTTTTCCTTATTACAAGAGAATCCCATTTGGAAGTGAGGAGGGTGGGGTGGGGTAGTATTATTCCTTAAAAAAAAAAAAAACCAGCATGCAAACACAAAAGGCATCAACTAAACTTATTTTCAAAATAGAAGCAGTCTAGGGTGGAGCAGCAGAAACCCTGGCCCGCCCTGCTCTGGGAAATGAAACTGACTTAAGAGGCGGAGCTTAGGGAGGAGTGTCCTGGTGGGAGGGAACGAAGCCATAGACCTAGGGACAGAGCTGCTCCCAGCCAGCTGGGCACTGAGCTCTCGCTTTCCTCACTTTCTCAGTACAGGCTTGGGACACTATGAGTCTCTGGAACACTCCGGCCAGGGACTTGGACAGGTACATTGAGATGTATCTCTTGCCTGACACCACTTTCCGGACAGAGGTGCGAAGTGCCGTCGACACGATCTCCTCTTTCCTAAAGAACAGGTGTTTCCGAGACACAGGGAAGTCAGTTCGGGTGACCAAGGTTGTAAAGGTGAGCCTCGGGCTGGTTTCTTTACCTGCAGGGGGAGAAGGTTCGGGAAAGAGAGAAGCCCCAGGTAGGGGGAGGGTCCTCGGGAGCCAGATTTGGAACATGGGGATGAGCAGAGCAGAGGGATGTTCAGGGCGGGACCAGTTGGTTTTCCACGTCCCCTCCTCCCTTCTTCTGGCCGAGGGGCTCTTCCTTAAGGGATAATCTCAGTTTCTACTCCATTCAGGGAGGTTCTTCTGGCAAAGGCACAGCCTTGAGAGGCTGCTCCGACGCAGACCTGATAGTATTTCTCAGCGATTTCAAAAGCTATCAGGACCAGATAAATCGCCGAAAAGAGTTCATTGGGGAAATCAAGAAACGTTTGGAAGAATGTGAACGTGACCAAGATAGAATGTTTAAAGTAAAAATTGAAGTCAACAGGCGGGATAACCCTCGAGGGCTCAGCTTCAGGATGAAATCGAAAAAGATCGATCATTGGGTAGACTTTGATGTGCTTCCAGCCTTTGATGTTCTAGGTGAGAAGCCCCCAACCTGGTTTCTGGGTGGAGGAACAGACCCTGCCCAGGCCGCTCCTCTCAGCCCCAGCCTCAGCTGATTTCCCACAGTGAAGCTTCCCACCTTGACCCACAAACCCAGGTGTTACAGAATCTCTGTTACTCCTTCCTGGGGGGGTAGGGTGGGCAGGAGGAGGGTGGAATTGGGAAGAGATCCCTGGATTCAGCCTCAGAAAACAGTTCTTCAAATCCCAGCTCTGTCATTTACTGTGATCTCAGGCAAGTCCCTGCCTTTCTCCGACTCCGGGGGGTTGGTCTAAATTAAGGGTTCTTGACAGGCAGCTAGGTGGTACGGTGGATAGAACACTGAGCCTGCAGTCAGGAAGACCTGAGTTCAAATCTTGCCTCAGACACTTGCTAGCTGTGTGACCCTGGGCAAGTCACTTAACCTTGGTTTGCTTCTGTTTACTCATTTGTAAAACAGCACCTGCTCCCTAGGCTGGTTATGGGCCTCACATGAGATAACATTTGTAAAGTGCTTGCACATAAAGTTTCTTTATTGTTTGTTTTGTGTATGCTGGATCCCTTTATAAGTCTAGTCAGTCAGCCAATCAATATACATTTATTTAGCACCTCCTATGAGCCTACCACTGTATTAACCATTGAGGATACAAAGAAGGGTCAAAGACAGCCCCAGGTGTCAAGAAGCCCATAGTCTAATGGGGAAGACCACATTCAAGCAACTATGTAGAAACAAGCTATAGACAGGATAAACTGGAAATAATTGAGAGGGAGAAGTAGTCTGGTGAAGCTTAGGGACCCCTTCTCAGAATAATGTTTCCTAATGTGTAAAATAAAATTAGAAGACAAATTAGATTGAATTAGGTCTTTTAAAAAAATTTTTTTAACCTTTGCAGACCCCAGGTTATGAACCCCCAGACTAGATGATCTCTCTCTCTCTCTCTTTTAACCTTTTTTTCTTAATTTATTTTAAACTTAAATATGAAACTTAACTATACAATGAGAAAAGAAACAGAAACATTATAAATGTAAATACTACAAGTTAAATACAAAATAAGAAAATAAAAAGCATTGCTATGTACACAGTAGAGCCTAAGAGAGGATTCAAAATATACAGCAAGGAATTTCCATTCCAAGAAGGCTTATAAAATAAATGCTACACATTGTGTTCTGAAGTGAATATTGTTTCTTTGCTTCCCTGGAGGTTTTCTTTTGTTCTCCGCTGTGCACTTTCTACTTTGTTCTTTTTTCCCCCTTCCTTCCCTTCCTCCCCTAAGGAGATTACAATTAAACATGGACACACACACACACATACATGTAAAGATATACATATATATACATACATACATACACTTACATATATATGCTTAGATATCTATATTCATGCTCATAGGCCTATACATTCATATGCAGCTATGTAAGACTACTATATTTGTTTGTCCTCTCTTCATGGTTACTACCCAACATTTTTGTTACCCTAGTAAATTCTACTCCTGATCTTTATTCTAGGTTTCTGTGTATCTTATTTCTTTTCCCTCCTGATACCTCCCTTACCCTCTCCCCCATGGCCCTTACCCTTCTATTTCTATCTGAATTTAGAAGACAGTTATAGCCCTCCAAATATATATATGTTATTCCCTCTTTATCCCATTCCCATTAATCTAGACACCCTTCTACCCCCACCCCCATCCAATTCCCTCACCCTCTTATTTCTTTATAAATTTAGAAGGCTTTTATTCTCTTCTAAATGTATATATTGTCCTGTCTTTAATTCAGACCTGACGTAGTAAGTAGAGTTCCCTCTAAAAATCCTTCCCCCCTCCTTAACCATTGGCCTTTTAGTTCTTTCTGAATTTAGAAGACTTTTATGCCCTTCTATAAATATGTGTGTGTATTGTTCACTTCTTAACCCATTCCTGCTGAGAGTACTGTTCTAGAACTACTGGCCCTCCTCCCCCATCTAATTCCTCAGTGTCAGTTCTTCCTGTCCCACATCATTTGTATAAGATAATTACTCTTACTTTTTCCTAAATGGTTTTACTTTTTAGAATCACATCGTACTCAGGTCTATCACAATCTTTCTTTTGAACTACCCAATTATTAAGAACAATCTTAGACATACATTGCACATTTTCTCATGTAAAATATACATAGTCAGTCCCTTACAAGAGTCCCTTTAGTCTCTGATGTGTACCTGTTTCAACAATCTGGCTAACAGCTGCTGTGGGGGGTGTAAAACCAACAACAACCAGCTCACAGAATGCTGCAAGCCCAGATTCTTTTGATCTGCTTTACTAAGGAAAGCAACGTTAAGGGGCTAACAAGCTTACTTTAATTCAGCATACAAATACCATTCACTTAGTTCAGGGGAAAAAGCCAGCATCCTGGACTTCAGAGCAAATACAAACAAATGACAGACATCGATAGACAGACCAAATACAACTCCTGGTTACCAACATCTAAGTTCAGCCCGGGAGCTCATAACAAGGGCTGATCCGGAGTCACACGTGCCACCATGGCTGTGGGTCAGAGCTCTGGAAAAGGAAAGCCAACCCCTGGTTTTATATCTTTTTTCAGGGTCAAGGGTGAATCACACATACAACTCACCCACATGACCTAAAATTGTCACAAAGAGGCTACTTAAACCCACGTGGTCTAAAAGTCTCTGATGTCACAAACATGTCACTCAAACCAATATAAACTAGGCTTTCCCTTGAGGCAAGGAGGTCATCAAGGACTCCTAATTTAATCAAGGAAATAAAGGCCAAACTCTTCAAGGACACTTGGTTGAACTAAGTGCTAAGAGCCCATCTTAACTGCCAACACAGTACCTTATATTTCTCTTGGTTCTTCAATGTCAAATTTTCTATTAAGTTCAGGGTTTTTTACAATGAAATCCTGAAAGGCTGGCAATTCATCGAATATCTTCTTTTTTCCATTCAGGACTATGCTTAACTTTGCTTTTGTATTTTCAGTCACAACTCCTGTTCTTTTGCTTTTAAATATGTAGTGTTCCAAGACCTGTGGTCTTTTAGTGTCACCACTGCTATGTCTTGTGTGATTTGAATTGGGGCTCCACCATATTTCAATTGTTTTTTTCTTGTTGCTCATAATATTTTCCCTTGAGCTGAGGGTTTAGGAATTTAACTATTATATTCCTAATGTTTTCCTTATAGAATTTCTTTCAGGTGATGATTGGTGGATATATTCCTATTTCTACTTTCCCCTCTTGTTCTAACACTTCTGGACAATTTTCTTTAATTATTTCTTGGATTATTGTATCAAGATGATTTTTTTTGTTCAGAGTTTTCAGGTCGTCTGATGATTCTTATGTTTTCTCTTCTTGATCTGTTTTCCAGATCAGTTGTTTTTCTTATGAGATATTTCACATTCTCTTCTATTTTTAATTCCTTATGTTTTGTTTTATTATTTCTTGGTCTCTTATAACTTCACTGGCTACATCTTACCCAATGCTAATTTTTAAGGAGTGGTTTTCTTCTTTGAGATTCTGGGTCTCCTTTACTGGTTGGTTAACTTTCTTTTCATAATCTTGTTTTTCTTTGATTATTTTTGTTTTAAATTTCTTTGACCTCTCATTTGATATATAAAGGTTTTTAAAAATTCTATGAATTCTTTTTGGGCGGGTGATGATTTGACATTAATCTTTGGGGTAGGAGAGGCTTTTTTTTGCTTCAGTATCATCCTCTGAAGATGAACCCTGGTCTTCTCTATTCCCATTGTAACTTTCTATAGTTGGGTTCTTTCTCCTTTGCCTGCTCATTTTTTTTATTTGTAGCAGCTTATTATTGTAATCACCTCTAGTGCTGGGGCATGGAGGATGATGCCTCTGGCATCAGAACCTCCTTCAGTTCTCCCTTTCTGGCCTAGAACCAAAGCTCAGAAATCTGCCCTCCTGTAAGTGCCCACAGCTAGTAGCATCCCTGCCCCACTGCTTCTGCACTCATGGGGGTATGCTGGTTCCTTCTCACCCAAGGGCACACCTAGGCAGCACACCTGGGTCTTACATCCCTTATGTTAAGACCTGTGGCCATACCTGAGTGTGATCCAGAATAAACTCTCAGAGACAGGTTATAAGTAGACAACCAGGAGTTTGGCAGACAGCAAACAGCAAGTGTGCCCAGACCTGTAGTTACTTATCCCAAAACAATAACAAGGGCCCCAGGTTTCTCTTACTTTCCCTCTGATTCTTTTCCAATGTTCCTCTTCTGCTCCAATTGGGTTGGACTCCTCACTGATCCATGAGCAAACCGTGACCACTCCCATGAGAAGGCCTATACTCAGGTTATGCTGCGCTTTGGAAATGCCTTCTTTCTACTCCATTTATCCAGAGTCTACGTGTCCTTCAAGGCCCAGGTCAGATCCTACTGCTCTAGGAAGCCTTCACTGATCCCCTCAGACCATAGTGATGTATCTCCCTTGAGTTCCTCCAGGATTTATTCTCTGTGTCCTGCATTGTCAGCTGTTTCATGTGTCTGCTTCTTTTTTCCTACAAGCAAACTCCTGGTGGGCAGAACCTGCCTATTGTACCTGTCTCTACCCCTAGCACCCTACCCCCAATTCCCTGTTCCTGGTGTTCAGAACAGAGCTGGTGCTAATTAAACACTGGTTTAATTGAGTTGGTTTCTGCCCCCCACAGGCGAGGTGACCAAAGACTTCACACCTAACCCCCAGGTCTACATCAAACTTTTGGGGGAATCCTGTAATGGGGGAGAATTCTCCACTTGCTTCACAGAGCTCCAGAAGTTCTTCCTCAAACAGCGCTGCACCAAGCTCAAAAGTCTGATCCGATTGGTGAAACACTGGTATAAAATGGTAGGACTCTTCTTTGGTTACCCAGGAAGTGAACACATGAGGGCAATGCGAGAAGAATGGGTGCTCAATGGGTGCCACTCACTGGCTGTGTGACCTTAGGCAAGTCACCTAGCCTCTTCCTCAGCTCTAAAATGAAGGGACTGGACTTAGATGGCTTCTGACCTTCCCTGTGACTCAGGAGAGGATGCCACATCATGCATATGGATTGTATTTCATTGCATTAATCAAATGAATTTAGAAGGTATCTACTGTGTGCCCCTGGGAATACAAATACAAGAAATGAAGATAATCTCTACTTTCAAGTAGCTTAGATTCTATTAGGGGAGACATGTGGGCATATATGATTATGACAGAGATGAGCAGGGTAGGGGGAGTCAGGAGAGAGAGAAAGAAAGGAGGAATGCCAGGGTTCTTGCTCAAGGGAGTGATCATTCTCAATTATTTCTTCTTTCTTCTCAGTGCAAGGACAAAATGGACCAGCTCCCCCCTCAGTATGCGTTAGAGCTCCTGACTGTCTATGCCTGGGAGCATGGGAGCAAGGAAACTGATTTCAACACAGCTCAGGGCTTCCAGACAGTCCTGTACTTGATCCAGAATTACCGAAAGCTCATGGTCTACTGGACCATCAACTATGACTTTCAGAATGTGATCATTGGAGAGTACCTGAAATCACAGCTGAAAAAACCCAGGTACCAGGGATAGGATCCACCCCACCCCTGAAATCAGCAAATAGTCCAAGCTGATGGCTCTGGTCTCCTGAACCTTTCTGCCCTGACTCAGGCCACCCCCTTGGAAACAGAAAGCTAAGCTTCCTGCTGAGCTTTTGACTCATGGCCTGCCCATAAAATGGTCCTATGTATAAGTAGAATGTTAGATTGACTTCATGAGAAGGCTTCAGAGAGGCTAGGAAGGCTCACTTGCGTCCCAAAATGTCTTCCCTATCCTGGTGTCTGAAATTCCACCATTCAAGCTTTATTCCTTTGAGTTAACAATTCTCTCTCAGGTCCTTAATCCACCCTAATTATATAGGTATTCACTGAGTTTCTATGTGAATTTCAAAGATTATCAGGATTCAGGCCACACACATATATAAGATATTACACAATGATTAGTGTGTGTCTCTCCTCAGATATTACTTTGTCATAAGATAGCCTTATCCTTAACCATTTCCTACATGAAATTTTCATCTTCCAGTGAAATTGGTCCCCAGTGGTCTGTGTCCTGGTCCCTGATCCCTCCCTGCTCATTAGCTGTATGGCTATGGGGAAGATTCTCCTATGGGCCTTGGTCCACCTCTGTGGTACAAGTCAAAAGGCCTGTTGGAAGAATAATGGTCATCCAGAAGCAAAGGCTTTGTCAGTAGAAAGCATTGAGGAGATGTGAACTATTAATAATACTATAGTCTAAGTTTCTTGAAGGATTTGGAGAGGGGCATGCCTGGAGCAAATGTCTTCTTGGCTTTGTTGGCCTGGGAGGAATCTCTTTATTGGCCTCAACTTTCTACCTTCCCCTTTAGGCCAGTGATCCTGGACCCGGCTGACCCAACTGGTGATGTAGGGGGTGGAAGTCGTGAAAGTCGACGGTGCTGGGACAAGCTGGCACAAGAAGCTTACCGATGGTCATCTGCCCCATGTCTTCAAAACTGGGATGGGAGCCGTGTGCAGCCATGGAATGTGCCGGTGAGTGGCAGCTTTCTCTGGCATATGTGTGTGTGTGAGATACCCCCAATAAGGGTTCCCCATGTGCTCAGTTTATCTTCACCTCTGTATAGCACCCCTCCTGCTACTCTGGCCCCAGACTCATGGTCATCTGAAGTTGGAACCTGGAGGTCGACTCTTGATCTGACCTGACTGTTCCAGCTCGGTCCTGACCATCCCAGGCCACCTTGAGACTGGCACTTCCCATGATCTTTGGGATTTGGAAAAGTTTAATGATGTCTTTCATTCCATACCTTCCACCCTAAACTGGACTCCAGGATCTTTACACCCCTCTCCCACTCCTTTTTGGTCCACCACAAGGAAGACCACTTTCAACAAAACCTTTTAATTAAGCAGTGGAGTCCTGAGAGGTGACATAGAGTGGAGGGGGGAGAGAAAGATATGGGGGGGGAAAGAGAGTGGGAGAGAGACACACACACACACAGAGACAGAGAGAGAGAGAGAGAGTCTTGTCCCCCAGAACTGAACAGTCTACTCCTGTTGGGTACCACCTCCCACAGTGGGCCCTGGGGTGATCACTTCTCAGGACCTGTTAGTGACCTCAACTTCATTAGAAGATCCCATAGCCCACAGTCACACTGCTGCACCGTATTGAGTTTATACCATCTCCATTTGATAGATAGGGCAACTGAGGATCAGGGAGGATAAATATGTTGAGTAAGGTCATGAAGTCAGTTAGTGACAGAACAAGGACTAGAATGGAGTTCTCTAGACTAGCATAAGGTTCTTTGGTGTTGCTGTTGAGTCATTTTCAGTCATATCTGACTCTTTAGGACCCATTTTGGGGTTTTCTTGGCAAAGATCCTGGAGTTGTTTGCCACTTCCTTCTCCAGCTGACCTTGCAGATGAGTAAACTGAGGCAAACAGGGTGAAATTGATGGGGTAGAGGCTCTGGGAACCCCCTTGAACTCTCCTTGAATCTTCCCACTTGATCTGGAATTTGCCTGAGACCATAATTTTCATTATTGCTCTGTCCAAATCTCTGTTACCTCTGGATTGCCACCAGCCACTTCCCACCCTTGATCCTATCAAAATCCCATTCTCTTGGTTCCTGGATTCCCACCTCTGGTCACCCCATTCCCATCAAGATCCTGCCTAGATTCGACCTTTATTCACCCCAGGCTACTGGGCACTCCCATTGAGACCCTCCCTAAACCCCCCCTCCTCCAAACGTCCCAGACTACTTCGCCACCCCTAGATCCCTCCCACAGTCTTTCTGTATATAATATCCATCTTATTTGATGAAAGTGCTCAGATTCAGTCTAGCCCACTTGTAAAATAGAAATGTTACAAGTGTTCAGGTTCCATAAGAGTCAGCCCAATATGGCCAGTCTTTAATAAACTTTGTTCTTCTTTGGCTAAAAGAAGTCTTGAGTTGAATTCATTTGGGCAGGACCCGTGTGTTACTGTTTCAGGGTCCCACCACCCTAAACTTCAACAAGGTGACTTGCCCAGAGTCACCCAACTAGTAAGTGTTTCAGACCAGATTTGAACTCTTCCTCTCTCCAGGCTGAGCATTCTATGCACTATGCTGCCACCTAGCGGCCCGAAGTTCTTCCTATATTACCTCAGTGACTCCCATCCCCAAATCAGGGGTAGATAGATTCCCCAAGGTAAATGTGTTCTCTTTTCAGGTGGAGCAGACACTGGAAGGAAGGAAAGGCTGTCCCTGAACCAGTTACTAATAAGAGGCCTTCTTCATTCGAGATCCTGTGTTACTGCCTCTGTGCTATTGTTACTTCCAAAGAAACTCTCCTACCCAAGAAGAGTCTAACTGCACAATTCTCTGAGTCTGTTCCCCCTACCCCCTGGCTCTTGGTGACCTCAGAGGGAGAACAGGATCTATTGGATGAGAGGGCTACCAACGTCCTTCCCAACTCTCAAATTCTTTAATTCCAAGAAAATTAGAGGCAGGTGTGGGTCAGTGAGTGCTATAGTTTTATGAGAAACATGTAGTGATGTCTTTATAGGGATAATATCTATAAGTGAACTAGGTTGGGTTGAGCCAAACAGAACAGGGGTTCTACTAACTCTGGATATGGGATGCTCTAATCCTGTAACCCCTATGCTATGGTGCAGCTAGAAATTCAAGCCACCTCTGATTTCTCCCATCTATATCTCATTTGTATGTAGTGATTAGCATGTTGGCTCCCCTTGAGAGAAATGATTATTTCTTTATTGTATTAATAACTAATTATTGAATCAGGACAAAGGTTTTTCTCCTTTGAAACATCCTCAATCAGAAATCAACCAGTGTGGGAAATCTTTCTCAAAGACTTACCCAGGAAAAGGAATTCTAGGTTTAGGTAAAGGATGGATTTCTGCTCATTGGGTTTACTCAGGCAGGTCTGGGAAAATATGGATTCTTCCTTTTGTCAAACAGGTGATATGGAAACTGGTAAGTCCAAGTCCCCCAAGACCCTCATTGTAATATAGCCCACTTTCATTCTAATATTCATTCTCATTAATTGTTATCCAGAGTTGATTGCCACCCTTAGGATATGCCCTTTATATGCCCTTCCAAGGGCATATAAACTGTGAGCCCACTGCCATCAGGGGTCTTTGGCATTTGAGAGTACCACTGATCTCTTTTATAAATAACATGCTAGCCTTATTAATAAAACAACTAAGTACCCAACAGTTTAATAGACTGTAGGCTCTATGAGATGAGAAACTGTCTTTTTCTTTCATGTTTTTATTTCCAGCATTTAGTACAGTGCCTGGCATATAGTAAGGGATTAATAAAAGATTGTTAATATGGGATCTAGGAAATAGTATTAGATAGTAGACAACTAGAATACAACAGTGTTTTTGTTTCAAGCATGATATGAAATCTTTGCACTGATAATATGGCACCTGGAGGCCAAACAGCATGAAAAAAGGTGCCCAGTGAGGATACTTCACCCTTTATGCACTGGCCCTGCAGATTCAGATGCATCTCCATGAGGAGCAGGTGTCAAGGGGAAATTGGGCACTTCCTGGAACACAGCCTGTAGCTTTGATCTGTATGTGCCAACTGTATGCTTACTAACTAAGCTGTGCCAATCAGCATGTATCCTTGATCTGTATTGCCAATTGTATATGTATTAACTAAATAAAGTTGACTTTTTTTCTCCATTGATAGTGTCCAGTCAGTCATTGATGCCATCTTGGGAACTGGGTTTGGAGCAGCTGCAGGCAGCCTCTCACAACAATAAGAAGTGCTTAATACCCCTCCTTGTGTCTCAGCTTCCCTATTGATAAAATGGGGTTGTTTACTTCAATAAATACTTCAAGGACCTGTGAAGATTGCCCATCCATGGGTTCCCACAGCAACCCCTCCAGAGCTGTCATCATGATTTAAAGACTCCATCATTTAGTGGCCAACTTTGCAGCAATATGCCCTCTCAAACTCAGGTATACTGGTCCTTGGGCAACAGATAGCCAGCCATATTCTATACTTGGAGTCTTTCTAGGTGAAAGGGATTCATCGGGTCTGGGATTCCATGGGGATGACCTTCCAGAGCCAAGGGTCACCTCCACACACAATGGGGCGCTAGAAGAAGACTATAGTGGAAGAAAATGGATCAAGTAATTATTACAAAGGAAAACACAAGCCTGGTATATACTCCCTTCCCTTTCTCCCTCTGAGAATCTCTGGATTCCTCCAAGCATGAGTTTATTTGCCTCTTCCTACAGGCAGCTTTTTCTGACCTTCCCAGTTGTTCATACCCCACCCCACCCTCACCTCAAATGATCATGGTTTATGTCTAAGATTCTTAAATTTTTTGGAGTCCTGGACACCTTTGGCAGTTTGGCGAAGCCTCCTTAGAATTATGCTTTTCAATACACAAAGTAAAATCTATAGGATTTCAAAGGAAACCAATTATATGGAAAATCATACAGTCAGGGTCTAGGACATTCACAGAGTGTCTGGGATGATGTCTCTCCATAAGTACAGCTTACTTCTAGGAGAATCATGGTCATATTTAGATAAAGCATCTTGGAGAGATTAGATATGTGTAGATCTTCTGCGACTGATTCTGATGAGCTAACCACGTGATAGGGAAGGTAGCTGGTGTAGTGGATAGAGCACTGGGCTTGGCCTCAGACACTTACTTGCTGGGTGATCCTGGACAAGTCACTTCACCCTGTTTGCCTTTTTCCAAATCTGTGAAATGAGCTGGATAAGGAAGTGGCAAACCACTCCAGTATCTTTGCCAAGTGTGTCAGTAAGGCAAGATTCATGAGCTCAAAGATGACCATGAACACACCTGTACAGCTTGATTCACAAATCATAAGAGTTTCTCTAGGTAGAAGGAAGGGGAAGTATAACATTTATTTAGACACCAGAGGATTAAATCCCAAAACCAATAACTCCAACCTGACACAGCAACAGTGGTATCCCAAAGCCAGTAAGTCCACCTCAATGTAACAACAAAGAAATTGTGACACAGTATTACAGCAAAGAACCAAGTCATCCTATAACCTTCCCTCCTACTGGGGCCTTCCCCTAAACACTCACAAATTCCAACTGTCTGCTAGCTTGCATTCTCTCCCCACCTCAGTTTTCTGGTCTTCACAGCTATCTGATCTCCATTCTCCACTCTCCACTCTCTCTGCAACTCTGTTGTATCAGAGTTCTTACTTCTTCTCCATGGGCTGAATTCTGACCTTAATGGCTACCTTCTGGGTATATATACTTTTCTTAGGGACCTACGGCCTCAAGCCCAATCAGCTAAACAAAGGGTGTAAGCCTGGGGCTTAGCATTTAATAAGTGAAGAGTGTAGGCCTCCTCTAATCAAGCCTCCCTTAACAAGCCCCACCTGAGGCCTACTGAATGGGTGGGAAAGATCTTTAGTCACTGATTGGCATCACAAGGGTATAGGCCTGCCTCCAATCAGATCTCTCTTATCTAGCCCCACCTGAGGCCTATTGAATAGGTGGGATAGGTTTTTAATCACTGATTGGCATCACACATTTGGCCCCAAGATCTTTCAAGTCCATTACATAGGCAACTTGTATCTGAATAGGTACTAACATTTCTTAAGTACAACAAAATCCACTCAAAATAAACACATCACATTTGCAAAATACTTAACATAACATCTCATCACCAGAGTGGCCACAAGGTTCACTGTCAGCCCCTAGATCTTTGTATCCATTACATAGGTCGATGAGAAACTGGTGCCAATAATACCATAAAAGTATAACAATGCAGCTGCTGTGTAAGTGTAAGACCAACAACACCAGCAGACAGGAGGGCTGCTAGTACAGCTTCTTTGATCTGCTTTTCTAAGCAAAGCAACTTTAAGGGGTTCATAAACTCACTTTAATTAAGCATACATATATCATTCACTTAGTTCAGGGGGAAAATTCAGCACCTTGAGCTTCAGAGAAAACACAAACAGAAATTACAAGCACAAATTATATAAACAGAGCAAATAACACAGATCAGCAGACAGGGCTTCTAACTGTTTGTTCATAGCAATACATATGTAGTTACCAGAGAGAGAAGCACCAACCTTTGGGTTTTTTAAGCCAGGGGGCTCCTTAACAGCTACCCAGAGTCTCATCTGGCCAGATGACACTCTTAGAATGAGTGAGCCTCAAAGCAAAATGCTAACCTCAGAGCATATATATACTTCTTCAGGATCAGAGGGCATCACAACTATGTGGCTCAAACTCATGTGACTTAGGATTTCTTGTGACTTGAGCAGGTCATCAGCTACTCTTGATTTAATCAAAGATTCTTGATTCAAACAAAGGCAAGGCTCAATCAAAGGCACTTGGGGACTTTAGTGCTGAGAAGCACTCCAAAAGAAAAAAACAGCAAAAAGTCCCACTTTGTTTGCCATTACACCAAGAAAACCCCAAAATGGGGTCAGGAAGAGTCAGACACTGCTGAAATGACTCAACAACAAGCATGATAAAAAGGAAATTCTTTGACTATAGAATGTCTATCTGGAAGCTTGGTCAAAAGAGGCAAGCAAGCTAGGTGATATATTTATTTATTTATATATTCGTTCATTCATTCATTTATTTATTTATATTGTTTATTCCCTTAAGCTAGCAGCATACATGTGCATGGGAGCCAAAAAATAATTTTGGCTCAGAAATAAGCCAAGTTGAGGAAGAACTTCTAGATCCTGAGAGCAATCCAGACTTAGGATGTCTGTATCACCTAAAATTAGGGTCTCCATATGTGTTTAACCATAGCATGAGAAAGGAATTTTCTTAATTGAATAGGTTGTAAATACAACAACATAGGAGAAGTGTTAAGAGTGTCAGTTGAAATCATAGACCCAGGATATCTGTGGTGTTTTTTCTATCATTAACATGACATAACATAGGTGGGGCGGAGCCAAGATGGCAGCTGGAAAGCAGGGACTTGTGTGAGCTCCCCACCAAGTCCCTCCAAAAACCTATAAAAATGGCTCTGAACAAATTCTAGAACTGCAGAACCCACAAAATAGCAGAGGGAAGCAGGGCTCTAGCCCAGGTGAGCCTGGAGGGTCGCTGGGTGAGGTCTATGGTGAACAGAGCTGGGAGTGACCTTTGGGCCCCTAGCCCAGTGGAGGTGGAGGCAAGGAAGCCCCCAGCATGAATGTAACCTCTGGATATAAACTGGGTAGGACAGATTGCATGTAGGAACTGAGCTAAGTTGAACCTACTCCCCACACTAGACTGACATGGTGGAGGGAAGATTATGATTCAGAGGTGCTGAGGAAAATGTTTGTATGTTTATTCTGTCTATCTTTTAATCAAGAACCTTTTGTAAAAGCTAATCAACATTAATTGGTTAAATGAGGCACCAGTCACAAGCTGCCAACCATGGGAGAACAGGCAGTGGGGCCTCAAGCTGATGGCAGTAGAGAAGAAAGCCCCCAAACCCTTCAGGGTGCCCTGGAACCCTAAGAGTGAATGGAGCTACTTTGGCCCCAAGACAGAGATGCCAGAGTATTCAGATTACATACAGTTATCAAAATATTGCTTTAAAAAGTTCACAGCCCCCTGGGTTAAGAACCTCTGGTCTTCGGGTTACTATGGGTCCTCTCTTCAAATGGTATCTCTGTGTATATGTTGAAAACACCTCCCCTAAACCCACCCCTACCACTCTCTGCCAATTTAATTTCACTGAAGCCTGAGCCAGCTTTGTTTTTTCTTATTCTCTCTGTTTAGTACGATGTTGGGCATATGATAGATGCTTAATAAATGCTAGCTGGATCATTGAATAGGATTGGTTCAGTGCTATACATAGTGTGAAGCAAAAATATGCCTGATTAACATTGATTAAGGAAGGCTTGGTTTTACAAATGCTAGGACCTGGAGGCATTGTCCTGTGACATTTAAGACTACTAGGTTTAGTGTAAGGGTTTTTAATCTTTTGTGTACCATAGACCCCTTTGACAATTCAGTAAGATCCCTACCTGTGATAATAGATTACAAAGAAATAATTATATTGAAATAAAAATGTCAATTTTTCCCCATCCCATCCCATTCCCATGATTTGTTCTTCAACTCCTTGTGACCCCTCATGGGGTTTTCCTTGATAAGGCATGCTGGAACGGTTTGCCATTTCCTTCTCCATCTGAGAGGCAAAGAGGGTGAAGTGACTTGTCCAGAGTCACACAACTAGTAAGTGTGTGAGGCTGGATTTGAACTCTGGTCTTCCTGGCTCCAGGCCCACCACACTATTCACTCTGCCACCAAGCTGCCCCCCAGTTTGTTTTTAGTTCCTTGTTACTGTAAATTGGGTTCTTCTTATTAGTTTGTGTAGACAGGTTTTTGATTTTCTTCTAATAATCTGCTTAGGACAGAAAAAATTAATTATGGGAATCCAGGTCAAAGTTCATGAGGATTTTTGTAACTTTTATTATAAAATATGCCTATATATGTGTATATATTATATAGGCATATCCCCTTTATTCTGAAATGTGGGGTAGGGAGAAAGGAGAATTTTAGGAGAGGCTGATAGGGCCTTGGGACAGGAAAACATGGCTTCAAATTCTGTCTTTGACACTCAATAGCTGTGTGACACTGGACAAGTCACTTAATGTGCAGGTAAAATGGAGCAGCAAGGTGGCAGAGACGGTCTGGTGGATAGAGCGCCATGCCTGGAGTCTTCAAAACTCATCTTGGTGAGTCCAAGTCTGGCCTCAGACACTTGCTAGCTGTGTGACCCTGGGCAAGTCACTTCACCCTGTTTGCCTCAGTTTCCTCATCTGTAAAATAAGCTGGGGAAGGAAATGGGAAATCACTTCAGTATCTTTACCAAGAAAACCCCATGACTGAATAACAAAGACAAAAATCAAAAATGAGGGGGCTGCACTGGATGGCCTCAGCTCTAAATCTATGATCCTATGAATCCCAAGTAGTTCATATGGGAGCTTGCTCTCCCACAGGCAGAAAAGGTATTTAAAATATATATATATTCTCCTACTACATTTCAAAACCATTATTTTTAACATTTGTTTTCTTTTAAAGTTTTGAGTTCCAAATTCCGTCTCTCCTTTCCTCCCTGAGACAGGAAGCAATCCCATAACAGGTTATATACATGTCAATCCATATTATTAAGGGAAATGAGTGTACCTTCAACCCAGAGAAGGATGGAAAAAATGAACCTATTTCTTTTCATGGGGTGGGGTGGCGGGGCAGAGTGTTGATTGTTTTCACTACTTTTTCCCTTCTTTTTTATCTTTTGTTTTTAGAAGAGATGGCTCGCTAAGTAGACGAGAAGGGGAGATGAATATGATATGAAAAACAAACACAAAAAGAAAAAGAATTTATAAAGAGAAGAGGGTGCAATGGTTAGAGTGATGGACCTGAAGCAAAGGAGACACGAGTTCAAATTTTGACTCATACAGTTACTTGTTGTGTGACCTTTGACAAGTCACTTCAACTCTGCCTGCCTTAGTTTCTTCATCTATGAAACGGGGATAATAATAGCCCCTACTTCCCATGGTGGTTTTGAGAATCAAGTAAGAAAATATTCTTTAAATTCTTTGCAAAGCTTAAGGGACTATAGAAATGTTGGATAGTATCATTATTATTAATAAGTATTTATAATTTCGTAGTAACAATGACTGAGAAAGAGAAGACTGGTGGAGTGTTGCAAAGACATAGCAGTCAGGAATTGGAAGACCCAGCCCTGATCCCGCTCGTGTACCCTCCTGCACATCTCTCCTCAGCCTCTTTGGTTTCCTCGAGGACAGAGTGAAAGGATTGAATGATTAATATTAATGAAAATAATTCAATTGTGTTTCAGTCATGTCCAACTCTTGCTTGACCCCTTGTGGGGTTTTCTTGAGAAGGGATACTGGAGTGGTTTGCCATTTCCTTCTCTAGCTCCTTTTACAGATGAGGAAACTGAGGCCAACAGGGATAAGTGAATTTCCCAGGGTTAGTTAGTGTCTGAGGCAGATTGGAACTCGGGTGTTCCTGAGTATCCACTGTGCCACTGAGGTACCTCTGTGCAGAGGAGATCACATTCTCCATCTCCAAGTCTCTACTACAATGAATTAACCTCTTCCAACTGCACCGTTGTCTCTTAAACATCACCAAGGGGCCTAGGCACTTCATTTTTTGTTACAAGAGAATCCCATTTGGAGGTGAGGAGGGTGGGGTGGGGTGGTATTATTCCTTCAAAAAAAAAACTAGTATGTAAACACAAAAGGCATCAACTAAACTTATTTTAAAAATAAAAGCATTCTAGGATGGAGCCGCAGAAACTCTGGCCCGCCCTGCTCTGGGAAATGAAACTGACTCAAGAGGCGGAGCTTAGGGAGGAGTGTCCTGTGTGGGAGCAAAGCCATAGACCTCGGGACTGCGCTGCTCTCAGCCAGCTGGGCACTGAGCTCTCGCTTCCCTCAGTCTCTCAGTACAGGCTGGGGACACCATGAGTCTTTGGAACACTCGGGCCAGGGACCTGGACGGGTACATTGAGATGCATCTCTTGCCCGATACCACTTTCCGGACAGAGGTGCGAAGTGCCGTCGACACGATCTCCTCCTTCCTAAAGAACAGGTGTTTCCGAGACACAGGGAAGTCAGTTCGGGTGACCAAGGTTGTGAAGGTGAGCCTGGGGCTGGTCTCTTTACCTGCAGATCTGAAAATCTGGGCAGGGAGAGAAGGCTCAGGAAAGAGAGAAACCCCAGGGAGGGGGAGGCTCCTCGGGAGCTTCTTTAAAAGCCAGATTTGGAACATGGGGATAAGCAGAGCAGAGGGATATCCAGGGAGGAGCCTGTTGGGTTTCCACGTCCCCTCCTGCGTTCTTCTGGCCAAGGGGCTCTTCCTTCTGGGATAATCTCACTGTTCAGCTTGTGTCATTCAGGGAGGTTCATCCGGCAAAGGCACAGCTCTGAGAGGCTGCTCCGATGCAGACCTGGTAGTATTCCTCAGCGATCTCCAAAGCTATCAGGACCAGATATACCGCCGAAAAGAGTTCATTGAGGAAATCAAGAAACGTTTGGAAGAATGTGAGCGTGACCAAGATAGAATGTTTGAAGTAAAATTTGAAGTCAACAAATGGACTAACCCTCGAGTGCTCAGCTTCAGGATGAAGTCGAAAAAGAGCAGTCATTGGGTGGACTTTGATGTGCTTCCAGCCTTTGATGTTCTAGGTGAGAAGCCCCCAATCTGGCTTCTGGGTCACCCCAGCCCAAGATGAGGAGACCCCACTTCTGGAAGAACAGATTCTGTCCAGGCCCCTTCTCTCAGCCCCAGCCTGAGCTGATTTCCAGCAGTGAAGCTTCCCCCATTGACCCACAAACGCAGGGGCTATAGAGTATCTGTTCCTGACTCCTGGGGGGTAGGGTGGATAGGGGGTGTCTGGCATTGGGAATAGATCCCTGGATTCAGCATCAGAAAAGAGGTCTTCAAATCCCAACTCTGAGGTCATTTACTGTGACCTCCAGCAAAACCCTGCCTTTCTCTGGCTCTGGGGAGTTGGCCTAAATTAAGGATTTTAGACAGGTAGTTAGATAGTACAGTGGATAGAACACTACACCTGGAGTCAGGAAGACCTGAGTTCAAATCTTGCCTCAGACAGTTGCTAGCTCTGTGATCCTGGGTAAGTCACTTAACCTCCATCTGCCTCAGTTTACTCATCTGTAAAATAGCACCTGCTCCCTTAGCCCTCACTCAAATCAAAGTCAGGTGCAAGTCATGTCATAATTTCCCTGATGTCATGGTCCTCTTTGAGAATGAAGGACAAACACAACAACCTGCTCCCTAGAGTTGTTATGAGGCTCACACGAGATAACATTTGTAAACTGCTTGGTACTAAAGTATGTTTTGTGTGTGTGTGTGTGTGTGTGTGTGTGTGTGTGTGTGTGTGTGTGTGTGTCCTGGATCAGTCTAGTCAGTCAGTCAATCAATAAACACTTCTTAAGCACCTATGATGAGCTAGGCACTTTATTAACCATTGAGAATACAAAGAAAGGTAAAAGACAGCCCCAGCTGTGAAGAAGCTCATAGTCTAAAGGGATAGATAATAATCAAACAACTGTGTACCAACAAGCTATAGACAGGATAAACTGGAAATAATTAAGAGAGAGAGAAGTAGTCTGGGGAAGCTTATGGACCCCTTCTCAGAATAATGTTTCTAAATGTGGAAAATAAAATACACGGGATTATTAGAACACAAATTTGATTGAAATAGTTCTTTTAAAAAGTGGGGTTTTTTTAAAGCTTTACAGATTCTAGGTTAAGAACCTCCAGAGTAGATAATCTCTCTTTTCTTTTTACCCTTTTTTCTTAATTTATTTTAAACTTAAGTACACAGTAAGAAAAAAACAGAAACATTGCAAACTTAAATACCACAACTTAAGTACAAAATAAGAAAAAAAAGCATTGCTGTGTGCACAGCAGACGTAAGAGAGGATTCAAAATATATAGCAATAAATTTCCATTTCAAGAAAGCCTGTAAAATAAATACTACACATTGTGTTCTGAACTGAATATCTTTGCTTTCTTGTAAATTTTCTTTTCTCTGCTGTGCAATTTTTACTTTCTTCCCAAACCTTCCACCCCACCTCCAAGTCTACAATTAAGCAGAGATACATACACACTTATATGTATATGTACACAGAAAGATATATATACACATATACATACATACACATACATATAATTTGATACTATAATCATATTCATATATAAACATATACATTCATATGCATCTATGCAAGACTCTACCATACTTGTTTGTCATCTGTTCATGATTACTACTCAAGCTTTTTTTCCCTAATAATTCTACTCCTGACCTTTATTTTATGTTTGTGTGTATCTATTTCTTACCCCTCCATTCCTCTTCTTTGCTTTTACCTGCTACCTTACCCTCTTATTACTTAACCTACCCACCCCCACCCCTCACAGATCCCTCTTTTATCTTCTCCCCAACACACTTTCCCCTTGCCCTCTTATTTTTATCTGAATTTAGAGGCCTTTTATTGCCCTCCAAATATATATAATACACATATACATGTATATGTATATATATATATGTGTGTGTGTGTTATTCCCTCTTTCTCCCATTCCCATTAATCTAGACTCTCTTCCATACCCCCATTCCCTCACACTCTTATGTCTTTATACATTTATAAGAATTTTTCCTTCTAAATGTATGTATTGTTCTCTCTCTAACCCAGATCTGATGTGAGTAGGGCTTCCTCTAAAAATCCTTCTCTTATCCTCTCCCCACTCTCTATCCCCTTAGCCTTTTATTTCTTTCTGAATTTAGAAGACTTTTATACCCTTCTAGATATATATGTATGGTTCCCTCTTTAATCCATTCCCAATGAGAGTAGAATTCCAGAACTACCAGCCCTCCTCCCACATCGAATTGTCTGTGTCAGTTCTTCCTCTCCCACCTCATTTGTATAACTATTTTTTTTACCTTTTCCTAAATGCTTTTACTTTTTAGAATTACATGATACTCAAGTGTACCCCAATCTTTCTCTTGAACTTCTGAATTACTAATAACAATCTTAGACCTACACTTCATATTTCCATATGTAAAATGTAAACAGCCTGTACTTTACAAGAGTCCCTTGTAATTAGTCTTTGATGTGTAACTTATATTTCTCTTGCTTCTTGTGTCAAATTTTCTATTAAGTTCATTGTTGTTTTGTTTGTTTGTTTGTTTGTTTGTTTGCAACAAAATCCTGAAAGCCTGGAAATTCATTGAATGTCTTTTTTTCATTCAGGATTGTGCTTAACTTTGCTGGGTATGATATTTTCAGCCACAACTCCAGTTCTTTTGCTTTTCAACATGTAGTGTTCCAAGACCTGTCGTCTTTCAGTGTCACCACTGCTAGGTCTTGTGTGATTCTAATTGGGGATCCACCAATATCTGAATTGTTTTTTTTTCTTGTTGCTGGTAATATTTTCTCCTTAAGCTGAGGGTTTAGGAATTTGACTATGGTATTGCTACAGGTTTTCCTTGTAGGATCTCTTTCAGGTGGTTAGGGCAGAATTTATTTTGGATTTCTACTTTCCCCTCTTGGTCTAACACTTCAGGACAGTTTTCTTTAATTATTTCTCATATTATTATATCAAGATTCCCTTTTTGATCATAGTTTTCAGGGAGACTGATTATTCTTATGTTTTTTCTTTTTGATCTGTTCTCCAGATCAGTTGTTTTTCCTGTGAGACATTTCATATTTTCTTCTATGATTTCATTCTTTGTGTTTTGTTTTATTGTTTCTTGGACTCTTATAACTTCAGTGGCTGCATCTTGCCCAACTCTAAGGAGTGGTTTTCTTCCTTGAGACTCTGGATCTCCTTTTGCACTTGGTTAACTTTCTTTTCATAATCTTGTTTTTTTAGATTGTTTTTGTTTTTATATTTGATTTCTTCAATCTCTCATTTGATATCTAAAGGTTTATTTAAGTTCTATGAATTCTTTTTGGGCAGGTGACAATTTGAGATTAATCTTTGGGGTAGGAGAGGCTTTTTTTGCTTCAGTATCATCCTCTGAAGATGAACCCTGGTCTTCTCTATTCCCATTGTAACTTTCTATAGTTGGGTTCTTTCTCCTTTGCCCGATTATTTTTTTTTATTTGTAGCAGCTTATTATTGTAATCACCTCTAGTGCTGGTGCATGGAGGATGATGCCTCCAGCATCAGATCCTCCTTTGGTTCTCTCCTCCAGCTTGGAACTGAAACTAACAACTCTGCCCTCCAGTAAGTGCCCACAGCCAGTAGCATGCCTGCCCCACTGCTTCTGCACTCATCTGGGCTGTGCTGGTTCCTTCTCACCCAGGGGCACACATAGGCAGCACAGCTGGGTCTGACATCCCTTATGTTAAGACCTGTGACCATAACTGAGTGTGATCCAGAATAAATTCTCAGAGACAGATTATAAGTAGACAACCAGGAGTTTGGCAGACAGCAAACAGCAAGTGTGTCTAGACCCACAGTTAGTTACCTCAAAACAATAACAAGGGCCCCAGCTTTCTATTGCTTTCCCTCTGGTCCTTTTCCAATATTCCTCTCCTGTTCCAATTGGGTTGGACTCCTCACTGATCCATGAACAAACCATGACCACTCTCAGCTAAAGGCCTATGCTTAGGTTATGCTCCCCTTTGGAAATGCCTACTTTCTACTCCATTTATCCAAATTCTACATCTCTTTCAAGGCCCAGGTCAGATCCTATTCCTCTAGGGAGCCTTCACTGATCTCCTCAGACCACAGTGATCTTTCTGTCCTGAATTCCTCCAGGACTTATTCTCTGTGTCCTGTATTGTCAGCTGTTTCATGTGTCTGGTTCTTTTTTCTACATGCAAACTCCTGGTGGGCAGGGCCTGCCTCTTGTCCCTGCCTCTACCCCCAGTACCCCACCCCACTTCCCTAATCATGCTGTTCAGAACAGAGCTGGTGCTAATTAAACACTGGTTGAATTGAGTTGGTTTCCCCCCAACAGGACACGTGACAAAAGACTTCACACCTAACCCCCAGGTCTACATCAAACTTATAGGGGAATCCTGGAATGGGGGAGAATTCTCCACCTGCTTCACAGAGCTCCAGAAGCTCTTCCTCAAACAGCGCTGCACCAAGCTCAAAAGTCTCATCCGATTGGTGAAACACTGGTACAAAATGGTAGGACACTTCTTTGGTTATCCAGGAGGTGAACACATGAGGGCAATGAGAGAAGAATGGGCGCTTAATTGGCCATGCCACTCACTGGCTATGTGACCTTAGGCAAGTCACCTAGCCTCTTCCTCAGCTCTAAAATGAAGGGACTGGACTTAGATGGCTTCTGACCTTCCCTGTGACTCAGGAGAGGATGCCACATCATGCATATGGATTGTATTTCATTGCATTAATCAAATGAATTTAGAAGGTATCTACTGTGTGCCCCTGGGAATATGAATACAAGAAATGAAAATAATCTCTACTCTCAAATAGCTTAGATTCTATTAGGGGAGACATGTGGGCATATATGATTGTGACAGAGATGCCCAGTGTGGGGGGAGTCAGGAGAGAGAGAAAGAAAGGAGGAATGCCAGAGTTCCTGCTCAGAAGGGAGTGATCATTCTCAATTATTTCTTCTTTCTTCTCAGTGCAAGGACAAAATGGACCAACTCCCCCCTCAGTATGCCTTAGAGCTCCTGACTGTCTATGCCTGGGAGCACGGGAGCAAGGAAACTGTTTTCAACACAGCTCAGGGCTTCAAGACAGTCCTGCACCTGATCCAGAATTACCAAAAGCTCATGGTCTACTGGACCATCAACTATGACTTTCAGAATGTGATCATTGGAGAGTACCTGAAATCACAGCTGAAAAAACCCAGGTACCAGGGATAGGATCCACCCCACCCCTGAAATCAGCAAATAGTCCAAGCTGATGACTCTGGTCTCCTGAACCTTTCTGCCCTGAGTAAGGCCACCCCCTTGGAAACAGAAAGCTAAGCTTCCTGCTGAGCTTTTGCCTCGTGGCCTGCCCATAAAATGGTCCCATGTGTGAGTGGAATGTCAGATTGACTTCATGACATCAGTATCAGAGAGGCTAGGATGGCTCACTTGCCACCCAAAATGTCTTCCCTAAGCTGCTGTCTGAAATTCCACCATTCAAGCTTTATTCCTTTGGGTTAAGAATTCTCTCCCAGGTCCTTAGACACCCGTATTGGTTCAATTCAATCTAATCTAATTATACACAAATTCACTGAGTTTCTATGGGAGTTTGAAAGATTATCAGGATTCAGGCAACACACATATATAAGAACCTATACAATGATTAGTGTGTGTCTCTCCTCAGACATTACTATGTTATAAGATAGCCTTATCATTAACCACTTCCTACATGAAAATTTGGTCTTCCAGTGAAATTGGTTCCCAGTGGTCTGTGTCCTGGTCTGTGATCCCTCCCTACTCATTAATTGTATGACTACGGGCAAAATTCTCCTATGGGCTTTGGTCCTCCTCTGTGGTATACTTCATAAGGCCTGTTAGAAGAATAATTATGATCCTGAAGGCAAAGGCTGTGGCAGTAGAAAGCATTAAGGAAATGTCAATTATGAATAATACTGTAGTCTAAGTTTCTTGAAGGATTTGGAGAGGGGCATGCCTGGAGCAAATCCCTTCTTGGCTTTGGCCTCAACTTTCTACCTTCCCCTTTAGGCCAGTGATCCTGGACCCAGCTGACCCAACTGGTGATGTAGGGGGTGGAAGTCGATGGCACTGGGACATGCTGGCACAAGAAGCTTACCGATGGTCATTTGCCCCATGTCTTCAAAACTGGGATGGGAGCCGTGTGCAGCCATGGAATGTGCCGGTGAGTTATCTCTGCACAGCACCCCTCGTGCTGTTCTGGACCCAAATTCATGGTCATCTGAAGCTGGAATCTGGAGGTCTACTCCTGATCTGACCTGAATGTTCCAGCTCAGTCCTGACCATCACAAGCCACCATGAGATTGGCACTTCCCAAGATCTTTGGGATTAAGAAGAGTTCAAAGGTGTCTTCCTTGATTCCACATCTGCCACCCTAAACTGGACCACAGTATGTTTACACCCCTTCGCCCACTCCTTTCTGTTCCACCTCAAGGAAGATTACTTTCAATAGAAACTTTTAATTAAGCAATGGAGTCCTGAGAGGTGGCTCAGTGCAAAGAGATAGAGGGAGGGAAGGAGAGAGGGGAGGAGAGAGGGAGAGACAGAGACAGAGAGAGAGAGAGTCAGAGAGAGAGGGAGAGAGAGAGAAGGAGAGAGTCTTGTCCCCCAGAAATGAACAGCGTATTCCCACTGGGTACTAACTCCCAGAGGGGGCACTGGGGTGGTCACTTCCCAGGACCTGTTAGTGACCTTGACTTCATTAGAAGATCACATAGCCTTTTATTTTCACAATCCCATTGCTGGGCGCTGTTGAACTTATTCCATCCCCGTTTGATAAATATGGCAACTGAGCCTCGGGGAGGATAAATATCTTTCATAAGGTCATGAAGCCAGTTAGTGGCAGAACCAGGACTAGAATGGAGTTCTCTAGACTAGCACAAGGTTCTTTCTTTGTTGTTTATTGTTGAGTCATTTTCAGTCATATTTGACTCTCTGTAACTCCATTTGGGAGTTTCTTGACAAAGATCCTAGAGTGGTTTGCCACTTCCTTCTCCATTTTATAGATGAAGAAAATGAGGCAAACAGGGTGAAGTGACTTGTGTAGGCTGACCCAGATAGGAAGTGTTCAAGGTCAGATCTAAAATCAGGAAGATTAATTAGTCTTACTGACTCCAGGCTGGGTACTCTATGCACTATGGCATCACCTCATAGCCCAAAGTTCTTCCTGTATTACCTCAGTGACTCCCACCCCCAAATCATGAGTAGGCAGATTCCCCAAAGTCAATATGTTCTCTTTGTAGGTGGAGCAGACATTGGAAGGAAGCAAAGGCTTTCCCCCACACAGTTACTCAGAAGAGGCCTTCTTCATTCACAATCCAGTGGTACTGCCAGCGTGTGATTGTTACCTCCAAAGAAATCCTCCTGCCCAAGAAGAGTCTAACTGCACAATTCTCTGAGTCTGTTGCCCCTACCCTCTGGATCGTTGTGACCTCAGAGGGAGAGCAGGATGTATTAGATGAGAGGGCTGCCAAAGTCCTTTCCAACTCTCAAATCCTTTAATTCCAAGAAAATTAGAGGCAGGTGTGGGTCTTTGAGTGCAATAGTTTTATCAGAAACATGTAGTGATGACTTTATAGGGATAATATCTGTAAGTGAACAAGGTTGGGTTCAGCCAAACAGAATAGGGGATCTTCTAATTCTGGGTATGGCTCTAATCCCGTAACCCTTAGGATATGGTGCAGCTAGAAATGCAAGCCATCTCTGAGTTCTCCTATCTATATCTCATTTGTGTGTAATGGTTAGCATGTTATCTCCCCTTGAAAGAAATTATTATTTCTCTATTAATAACTATTATAACTAATTATTGAATCAAGACCAAGGTTTTCCTCCTTTTTCACTCCCAAATCCAGAAATCAACCAGTGTGGGAAATCTTTTTCAAAGACTTACCCAGGAAAAGGAATTCTAGGTTTAGGTAAAGGGTGGATTCCTGCTCATTGGGTTTACTCAGGCAGGTCTGGGAAAATGTGGATTCTTCCTTTTGTCAAACAGGTGATATGGAGATTGATAAGTCCAAATCCCCCAAGGCCCTCATTGTAATATAGCCCGTTTTCCATTATAATATTCATTCCCTCATTAATTGTTAACCAGACTTGACTGCCACCCTTGGGAACACCTGCTCTTCCAAGGGCATATAAACTGTGAGCCCACTGCCATTAGGGGTCTTTGGCATTCGAGAGTACCTCTGACCTCTATTATAAATAACATGCTAGCCTTATTAATAAAATGACTAGTTACCCAACAGTTTAATAGACTGTGAACTCTTTTAGATGAGAAACTTTTTTTCTTTCATGTTCGTATTTACCACATTTAGTGCAGTGCCTGGCATGTAGTAAGGGATTAATAAAAGCTTGTTAATCAAGTGATGTGGGATCTAGGAAATACTATTAGATAGTAGGCACCTAGAACACAATGGCGTTTTTGTTTCAAGGATGATGTGAAATCTTTGCACTGATAATATGGCACCTGGAGGCCAAACAGCATGAAAAGAGATGCCCAGTGTGGATATTTCACCCTTTATGCACTGGCCCAGCAGTTCCATTCAGATGCATCTGCATGAGGAGTAGGAGTCAAGGGGAAGTTGAGCGCTTCCTGGAACACAGCCTGTAGCTTTAATCTGTATGTGCCAACTGTATGCTTACTAACTAAGCTGTGACAATCAGCATGTATCCTTGATCTGTATTGCCAACTGTATGCATATTAACTAAATAAAGTTGACTTTTTTCTCCATTGATAGTGTCCAGTCAGTCATTGATGCCATCTTGGGAACTGGGTTTGGAGCAGCTGCAGGCAGCCTCTCACAACAATAATAAATGCTTAATACCCCTCCTTGGGTCTTAGTTTCCCTATTGATAAAAGGGGGCTGCTTACTTCAATAAATACTTCAAGAACCTGTGAGGATTGCCCATCCATGTGTTCCCATAGCAACCCCTCCAGAGCTGTCATCATGATTTAAAGACTCCATCATTTAGTGGCCAACTTTGCAGCCATGTCCCCTCTCAAACTCAGGTATACCAGTCTTTGGGCAACAGATAGCCATATTCTATACTTGGAGTCTTTCTAGGTGAAAGGGACTCATCAGGTCTGGGGTTCCATGGGGATGACCTTCCAGAGCCCAAGCTCACCTCCACACACAATGGGGCACTAGAAGAAGACTATAGTGGAAGAAAATGGGTCAAGTAAGTATTACAAAGGAAAACACATGCCTGGCATATGCTCCCTTCCCCCTTCTCCCTCTGAGAATCTCTGGGTTCCCCCAAGGCTGAGTTGACCTGCCTCTTCCTGCAGGCAATTTTTCCTGACCTTCCTAGGTGTTCATGGTCCACCCCACCCCCACCTCACATGATCATGGTTTATATCTAAGATTCTTAAGTTTTTTGGAGTCCTGGATTCCTTTGGCAGTTTGGTGAAGCCTCCTTAGAATTATGCTTTTCAATACACAAAGTAAAATCTATAGAATTTCAAAGGAAACCAATTATATGGAAAAACATGCAGTCAGGGTCTGGGACATACACAGAGTGTCTGGAATGATGTCTCTCCATAAGTACAGCTTACTTCTAGGAGAATCATGATCACATTTAGATAAAGCATCTTGGAGAGATTAGATATGTGTAGATCTTCTGTGGCTGATTCTGATGAGCTAACCATGTGATAGGACCGGTAGCTGGTACAGTAGATGGAGCACTGGGCTTGGAGTGAGGAAGTCTCATCTTCCTGAGTTCAATTCAAGCCTCAGATACTTACTAGCTGAGTGATCCTGGACAAGTCACTTCACCCTGTTTGCCTGTTTCCTCATCTGTGAAATGAGGTGGAGAAGGAAATGGCATACCACTCCATTATCTCTGCCAAGAAAACCCCCAAATGAAGTCACAAGGAGTCAGACATGGCTGAAATGACTCAATGACCAACATGATAAAAAGGAAATTCTTTGACTGTAGAATATCCACCTAATAGTTTGGTTAAAAGAGGCAAACAAGGTAGGTGATATATATTTATATTGTTTATTTCCTTAAGCTAGCAGCATATGTGTACATGGGAGCCAGAAAATAATTCTGACTCAGACATAAGCCAAATTGAGGAAGAACTTCTAGATCCTGAGAGGAATCTCAACTTAGGATATTTGTGTCACCCAAAATTATGGTCTCCATATGCATGCATCCATAGCATGAGGAAGGAATTTTCTTAATTGGATAGGTTGTAAATACAATAACATAGGAGAACTGTTAAAAGTTTTGGTTGAAATTATAGAATCCAGATATCTGTGGTGTTTTTCTATCATTAACATGACAGAACATAGCATATGTCCATAAAATACCAAGATAAGAAAAGTCTCATTATTCAAGATAGTGTCTGGTTCCAGGTGACTTGTCCTTACTGGTCATAAACAAGAACGCTCCTGGTCAGCTTCATCTAGCCTTATAGTTGCTGACACAGGAAGGAGCATTTGGGGTTCACTCAGAGAGCAAAGTAAAACAAGTCTGTTATATCAGAGCATGCAAAGCATTATGGTAGGTTAAGCTCAGAGTGGGCCAAAATATCTCTCCTGATTGGCCAATCCAGGTCTCAGGCCTTTCTCAGGTCTTGGGGGCTCAAAATGGTTTGGGGAGTGGTCTATATTCATTATTCAAAAAGGTCTGTGAGTTTTAGCCTCAGTGCTCTTGGGGGATCTTGTAAAGGGAATGGAGCCTATCACACCATGAGCTTGAATGGTCTGGAAGTCTACTCACCATCCCTTCATTCCAAAGTTTGGTGTTGTAGAAGCATATCCTGAGGTGCAAGGAGTGACCTTTGGGACCCCAGCCCAGGGGAGGTGGAGGCAAGGATGCCCCCAGCATGAATATACCTTCTGGATACAAACTGGGTAGAACAGATTACATGTAGGAACTGAGCTAAGTTGAACCTAGTCTACCCCCTAGACTGACATGGTGGAGGGAAGATTATGACTCAGCTGGGGAAAATGTTTGTATGTTTATTCTGCCTATCTTTTAATCAATAGCCTTTTGTAAAAGCTAATCAACATGAATTGGTTAAATGAGGCACCATTCACAAGCTACCAACCATGTGGGAACAGTCAATGGGGGGCTTAAGCTGATGGCAATAGAAAGAAAAGACCCTAAACCCTTCAGGGTGCCCTGGAACCCCAAGTCGCTGAGGCCAAAGTATTCAGATTACATACAGTTATCAAGATATTCCTTTAAAAAGTTCACAACCACCTGGGTTAAGAACCTCTGGTCTACGTGTTACTACAGGCCCTCTCTTCAAATGGTATTTCCTTCTCTGTGTATACGTTGAAAAACACCTTCTCTGAACCCACCCCTACCAGCCCCTGCCAATTCAAAATCACTGAAGGCTGAGCCAGCTTGGTTTTTTCTTATTCTCTCTGTTTACTACAATGTCTGGCACATAATAGATGCTTAATAAATGCTAGTTGGATCATTGAATAGGATTGGTTAAGTGCTATACATAGTGTGAAGCAAAAATATGCCTGATTAACATTGATTAAAGAAGTCTTGGTTTTACAACTGCTGGGACCTGGAGGCATTGTTCTTTGACATTTAAGACTACTAGGTTTAGAGTAAGGGTTTTTAATCTTTTGTGTACCATAGACCCCTTTGACAATTTGGTAGGACCCCTACCTGAAGTAATAGATTACAAAGAAATAATTATATTAAAATAAAATGCCATTTTTCCCCATCCTGTCCCATTCCCATGATTTGTTGTTCAATTCCTTGTGAATCTTCATGGGGTTTTCCTTGATAAGGCATGCTGGAATGGTTTGCCATTTCCTTCTCCATCTCCTTTTACAGATGAGGAAACTGAGGCAAAGAGGGTGAAGTGACTTGTCCAGAGTCACACAACTAGTAAGTGTGTGAGGCTGGATTTGAACTCTGGTCTTCCTGGCTCCAGGCCCACCACACTATTCACTCTGCCACCAAGCTGCCCCCTAGTTTGTTTTTAGTTCCTTGTTACTGTAAATCAGGTTCTTCTTATTATTTTTGTGTAGACAGGTTTTTGATTTTCTTCTAATAATCTGCTTAGGACAGAAAAAAATTAATCATGGGAATCCAGGTCAAAGTTTATGAGGATTTTTGTAGCTTTTATTATAAAATATGCCTATATATGTGTATATATGACATAGGCATATCCCCTGTATTCTGAAATGTGGGGTAGGGAGAAAGGAGAATTTTAGGAGAGGCTGATAGGGCCTTGGGACAGGAAAACATGGCTTCAAATTCTGTCTTTGACACTCAATGGCTGTGTGACACTGGACAAGTCACTTAATGTGTAGGTAAAATGGAGCAGCAAGGTGGCAGAGGCGGTCTGGTGGATAGAGCACCATGCCTGGAGTCTGCAAAACTCATCTTGGTGAGTCCAAGTCTGTCCTCAGACACTTGCTAGCTGTGTGACCCTGGGCAAGTCACTTCACCCTGTTTGCCTCAGTTTCCTCATCTGTAAAATAAGCTGGGGAAGGAAATGGGAGATCACTTCAGTATCTTTACCAAGAAAATCCCATGACTGAATAACAAAGACAAAAATCAAAAATGAGGTAGTTGTACTGGATGGCCTCTGAAGGTCACTTTCACCTCTAAATCTATGATCCTATGAATGCCAAGTAGCGAATATGGGATTTCCCACAGGCAGGATGTATATGTGTGTGTGTGCGTGTATATGTGTATTGTGTATGTATGTACATGTGTAATTATGTGTATCTGTATGTATGTATGTATATGTATGTATGTGTGCATATATTGGTTAGCTGTTGTCCTTTGTTCTCAAAGAGGACCAAAATGACATCACTATGCTAGAGTCAAGTTTCAGTGTGTCCAAATGTGGCTGACCAGACCCATATGAGCTTTGGGTGATGTCTTCTGATTCTTGTGTAAATTGGATTTCAGTGAGGCACAGTTGCACTAAATTGTCAGCCTCAGTTTCTCCTCCACAGTCATCACAGTCCAGTGGCAGGACAGAGTCAAGACAACTGGTGATAGCTCAGGATGCAGTGGATGGCCTTGGTGTCTGTCTTCCATGTCTAACCAAGCTCTAAGGACTCCATAGCGCCTATTTCAGCTGCCCTCATGGCCATTGGAACAGATTGTACTCATGTGCCCATTCCACCAGGAGAAGTCTTCACATGGTTGGGGTAGACACCCCCCTAATTCACCAATGGGTTTGAGACCCCTTGGTTACCCTCAACCTGGTTTGGCCCATCTGCCAAAATGGTTTACCAGGGTGTGGCCACTGTGCATCATACAGCTTCTTGGAGCCAGAGGCGAGAGTTGGGTAGAAGAGATGGACACCAAAGGTGGAAAGCAGCCTTGAAAAGGGCTCGGCAGCCGTCACACCACCAGTCCTCCCTGAACACAGCCTACACCCCATAAACATATATACTTATATATGTATTATATATGCATGTACACATATATAATACATATATATATTTCCCACTACTACATGTCAAAACAATTTTTTAACACTTGTTTTCTTTTAAAGTTTTGAGTTCCAAATTTTCTCTCTCCTTTCCTCCCTTCCCTCCCCCCTCCCTGAGACAGGAAGCAATCCCATAGGGATTGTAGCTTGGACCCAGAGAAGGATGGGAAAAAATGAACCTTTGTCCTGTCATGGGGGTAGGGGGTCGTTGACTGCTTTCACTACTTTTTTCCTTCTTTTTTATCTTTTCTTTTAGAAGGGATGGCTTGCTAAGTAGGCAAGAAGGGGAGATGAATTCTATATAAAAACAAAACACATAGAGAAAAAATGTTTTACAAAGAGAAGATGCTACAGTGGTTAGAGTGGTGGGCCTGAAGCAAAGAAGACAGGAGTTCAAATCTTGACTCAGTTACTTGCTGTGTGACCTTTGACAAATCACTTCATCTCTGCCTGCCTTAGTTTTCTCATTCATGAAATGGGGATAATAATAGCTGTTACCTCCCGGGGTGGTTTTGAGACCCAAATGAGACAATATTCTTAAAATGCTTTGCAAACCTTAGAGCACCATAAAAATGCTGGATATCATCATTAGTATTAATAAGTATTGATAATTTCATAGAAAGACCAGTGGGGTGTCATAGAGACACAACGGCCAGGAACTGGAAGACCCAGCCCTGCCCTTGCTATTGTAACCTCCTGCAAAGCTCTCTTCGGCTCCTTTGGTTTCCTCAATGACAAAGTGAAGGGACTGAATAATTAATATTAATGAAGACAACTGAGTTGTTTTCAGTCATGTCTGACTCTTGGTTGATCCCTTGTGGGGTTTTCTTGAGAACAGATACTGAAGTGGTTTGCCATTTCCTTCTCCAGCTCCTTTTACAGATGAGGAAACTGAAACAGACAGAGGTTAAATGGCTTCCCCAGGGTTACAGGTAATAAGTGTCTGAGGCAGATTGGAACTCAGGTGTTCCTGAGTATCCACTGTGCCACTGAGGTACCTCTGTGCAGAGGAGGTCACATTCTCCATCTCCAAGTCTCTACTGCCATGAATCAACCTCTTCCAACTGCACCGTTGTCTTTTAAACATCACCAAGGGGCCTCGGCACTTCATTTTTCCTTGTTACAAGACAGTCCCATTTGGAGGTGAGGGGGGTGGTATTATTCCTTGAAAAAAAAACAAAAAACTAGCATGCAAACACAGAAGGCATCGACTAAACTTATTTAAAAATAGAAGCAGTCTAGGGTGGAGCAGCAGAAACCAGGGCTCGCCCTGCTCAGGAAAATGAAAATGAAGAGGCGGAGCTTAGGGAGGAGTGTACTGGGTGGGAACAAAGGGAGAGAGAGACCAAGGGACAGCTCTGCTCTCAGCCAGCTGGGCACTGAGCTCTCGCTTCCCTCACTCTCTCGGTACAGTCTGGGGCCACCATGAGTCTCTGGGACACTCGGGCCAGGGACTTGGACAGGTACATTGAGGCGCATCTCTTGCCCGATACCACTTTCCGGACCGAGGTGCGAAGTGCTGTCGACACGATCTCCTCCTTCCTAAAGAACAGGTGTTTCCGAGACACGGGGAAGTCAGTTCGGGTGACCAAGGTTGTAAAGGTGAGCCTGGGGCTGGTTTCTTTACCTGCAGATCTGAAAATCTGGGCAGGGAAAGAGAGAAGCCCCAGGTAGGGGGAGGGCTCGGGAGCCAGATTTGGAACATGGGGATGAGCAGAGCAGAGGGATGTTCAGGGCAGGACCAGTTGGTTTTCCACGTCCCCTCCTCCCTTCTTCTGGTCAAGGGGCTCTTCCTTAAGGGATAATCTCAGTTTCTACTCCATTCAGGGAGGTTCTTCTGGCAAAGGCACAGCTCTGAGAGGCTGCTCCGATGCAGACCTGGTCGTATTTCTCAGTGATCTCCAAAGCTATCAGGACCAGATAAATCGCCGAAAAGAGTTCATTGAGGAAATCAAGAAACAGTTGGAAGAATGTGAGCGTGACCAAGATAGAATGTTTAAAATAAAATTTGAAATCCACAAACGGACTAACCCTCGAGTGCTCAGCTTCAGGATGAAGTCGAAAAAAATCGATCATTGGGTGGACTTTGACGTGCTTCCAGCCTTTGATGTTCTAGGTGAGAAGCCTCCAACCTGGTTTCTGGGTCAAAGAACAGGCCCTGCCCAGGCTGCTCCTCTCAGCACCAGCCCCAGCTGATTTCCAACAGTGAAGCTTTCGCCCTTGGCCCAAAAACCTAGGGGCTATAGAGTCTCTGTTACTGCCTGGGATCGGGGTGGGGGTAGGGTGGACAGGGGGTGTCTGGCATTGGGAAAAGATCCCCAGATTCAGCCTCAGAAAAGAAGTCTTCAAATCCCAACTCTGACATTTACTGTGACCTCAGGCAAGTCCCTGCCTTTCTCTGGCTCTGGGAAGTTGGTCTAAATTAAGAGTTCTTGACAGGCTGCTAGGTGGTCCAGTGGATAGAACAAGGAGGTTGAAGTCAGGAAGACCAGAGTCCAAATCCAGCCTCATATACTTGCTAGCTGTGTGACCCTGAGCAAATCATTAACCTCCATCTGCCTCTGTTTACTCTGTAAAATAGCACCTACTGCCTAGGGTTGTTATGGGGCTCATATGAGATAACATTTGTAAAGTGCTTGGCACATAAAGATTATGTTTTGTGTGTCCTGGATCCCTTTATCGGTCTAATCAGTAAGTCAATCAATAAATATTTATCAAGCACCTACCCAGATCTGATGTAGTGAGTAGAGTTCCCTTTAAAAATCCCCCCCCATCCGTTAGCCTTTTATTTCTTTCTGAATTTAGAAGACTTTTATACCCTTCTATAAATGTGTGTGTATTGTTCACTCTTTAACCCATTCCCAATGAGAATAGTGTTCTAAAACTACAAACCCTCCTTCCCCATCTAATTCCTCAGTGTCAGTTCTTCCTCTCCTACATCATTTGTATAATTACTCTTCTTACCTTTTCCTAAATGGTTTTACTTTTTACAATCACATCATACTCAGGTATGTTCCAATCTTTCTTTTGAACTACCCAATTACTAATAACAATCTCAGACATGCGTTGCATATATTCTCATTCAAGTGTACGTAGTTGGTCCCTTACAAGAGTCCCTTTAGTCTCTGATGTGTACCTTATATTTCTCTTGGTTCTTGAATGTCAAATTTTTTATTAAGTTCAGGGTTTTTTACAACGAAATCCTGAAAGTCTGGCAATTCATTGAATCTCTTCTTTTTTCCATTCAGGACTATGCTTAACTTTGCTGTGCATATTTTCAGCCAAAACTCCAATTCTTTTGCTTTTTGATATATAGTGTTCCAAGACCTGTGGTCTTGTAGTGTCACCACTGCTAGGTCTTGTGTGAATCTAATTGGGGCTCCACCATATTTCAATTGTTTTTTTCTTATTGCTCCTATTTTCTCCTTGAGCTGAGTGTTTAGGAACTTAACTATTATATTCCTAATGTTTTCCTTATAGGATTTCTTTCAGGTGATGATTGGTGGATATATTCCTATTTCTACTTTCCCCTCTTGTTCTAGCACTTCTGGACAATTTTCTTTAGTTATTTCTTGGATTATTGTATCAAGATGATTTTTTTTGTTCAGAGTTTTCAGGTCATCTGATTATTCTTGTTTTCTCTTCTTGATCTGTTTTCCAGATCAGTTGTTTTTCTTATGAGATATTTCACATTCTCTTCTATTTTTAATTCTTTATGTTTTGTTTTATTATTTCTTGGTCTCTTATAACTTCACTGGCTACATCTTACCCAATGCTAATTTTTAAGGAGAGGTTTTCTTCCTTGAGATTCTGGATCTCCTTTACTGGTTGGTTAACTTTCTTTTCATAATCTTGTTTTTCTTTGATTATTTTTGTTTTAAATTTCTTTGGTCTCTCATTTGATATATAAAGGTTTTTTAAAAATTCTATGAATTCTTTTTGGGCAGGTGACAATTTGACATTAATCTTTGGGGTAGGAAAGGCTTTTTTTGCTTCAGTATCATCTTCTGAAGATGATCCGTGGTCTTCTCTATACCCACAGTAAATTTCTATAGTTGGGTTCTTTCTCCTTTGCCTGCTCATTTTTTTTTTATTTGTAGCAGCTTATTATTGTAATCATCTCTAGTGCTGACATGGAGGATGATGCCTCTGGCATCAGATCCTCCTTCAGTTCTCCCTTCTGGCCTAGAACCAAAGCTCAGAAATCTGCCCTCCTGTAAGTGCCCAAAGCCAGTAGCATGCCTGCCCCACTGCTTCTGCACTCACCTGGGGTATGCTGGCTCCTTCTCACCCAAGGGCACACCTAGGCAGCACAGCTGGGTCTTACATCCCTTATGTTAAGACCTGTGGCCATACCTGAGTGTGATCCAGAATAAACTCTCAGAGACAGGTTATAAGTAGACAACCAGGAGTTTGGCAGACAGCAAACAGCAAGTGTGTCCAGACCCACAGTTAGTTACCCGAAAACAATAACAAGGACCCTAGGTTTCTCTTACTTTCCCTCTGATTCTTTTCCAATGTTCCTCTTCTGCTCCAATTGGGTTGGACTCCTCACTGATCCATGAATAAAGCATGCGTTTAACTCCCACCTAAAGGCCCATGCTCAGGTTATGCTCCCCTTTGGAAATGCCTTCTTTCTACTCCATTTATCCAAATTCTACGTCTCCTTCAAGGCCCACATCAGATCCTACTCCTCCTAAGAAGCCTTCACTGATACCCTCAGACCACAGAGAACTATCTCCCCTGAGTTCCTCCAGGACTTATTCTCTGTGTCCTGTATTGTCAGCTGTTTCATGTGTCTGGTTCTTTTTTTCTACATGCAAACTCCTGGTGGGCAGGGCCTGCCTATTGTCCCTGCCTCTATCCCCGCTACTCCACCCCCATTTCCTTATTCATGCTGTTCAGAACAGAGATGGTGCTAATTAAAAACTGGTTGAATTGAGTTGGTTTCCCACCAACAGGACACGTGACAAAAGACTTCACACCTAACCCCCAGGTCTACATTGAACTTATAAGTGAACCCGGGAATGCAGGAGAATTTTCCACTTGCTTCACAGAGCTCCAGAAGCTCTTCCTCAAACAGCGCTGCACCAAGCTCAAAAGTCTGATCCGATTGGTGAAACACTGGTACAAAATGGTAGGTCTCTTCTTTGGTTACCCACGAGGTGAACACATGAGGGCAATGAGAGAAGAATGGGTGTTCAGCTAGCCATGCCACTCACTGGCTATGTGACCTTAGGCAAGTCACCTAGCCTCTTCCTCAGCTCTAAAATGAAGGGACTGGACTTAGATGGCTTCTGACCTTCCCTGTGACTCAGGAGAGGATGCCACATCATGCATATGGATTGTATTTCATTGCATTAATCAAATGAATTTAGAAGGTATCTACTGTGTGCCCCTGGGAATATGAATACAAGAAATGAAAATAATCTCTACTCTCAAATAGCTTAGATTCTATTAGGGGAGACATGTGGGCACATATGATTGTGACAGAGATACCCAGGGTGGGGGGAGACAGGAGAGAGAGAAAGAAAGGAGGAATGCCAGAGTTCTTGCTCAAGGGAGTGATCATTCTCAATTATTTCTTCTTCTTTTTCAGTGCAAGGACAAAATAGACAAACTCCCCCCTCAGTATGCCTTAGAGCTCCTGACTGTCTATGCCTGGGAGCACGGGAGCAAGGAAACTGATTTCAGCACAGCTCAGGGCTTCCAGACAGTCCTGTACTTGATCCAGAATTACCAAAAGCTCATGGTCTACTGGACCATCAACTATGACTTTCAGAATGTGACCGTTGGAGAGTACTTGAAATCACAGCTGAAAAAACCCAGGTACCAGGGATAGGATCCACCCCACCCCTGAAATCAGCAAATAGTCCAAGCTGATAGCTCTGGTCTCCTGAACCTTTCTGCCCTGACTCAGGCCACCCCCTTGGAGACAGAAAGCTAGGGTTCCTGCTGAACTTTTGACATTCATGGCCTGCCCATAAAATGGTCCCATGTGTGAGTGGAATGTCAGATTGACTTCATGACATCAAATCAGAGAGGCTAGGAAGGCTCACTTGCCACCCAAAATGTCTTCCCTCTGCTGCTGTCTGAAATTCCACCATTCAAGCTTTATTCCTTTGAGTTAAGAAGTCTCTCCCAGGTCCTTAAACACCCCTATTGGTTCAATCCAATCCAACCTAATTATACACATGTTCACTGAGTTTCTATGGGAGCTTGAAAGATTATCAGGATTCAGGCCACATATATATATAAGATACTATAAAATGATTAGTGTGTGTCTCTCCTCGGACATTATTGTGTCATAAGATAGCCTTATCCTTAACCATTTCCTACATGGAAATTTAGTCTTCTGGTGAAATTGGTCCCCAGTGGTCTGTGTCCTGGTTCCTGATCCCTCCCTGCTCATTAGCTGTATGGCTATGGGGAAGATTCTCCTATGGGCCTTTGTCCTCCTCTGTGGTACACCTCATAAGGCCTGTTAGAATAATAATTGTGATCCTGAAGGCAAACTTTGGAACTAAAAAGGATTAAGGAAATGTCAACTATTAATAATACTGTAGTCTAAATTTCTTGAAGGATTTGGAGAGGGCCATGCCTGGAGCAAATGTCTTCTTGGCTTTGGTGACCTGGGAGGAACCTCTTCATTAGTCTCAACTTTCTACCTTCCCCTTTAGGCCAGTGATCCTGGACCCAGCTGACCCAACTGGTAATGTAGGGGGTGGAAGTCGATGGCGCTGGTACAAGCTGGCACATGAAGCTTACCGATGGTCATCTGCCCCATGTCTTCAAAACGGGGATGGGAGCTGTGTGCAGCCATGGAATGTGCCAGTGAGTGAGAGCCTCCTCTTATGTGTGTGTGTGTATGAGGGAGAGAAAGAGAGAGAGAGAGACAGAGAGAGAGAGAGAGAGAGAGAGAGAGAGAGAGCTACAGGATGGGGGTCAGGCAGCCTTCACTTCTGCACAGCACTCCTCCTGCTCCTCTGGCCCCAGGTTCATGATCATCTGAAGCTGGAATCTGGAGGTCTACTCCTGATCTGACCTGAATGTTTCAGCTCAGTCCTGACCATCACAGGCTACCATGAGATTGGTACTTCCCAAGATCTTTGGGATTTGGAAGATTTCAAAGGTGTCTTCCTTGATTCCACATCTGTCACCCTAAACTGGACAGCAGCATGTTTATCCCTCTCCCCCACCCCTTTCTGTTCCACCTCAAGGATGATTACTTTCAATAGAACCTTTTAATTAAGCAGTAAAATCATGAGGGGTGGTACAGAGCAAAGACAGAGAGGGAAGGGGAGAGAGAGAGAGACAGAGAGACAGAGACAGAGAGACAGAGACAGAGAGAGACAGAGAGAGAGGGAGATATATATATATATATATATATATATATATATATATATATATATATATATATATATATATATATAGATGGAGAGAGAGAGAGAGAGAGAGAGAGAGAGAGACAGTCTTGTCCCCCAGAACTGAACAGTGTACTCCCACTGGGTAGTAACTCGCACAGTGGTCACTGGGTTGGTCACTTCCCAGGATCCATTAGTGATCTCAGCTTCATTAGTAGTAGCCTTTTATTTTCACAGTCACACTGCTGGACCCTGTTGAGTTTATTCCATCTCCATTTGATAGATATGGCAACTGAGGCTCACGGAGGTCATGAAGCCAGTTAGTGGCAGAACCAGGACCAGAATGGAGTTCTCTAGACTCCCAGTACAAAGTTCTTTCTTTGTTGCTTTTCTTGTTGAGTCATTTTAGTCCTATCTGACTCTTCGTGACCCCTTCTGGCATTTTCTTGGCAAATATACTGGAGTGATTTGTCACTTCCTTCTCTAGCTCATTCTACAGATGAAGAAAATGAGGCAAACAAGGTGAAGTGACTTCTCCAGGCTGACCCAGATAGGAAGTGTCTAAGGTCAGATCTAAAATCAGGAAGATTAATTAGTCTTACTGACTCCAGGCTGGGTACTCTATGCACTATGGCATCACATCGCGGCCCAAAGTTCTTCCTGTATTACCTCAGTGACTCCCACTCCCAAATCATGACTAGGCAGATTCCCCAAAGTCAATATGTTCTCTTTGTAGGTGGAGCAGACACTGGAAGGAAGCAAAGGCTTTCCCCCACACAGTTACTCAGAAGAGGCCTTCTTCATTCACAATCCAGTGGTACTGCCAACGTGTGATTGTTACCTCCAAAGAAATCCTCCTGCCCAAGAAGAGTCTAACTGCACAGTTCTCTGAGTTTGTTCACCCCACCCCCTGGCTCTTTGTGATCTCAGAGGGACAGTAGGATGTATTAGATGAGAGGGCTACCAAAGTCCTTCCCAGCTCTCAAATCCTTTAATTCCAAGAAAATTAGAGGAAGGTGTGGGTCTTTGAGTGCAATAGTTTTATCAGAAACATGTAGTGATGTCTTCATAGGGATAATATCTGTAAGTGAACACGGTTGGGTTGAGTCAAACAGAATAGGGGATCTTCTAATTCTGGGTATGGCTCTAATCCTGTAACCCCTAGGCTATAGTGCTGCTAGAAATGCAAGCCATCTCTGAGTTCTCCTATCTATATCTCATTTGTGTGTAATGGTTAGCATGTTATCTCCCCTTGAAAGAAATTATTATTTCTCTATTAATAACTATTATAACTAATTATTAAATCAGGACCAAGGTTTTCCTCCTTTTTGACTCCCAAATCCAGAAATCAACCAGTGTGGGAAATCTTTCTCAAAGACTTTCCCAGGAAAAGGAATTCTAGGTTTAGGCTAATGGGTGGATTCCTGCTCATTGGGTTTACTCAGGCAGGTCTGGGAAAATGTGGATTCTTCCTTTTGTCAGACAGGTGATATGGAAATTGGTAAGTCCAAATACCCCAAGGCCCTCATTGCAATATAGCCCATTTTCTGTTAAAATATTAATTCTCTCATTAAATGTTAACTGGAGTTGATTGCCACCCTTGGGAACACCTGCTCTTCCAAGGGCGTATAAACTGAGCCCACTGCCATCAGGGGTCTTTGGCATTCGAGAGTACTGCTGATACTGCTGACCTCTTTTATCAATAACATGGAAGCCTTATTAATAAAATGACTAATTACCCAGAAATTGTGTCTCTCAAACTTTTTAAACATCACAGTTTAATAGACTGTGAGCTCCTAGAGATGAGAAACTTTTTTTCTTTCATGTTTGTATTTCCAGCATTTAGTGCAGTGCCTGGCATATAGTAAGGGATTAATAAAAGCTTGTTGATCAACTGACGTGGGACCTAGGAAATACTACTAGACTACTAGACTAGAAATACTACTAGGCACCTAGAACACAATGGTGTTTTTGTTTCAAGGGTGATGTGAAATCTTTGCACTGATAATATGGCACCTGGAGGCCAAACAGCATGAAAAGAGGTACCCAGTGTGGATACTTCACCCTTCATGCACTGGCCCTGCAGTCCCATTCAGATGCATCTCCATGAGGAGTAGGAGTCAAGGGGAAGTTGGGCATTTCCTGGAACAATCAGCCTGTAGCTTTGATCTGTATGTGCCAACTGTATGCTTACTAACTAAGCTGTGCCAATCAGCATGTATCCTTGATCTGTATTGCCAACTGTATATGTATTAACTAAATAAAGTTGACTTTTTTCTCCATTGATAGTGTCCAGTCAGTCAACGATGCCATCTTGAAAACTGGGTTTGGAGCACCTGCAGGCAGCCTCTGACAACAATAAGAAATGCTTAATACCCCTCCTTGGGTCTCAGTTTCCCTATTCATAAAATGGGGGTGCTTACTTCAATAAATCTTCAAGGACTTGTGAAGATTGCCCATCCATGGGTTCCCACAGCAACCCCTCCAGAGCTTCATCACGATTTGAAGACTCCATCGTTTAGTGGCCAACCTTGCAGCAATGTGCCCTCCCAAACTCAGCCTGGTCTTTGGGCAACAGATAGCCATACTCCATACTTGGAGTCTTTCTTGGTGAAAAGGAATCATCAGGTCTGGGGTTCCATGGGGATGACCTTCCAGATCCAAGGGTCACCTCCACACACAATGGGGCACTATAGTGGAAGAAAATGGGTCAAGTAAGTATTACAAAGGAAAACACATGCCCGGCATATGCTCCCTTCCCCCTTCTCCCTCTGAGAATCCCTGGGTTCCTCCAAGGCTGGGTTGACCTGCCTCTTCTTACAGGCAGCTTTTCCTGACCTTCCTAGCTGTTCATGTCCCACCCCACCCTCACCTCAAATGATCATGTTTTATGTCTAAGATTCTTAAAATTTTTGGAGTCCTGGACTCCATTGGCAATTTGGTGAAGCCTTCTTAGAATTATATTTTTAAATGCACAAAGGAAAATCTATAGGATTTCAAAGGAAACCAATTTTATGGAAAACATGTAGTCAGGGTCTGGGACATGCACAGAGTGTCTGGGATGATGTCTCTCCATAAGTACAGCTTACTTCTAGGAGAATCATGATCACATGGAGAGAAAGCATCTTGGAGAGATTAGATATGTGTAGATCTTCTGTGGCTGATTCTGATGAGCTAACCATGTGATACGGCAGATAGCTGGTACAGTGGATAGAGCCCTGGGCTTGGAGTCAGAAAGACTCATCTTCCTGAGTTTAAATCAGACCTCAGATACTTACTACCTGTGTGATCTTGGGCAAGTCACTTAACCCCGTTTGCCTCAGTTTCCTCATCTGTAAAATGAACCGGGGAAGGAAATGGGAAATCAGTTTGGTACCTTTGCCAAGAAAACCCCAAATGGGGTCACAGAGAGTCAGGACTGAACCACAGCAACAAAAATCTAAAATGAGGGGGTTGGATGGCATGGCCCCAAAGGTCTCTTTCAGCTCTAAATCTATGATCCTACAAAATTCTATCCCTCCTTCTCTCTCTTCCCTCCCCCCTCCCTGAGACAGGAAGCAATCAGATATAGTTATATGTGTGCGAGTCATATTATTAAGAGGAAAAAGTGTAGCTTGGACCCAGGGAAGAACAGAAAAAAAATGAACCTTTCTCCTTTCATGGTGGGGGGAGGGGGGCAGGGTGTTGATGGTGTTGACCGCTTTTCTTCTTCTTTTTTTATCTTTTCTTTTTAGAAGACATGGCTCACGAAGTAGGTGAGAAAGGGATATGAATGTGATATGAAAACAAAACACAGAAAGAAAAAAATTTTACGAAGAGAAGATGGTATAATGGTTAGAGTGATGGACCTGAAGTAAAGGAGACACGAGTTCAAATCTTGACTCAGTTGCTTGCTGTGTGACCTTTAACAAGTCACTCCATCTCTGCCTGCCTTCGTTTCCTCATCTATGAAATGGGGGTAGTCATAGCCCATACCTCCCAGGGTGGTTTTGAGACTCAAGTGAGACAATATTCTTAAAATGCTTTGCAAACCTTAAAGCGCTACATCAATGCTGGATATCGTCATTATTATTAGCAAATATTGATAATTTAATAATAAAACGGCTGAGAAAGAGAAAGACCAGTGAGTTGTCATAAAGAAATAACAGTCAGGAACTGGAAGATCCAGCCCTGGTCCTGCTATTGTAACCTCCTGCAAAGCTCTCTTCAGCCCCTTTGGTTTCCTCAAGTACAAAGTGAAGGGACTGAATAATTAATATTAATGGAAATAATTGAGTTCCTTTTCAGTCATGTCCAACTCTTGCTTGACCCCTTGTGGGGTTTTCTTGAGAAGGGATACTGGAGGGGTTTGCCATTTCCTTCTCCAGCTCCTTTTACAGATGAGGAAACCGAGACAAACAGGGTTAAATGACTTGCCCAAGGTCAAACAACTAGGAATTGTCTGAGACCAGATTTGAACTCAGGAAGATGAGTCTTCCTGACTCCAGGCCCAGCATTCTGCACTGTAAACCTACCTGTTCTGTAGTAATTATAATAATAATACAATGCTTTAAGGTTTGCAAAGCATTGTTGCATATGTTATCTCATTTGATGCTCCTAACAACCCTGGGAGGCAGGTGCTTTTATAATTCCTATTTTACAGATGAGGAAACTGAGGCAGATGGAAGTTAAGTGACTTACCCACAGTCACACAATGAATAAGGATCTGAGGCAAGATTTATACCCCTGGTCTCTCTTGACTTCAAGCCCCATGATCTTTCCACTGTACCAGATTGGTCAGACAAAAATGCAAAACCAAGATAACAATGTACGTGATAACTACTATAATGACATAAATAAAAACAACCCTCATAGGCAGCCAGCTTCTGACTGATTACAATGATCAGTCCTGGTTCCAAAGAACAGGGGATCAAATCTACCCTCCTCCACAACCATGAGAGGAGGATTATGGGTGTCCTGTCAAGATTCAGTCCCTTTGTCGGCTGGTTTGACTTCGCTTTTCTCTAAGGACTCAGAGATGGAGTGGGATACATGAACCTGTGACATCTCTAGGTTTGGGGGCAGGGATGGGCAGAGTGTGGGGGCAGAATTTGAGAGCAGGAAGGGTTAGGGTTTCACCCAGAGGGAAAGAAGAGTAGGGCAGTGGGAAGCTGAGGAAAGGTCCAGGTGGAAAGGGAAATCGAAAGTAAAGGAGATGGGAAAAATGTAGAATGAAAGAAAAGGGGAAGAAACAGCAATTTCCTGCATGCCATAGGTTTGGAGCTGCCCGGGAAGGGGAGAGCCGCTGCAAGGGAGGTGAGGTTGGTTTCAGTCACCCCTCTCTGAGGCAGTCTCGTTGGGGACACTGTCCTCCCCTCCTTTGCCATCTCTTCCTTCCCTCCACCCCCGCCTCTCCCTCTGGGTTCCAATTTCTGAGTTCTTTCTGACTGCAAGACTTGCCCTTTAGAGGAAACGAAACTAGCGTAGAGGGCTGGCAATCCTTCCTCCCCCATGAGCCAATGAGATTTGAGGCTGCCTTTGGCACTCAGCCACCCATGGAGAACGGAACTGAAGCAGAGTATTAGCCGGGCTATGATCTGAGTGAGGGACAGCTTCCTCTTAAAGCCATCTGGGAACCCTACCTGCTGTAATTGGAGCCATGGGTCTGTACCAGACGCCCGTCAGGGCCCTGGACAAGTTTGTCCAGGATAATCTCACACCACAGAAAGGCTTCCTGGATCAGGTGAGCCAAGCAGTGAACACCATTTGCAAGGTGTTGCGGGAGAAGTGTTTCCAGAATTCCACTTCCAGGGTCCGGGTGATGAAAGTCATTAAGGTGAGTGAGGCTGGAGTTCCTCCCTCCAGGAAGATGACAGGTGGGGGACCTGGGACAAGAGGGCAATATCTGGAAGACCTTTGGAAACTGGGAGCCTCAGACCCATAGGAATAATCCATCAATAGACAAACACTTCTTAAGCACCTACTATGTGCCAGGCACTGTGGTAGGCGCTAAGGATATCTATTGAAGAAAACGTCAAAATACAAAAATATTTCAAAAGTAAACACGTAGTGATTTGAGGGTGTAGGGAGGTGGGGATAGCACTACCCCTGGGGAGAGGTCAGGGAAGGCTTCCAGGAGGAGGTGGCGTTGGATCTTAGCACAGTGCCTGGCACATAGTAGGGGCTTAATAAATGTTTGTTAAATTGAATTGAAAAAAAGAAATCTAAGTATTCTAAGGGACAGCTTTCCAGGAATGTGGGATAGGCAGTACAAAATTGAGAGAAAACAAATAATCTGGTGTGGACACAGAAAAGAGTCATTTACATTAAATCTGGAAAGGCAGTGAGGAGCCAGGCTGGAAAGGGCTTTAAATGCCCAAGAGAATTTGTAATAGATCTAGAGGCAATAGGGACTCACTGAACACTCTGGAGCTGGGGAATGACAGGTCAGACCTGTACACTTTGGCAGCTGTGTGGAGAATGGATTGGAGCAGGGAGAGTCTTGAGGCAGAGAGAGAGAGACCAGTTGGAAGGTTATTGCAACAGTCCAGGTAAGAGGTGATGGGGATCTGACCTAGGGCAGTAACATTGTGAGTGTAGGGGGGAATACAGGTAGGGAAAACGTCACAAAGGTAGAACTGGTAAGATTGGATTCAAGTTGGTAGAAGGGAATGAAAGACACAATCCTTTCCATGGGATGGCAGAAAGAGCTCTGAGCTGGGTTCTGGACAGAGATGTGATGCACAGAATGTTTGAGCTAGGAGGGTGCTTAGAGATCATTTAGGCCAACCCTTCATATAATTAACTGGGAAACTGACATGCAAGGGAGCTGATCCAAGGCCCCACCAGTGCATAGTGGCAAGGCAAAGGATTAGAACCTACAGTCTCTGAGCAAATCACTTCCCCAATCTGGGACTCAGTTTCCCCATTTGTAAAACAGGGATGATGATGCCTGCCTACCTCAAAAGGGCTGAAGCCAGAACCATCTTGAAAATAACCTGTTACTGCACAGATGTAAGAGCCAGGCAATATGGCACCCAGGGTACCACTGCAACGTGGCACTGAGTTCTGAAACTTAATATTTGTGTAAGGAATAGAAGAGTCACTGCTCTTCTCTGACATTCAGTTTCTTCTTCTATATGCTAAGAGAGGTTGGGCTAGATCAATAGAATTATAGATTTAGAACAGAAAGGGGCCTGAGAGGTCATCTAGGCCAACTCTCTCACATTAAAGAAAGGGAAACTGAGGCTAGAACAAGGAAGCAGATTGCCTAAAGTCACACAGATAGGTGAGTCAAAGGAGATTTGAACCCAGATCCAATATCTCCAAATCTAGGACTTTGCCCACTGTACCACACTGCCTCTCAAGAATCCCTTGCAACTCTATATAGATCCAAGATCCCATCACATCAGGGCTGCTCTTGTCTCCTTCCCAGGGTGGCTCCTACGGCTGGGGAACGGCCCTGAGAGGTGGCTCTGATGCTGACCTCGTCGTGTTCCTCAGCTGCTTCAAGGCCTATGCTGACCAAGGTGCCTGGCAGCCTGACAGTTTCGCTGAGATCCGGGCACAGCTGGAAGCCTGCTGGCAGACACACCCCCAGAGCTTGAGCCTCCACTTCTCTGCTCAGGAGGATCCTCGAGCCTTGAGATTCAGGCTGGAGTCAGCCACACTCCACAGCTGGATGGACGTCTCTCTGAGGCCTGCCTTCGATGCCCTAGGTGAGAGTGAGCCTAACCCTGGAAGAGTGGCGAGATCCACTTGGAGATTCCTTAGAGAGGAGACTGGTAAACCTTCTACTTCCTCTTCCATGACCTGGACCCTCATTAACTGATGTCATGTATAATGGGTAGCTAGAATTGATATATCTCATTAGTTTACAAAGTGCTTTATACACTCATTTGAAACTCACAACAACCCTGGGAGATGGGCTCCATTAATACCCCCATTTTACAGATGAGGATCCTGAGGCACAGAGATTAAGGGATTTGCCCAAGGTCACACAGCTCATAAATCACTGAGGCAGGATTAGAATTCAGATCTTCCTGACTCTGTGATCCACTCTCTATCCATTGCACCACCTAACTGCATAATGACACCCCTCAGATAAATCCCCTCCCCAGCTCTATCGTGTGAAACAGTGGAAAGGTTTCCAGGAGAAAAGGATTCTCATCCCATTGTAATACCTGCTCTGGACTAGTCCCCTAACTTGCACCCAAAAGTTGGGTCCCCAGAGGGTGACTGTTACTCTTGAATTCTAGGGATAACCCTATCGATAGCTACTCCTTCTACTGAATTCTATTTTTACTAAAGATGGGATATGAAGAAAGCTTGGTACAAAATGTTGGCCCCCACCACTACCTGCAACACCAGGGCTATACACTCCCACAAGTACACACAGTGTCTTACAGGAGAAGGGTCATAAGGCTTCTGTTTGGCACATATGGCAAAGGTAATTCATTATTTCTGGTCCTGAAGTACCTGGAAGACCCTTCTCTCTTTGTAGGGGCCTCACAAAGTTCTGCTTGGGCACATCACCTCTACAGGCTGGGCCACTTAGCTGGACTTTCACATCCTAAGTCTATCTCTGACTTCTTCCCTGCAACAAGGATATAATGTTAATTGGATATGAAGATCTTCCCCACACATTAATAGGCCTCACATGGAGCCCATTGGGGGAGGGACTTGCCTAAGGAGGAGCTTGCTTAGGGGAGGCTTGCTTGTAGGAAGGCTTTCACACCTTTTGCTAATTTCTAGTTAGGCACTGAGTCTCCAGGGTTGTGACACCTTCTGGCTCTGAGAAGTGTATATATACTCTGAATTGATATTTTGCTTTGGAGGTTTGCTTATGAGAAGGACCTTGCAATTCCCTGGTCAAGACTCTGAGTAGCTATACGTTCAGACCCCCACTGCTCAGAAGTAAAGTCTTTCTCAATCCAGTGGTGTATATAAAATATATAGCAATATTGCTTTGGTTCAAGCAGTTAAGAGCCTTGTCTGTTGGTCTTTATGCTAATTTCTGTGCTTGTATTTTCTCTGACATTCAGGGTGCTGACACTTCCCCTGGACTAGTGAATGTCATTAAAAGTAGGATTGTTAACCCCTTTTTGAGCAGCCTTTCCTAGAAAAGCAGATCAAAGAACCTGTGCTAGCAGCCATCCTGGCTATGCTAGGGTGCTTGCTATTAAGAAGGGTCATATTCCTTAAAGCTGCTTCCACACTCGTATCTAGCCAGGTTTTTCCAGGTCTCTGTATTTTCTCCAGCTGGGCTATTCACTGTTGTTCATCCTTCCTTCTCAAAGAGGACCACTGACATCAGGAGGGTGATGTCTTGACTTGCAAGTGAAGCGAATTTAAGTGAAGCAGGTCTGTGCAAAGTCACTAGCCTCACTCTCGTAGGTATAGACAGAGGTATGGGGCAGATTCCCTTGCACGATCACAAGATGCTTCCTGTGTGATGTCACAGCTTACTTTCATCCATCCAGTGCTCAAGCCTCCAGAGTCCTCTCAAGCTGATTAAGAAAGTTATTTGGAAACTTCTGTGATTCCATCAATAATGAAGGGAAAGGGCTGGACCTCAGTATCCTCATCTGTAAAGTGAGAGCCTAGGAGACAATTCCCAAGCTTTAAGGTTCTAGATTTCTAGTGAGCCTTCTTTGAAGTGAAGGGCTTCCTACAGGCCATCCTTGCTGTATGGACAGAACCCATTGTGACCAGGACCCATGTGTTCTCGGTTGTATGCCTGGCACTGGGCAGGACACGAGATCAAGCAACATTGGTTTCGTTTCCTTGCAGGACAGCTCAGCTCTGACTCCAAGCCCAGCCCCCAGGTTTATGCAGACCTTATTAGCTGTGGCTCCCCAGCTGGCACATACACTGCCTGTTTCACCGAGCTCAGAAGGAACTTCATCAACATTCGCCCCTGCAAGCTGAAGCATTTGATTCTCTTAGTGAAGCACTGGTACCATCTGGTGTGTAAGACTCCTCCCCCTCCTTTCACCTATTGTGCCTTCCTGTATGGTCGCTGCCACCCTTGGAAGCCCTGTCTATACTGGGCACCTTCTAAAGGCAGATCTCTCATCTAACTAGGATGCTAGCACCCCTGGGGGATGAGTTGATGACATTTGCTTTCTGTGGTCCCAGACACTGTTAGCCTACCTACCCCCCAAATCCTCACCCTATCTCTGTCCATTACCTTGTCTCTAACCCAGACCCTACAACGTCCCTGTCCTTCACCTAACCCTAATGCTAACCTCTACTGGTCTCTCAACCTGACTTTATCACAATATAGCTCCTGCCCTGGAGGGGTCCATCACCTACTTAAGGGGGCAGGTCTTAAGATGTTTGAAAAGATAACTGACCATATGGGCACTACAGACTAAGGACCACCTAGTTCCTGATAAGGAATCCCAAGTTTCCTCTTGATTTTGGTCATTCAGGTCACAGAGGCTCATCAAGACAAGCTTCAATCAGCAAAGGTATCTCTGCCCCCAGTCTATGCCCTGGAGCTCCTAACAGTCTATGCCTGGGAAAAGGGATGTGGGAAAGAGAAGTTCAGCATTGCTGAAGGTTTCCGAACTGTGCTGGGGCTAATCCAGAAATACCAGGAACTCTGTATCTATTGGGAGGTCAACTACAGCTTTGAGGATGAAGCCACTGGGGCTTTCCTACGAAACCAGCTCAAGAAACCCAGGTACCCACCATGCTCAGTCTCCGATGTGAAGTGATGGGGTGGGATTTGAAGTCCTCTGAAGCCCCTTTCAGCTTTAAATCTAAGATTCTCCTCTGGCTTGGGGTCTTCAATGGTGAAGTCCTCTTTCTCATGCTAATGACCCCCTCTATCTACCGGGAATTTAGGCCTGTGATCTTGGACCCTGCTGATCCCACTTGGGATGTGGGACATAGGGATGGCCAGTACTGGGACCTGCTGGCCCAGGAAGTTGAATCCAGCTTGTCTTGTCCCTGCTTTGTACGAGGAGACGGCTCCCCTGTGCAGCCCTGGGATGGTCTGGTGAGTTCACAAGTGTGAGAGAGCCACTTTGAGCTAGAGAGATAGCCTCCAGCCACAATAATTCCTTATTTTCATTTGTTCAATTAGAATTTATTAAGTATCTATTATGTTAGCTGCTGAGAATTCAAAAATAAAAAACCAAAAAAGCCTGTCTCCAAGGCGGTAAAATCCAACTGCCTTGGGAAAAACAACATGTACGTAGTCAAGAAAAGACAAAGTATAGACAAGGTCATTTTGAGGAGGATGCTAGCATCTGTGTAGAAGAGGAAAGTGGCCCTTGACCTGAGCAGCAAAGGAAGTGAGGGAAGCCAAGAAAAGGTAGAGCATGTGTTTCCGTTGGCCTGAGAGATGCCCTGTGTAAAGGCTGAGGTGGGAAATGGAATACCTGCACAATAAAGAACATGGGAAGGGGCTTGCCTCACTCCCCGAGGACCAGGCCAAAGACTCCCCTCCCATATCCCTGGGGGATGAGCCCAAGTCATTCTCACCCAGGTTTATAGATTTCTAGAACATCCAAAACAGAGAGAGCCTTGGGTTTCTTTTAATTCAAACTCCTCGTTTTCTGTATGAGAAAATGAAGCCAAGAGGGTAAGGGATTTGTCCAAAGTCACACAGTGACTTTGTAAAGCCAGGATTCAGACCCAGGCCTCTTGATTCCTAGTCTGTGTGGAGACACAGTTCACTCCAAGGTCTGGTTCTATGCAAAGTACTCTTTTGAAAACTGGGTTTCAATCAGTGTGAATGAAAGAGAGGGCATCCAAAGGGTTGTGTGGATCATGGAGGTAAGAGAGGAGATTGGTGAGTGCCCTGCTTTGGCGAGAGAGAAGAACAGAATGAGATGAGTCTGCAAGCATCAATTAAATTAGATTGGAAAAGGTTTGAATGCCAGGCAAGGGAACTTGGACCGTATTTCTAGGCAATTGAGAGCCATTGGAAAATGGGAAAAGGATGTGAGTAGCTCAGGTGTTTAGGAAGGGTACTCTAGCAGCCTGTACAAGGAAAACTGAGAATAGCGTGGAGCAGGTGGCAGAGATGTATGTGAAGGGTGTGCAAAGACAAGAAAATCTGAAAAAGAAAACTTTCTTTGTGGATTTTTAGGGTCTCCTGGCTCCAGGAACAGAAATTAAAGTAGAAGATGGAAAAATAAATAATAATAAAGTGGAGAAGGAAAGGGGGATGCCAAGGAGTAATGACAACTGTGAAAACACTATCCCTAAATGTCCAGGATCCTCAAACAGAGGGTCGTCCAAGGGGAAGCCTGGCCCTGGCAGAAGTACTGAAGATGCCTATCCTGACAGAACAGACATGGCTCTCTACCACATCCCAGCCAAAGATCTAGATAAGTTCATTCAGGACATTCTCCAACCGGACTCAGGTTTCCAGGACCAGATGAGCAAAGTCACAGAAACTATCTTCAGGTGCCTACGGGAAAAGTGCTTCCGAACATCTTCTCCCACCATCCGGGTGCTAAGGGTGAGCAAGGTGAGAAGGGGCCGGGAGGCGGGGAGCAGGTCTGCAGTCTAAGGGGCCCAGAGAAATGGCATTTAGGAGGTATATAGCTCACAAAGGTCTGATCCAGGCTGTCCCTACTGGGGTTCAGGGCCCAGAACTGATCCCTCCAGGTGCCCCTTTCCTGCTAATCATTCAAATATTTGCATGGAGATGAAAGCCATTTAGGAGGCCCATCCAAGTTGAGTTGGCAGGGAAGGATGTGGAGGGAGAAGTAAGAAGTGCCTGTCCTATCTACTTTGAGGGGAGACCTTTACAAGCCATTCTCTCTCTCTCTCTCTCTCTCTCTCTCCTCTCTTTCTCTCTCTGTCTCTCCATAGATAGATAGATATAGATAGGTATAGATATAGAGAGATGTATCTATCTATAGATATATATATATACATATATATGTATATGTGTATATATATATACATATATATGTATATGTGTGTATATATATATGTGTATATATATATATATATATATATATAGAGAGAGAGAGAGAGAGAGAGAGAGAGAGAGAGAGAGGAGAGAGAAAAGCGCATGAAATAGGGCAACTAGGTGGTATCATAGTGGATAGAGCCCTAGGTCTGAAATCAAGAAGATTCATCTTTCTGAATTCAAATCCTCAGATACTTACTAGCTGTGTGACCCTGGGCCTCATTTGCCTCAGTAAAATGAACTGGAGAAGGAAATGGCAAACCACTCTACTATATCTACCAAGAAAATCCCAAATGGGGTCACAGAGAGTCAGACATGACTAAAAGGTTAATTCATTAACAAAATGTGTTCTTATATGTGATTCTGTTCTCATAGAGCCAAGCAGGCAACAGCTTTTTGACACTTTGAGTCACTGGCAACCAGTTCTGATCTCTTTCTTAGACTGGCCCTCTGATTTCATGAATATAGGGAGCCCCTGGGGAGGAAACTTCCTCCTGCAATTCCTAGCCTTAGAAGACCAGTTTAGAAGATTCAGTGTTCTCACTGAGAAATTAGGTAACTTGTTCAGGGCGAGAGGGCCAGAAAGTGTCAGGGGTGAGACTTGAATCCTGGTCTTTCTCATTCTGAGGCCAACACTTTAGTTGCTTCCCTGCTCCAGAGATCACTCCAAACTGTCATATTTAAGGGATGGCCCTGGATCTAGCATTGCACCAGACTTGGACCCAAATGTCCTGGAGGACTAAGGGAGGGGAATAGATGAACCTGCACCCAAAGAAACTTGACAATAGTAATTGTCTATGCAGTACCACCTCTCTAGGGCAAATCATTCAGAATTTCAGAGCTCAAAAAACCAAATGGCCAGCTGTTTAATGGATTCTTTTCCTTTGCTAATTGGACTTGGGGGCTGTCTAGGTCATGGTCTACCTCAGGGCCCCAGGCTTGGGGTAATCGAAGGGCTGCTCTTGTCTCCTCCTCAGGGTGGCTCCTACGGCCGGGGCACGGCCCTGAGAGGCGGCTCTGACGCCGACCTCGTCGTGTTCCTCAGCTGCTTCAAGGCCTATGCTGACCAAGGTGCCTGGCAGCCTGACAGTTTCGCTGAGATCCGGGCACAGCTGGAAGCCTGCTGGCAGACACACCCCCAGAGCTTGAGCCTCCACTTCTCTGCTCAGGAGGATCCTCGAGCCTTGAGATTCAGGCTGGAGTCAGCCACACTCCACAGCTGGATGGACGTCTCTCTGAGGCCTGCCTTTGATGCCTTGGGTAAGTGCATTGGGACTATGAGGTGGCATTCTCTCCTGCAGTGAAGGGATCCAGATAGGATCCACAGGAAACTGTGGGATCTGAACTCTGGAACTCTCAATAAAGGTCTGCACCTCCCTTCCCTGCCCTTATACAAGGACCTTTATTTCCTTCACTGCACTTATCAGAGGAGCTGCTACACTTTATCAGGCAAGCCTGGCAATTCACATCATGCCCTGCGGCCATAGAACACAAATACTCATCAGAGAATAAGAGCAGTGAATAGTTCCACAGCCCTTTAAATTGTCAAATCACTTTACATGTTATCTCATTTGATCATAGAATATAAAGGCTAAGAGAGGCTTTAGAAAGAATGCCAAATGTCAGGGCTGGGAGGGGCCTTAGAACAGGGGATGTCAGAGCTGTGAGGGGCCTTAGAACAGAGGATGTCAGAGAAGGGAGGGGCCTTAGAACAGGGGATGTCAGGGCTGGGAGGGGCCTTAAAACAAGAAATGTCAGAGTTAGGAAGGGCCTTAGAACAGGGGATGTCAGAGCTGGGAGGGACCTCAGAACAGGGAATATTAGAGCTGTGAGGGACTTTAGAACAGGGGATGTCAGGGGTGGGAGGGACCTTAGAACAGGGGATGTCAGAGCAGGGAGGGGCTTTAGAACAGGGAATGTCAGAGCTGGGAGGGGCCTTAGAACAGGGATTGTCAGAGCAGGGAGAGGCCTTAGAACAGGGGATATCAGGGCTGGGAGGGGCCTTAGAACAGGGAATATTAGAGCTGTGAGGGACTTTAGAACAGGGGATGTCAGGGGTGGGAGGGACCTTAGAACACAGGATGTCAGGGCTTTGCTGTTCAGTTGTGTCTGACTCTTCATGACCCCTCCTCTTTGAAAGACATATAAACTGTGACCCCAGCCCCACTGGGGGTCTTTGGTCTAAGAAAGGAAAATAGGTAGTGCAGTGAATAGATTATAGGACTAGGAGTCAGGAAGGCATGAGTTTGAATCCCCCCATACTAGCTGGGTGACCCTGGACAAGTCACTTAAGACACTTAAACTGTGCCTCAGTTTCTTCATCTGTAAAATGGGGGTGAAAATACTAGCATCCACTTCCCAGGGTTGTCATGAGAATCAAATGAGTTGACACACATAAAGAGCTTCGCAAACCTTAAAGCACTATATAAATGCTAGCTCTTATTAGAATTAATAATGAATAAAATCAGCACTCCTATAATAGAGTAGAAGAGGATTATACAGGAAGCTCCAGATCTCTATTATGTGAAACTTGCTTTCCTTTTTTTTTTTCTTACAAGAACATAATTAGTGATCTTTATCTTATTAGATTCAGCCCAATGCTCATAGCCTTTCTAGATCCTTAGGGATCCTGAGCCCGTCATCCTGTGTATTAGCTCTCCCTCCCTGTTAGAAGACATCCACACATTTGATGAGCAGGCCATTTCTCCCTTTATTTAAGTCACTAATAAAAATTCCAGATCTAAAAAAATAAATAAATAAAAATTCCTGATCTTCTACCAGTCTGCAGTAGAATTAGGCTTGGGAATCACCAGGCTAGGCTGTGCTGCTTACCTTACATCAGAGAACAGAGACTCAGAATCTATTTGTCCATTGGTGGTTTGTGCGCCACTCTTTCCTTGGGCTATTGACAAGATGGTGCCATGGAAGAAACCCTAGATTTAGAGTCAGGCAGGTCACTTCTCATTTTTTGGTCCTGATCTATGAAAGGAAGGAATTCTAATGGATAATCTTTAAGGTCTAAATTTATGACCCTAACGGGGTTGCTCACACCTTCCCTATTGGACCTCTGATTTGGAATGGCAGAGGTGAACAAGACAATCCCTTGGCCCAGAGTGGGGAAAATGATTTCTCTGTGTCTTTGGGGTCTCCACCCTAGGAGAGAAAACCAGCTTAGTTTGTGGCAAAGAGGCAATATGTGTGTTGTTTCTTCACAGGGCCTCTCAACCCTGGCTCCAAACCTAGACCCCAGGTCTATGTAGACCTGATAAACAATGGCTCTCCAGCAGGCACCTACTCCGAGTGTTTTACTGAGCTCCAGAGAGATTTTGTCAACAGCCGCCCCTCTAAGCTAAAGAGTCTCATCCTTCTAGTGAAACACTGGTATCAACAGGTGAGACCTGGGACACATTAGCACTCATAAAACTGTTAGGATCAAATTCCCATCCCTGTTACAGATAATGCTTGTGGTCAGTTTTAGATACAGACTACTTATCATTTTAAGAAAAACACTGCTGATTCCTATGCTTTTTAGCATTTTTAAAATAAAAATATTTTGTCAAAATTTTTTGCATCTATCAAAATAATCATGATTTTTGTTGTTTTGTTATTAATATGGTCAATTATGCTTACAATTTGCCTAATATTGAACCATCCCTCCATTCCTGGGGAAAAAAAGCCAGCCTGGTCATAGTGTATGATCTTTGTGATATATTGCTATAATCTCCTTGCTGGCATTTTATTTTAAAATTTTGCATCAATATTCATTAGGGAAATTGGTCTAAGCTTTCCTTCTCTGTTTTGACTCTCCCTGTTTTAGCTATCAAGATCATATTTGTGTCATAGGAGAAATTTGGTAGTACTCCTTTACCTAATTTTTAAAGAGTTTATTTGGTATAGAAATTCATTGTTCTTTAAATGTTTTGTTGGATTTGCTTGTAAATCCATCTGATCCTAGGGTTTTTTCCTTAAAAAGTTCATTTATGGTTTATTCTAGTTCTTTTTCTAAAAATAGGGTTTTTTTAAGCATTCTATTTTCTATTATGTTAATCGATGCAATTTATGTTTTTGTAAATATTCATCTATTTTATTTAGATTGTCAGATTTATTGGCATACAGTTAGACAAAATAGCTCCTATTAATTGTTTTTATTTCATCTTTATTGGTTGTATATGTATATTTCTTCATTTTTAACACTGGTGATTTGGTTTTCTTCTTTCTTATTTTAATCAAATTAGTCAACGGTTTATTGTATTGCTGGGTTGTTGTTTTTTTAACAGCTCCTACTTTTATTTATTAGTTCAATAGATGTTTTTACTTTCAATTTTGCTCATCTCTCCTTTGATTTTTAGGACTTTTAACTTCTAACATGATAAGTACTTTTTTAATTTTTAGTTTGCAACACTCAGTTCCACAAGTCTCCCTTTCCTCCCCCCTCCCCCTCCATAACAATAATGTTGCTAGCAGTTACTGTGGTTATATAAGACCAATAACACCAGCACACAGAAGGGCTACGAACAAAAATTTTTTGATCTGCTTTTCTAAGGAAAGCAACTTTGAGGGGTTAACAATCTCGGTTTAATTAAACATACATATATCATTCACTTAGTTGGGGGGGGGGGGAAATCAGTTCCCTGAACTTCAGGGCAAACACAAACAGAAATTATATAAACAGGACAAATAACACAAGCCAGTCTATCCATAGCAATACATAGTTACCAGAGAAACACCAACATCTGGGTTATCAAAGCCAGGGCTGGGGGGAGGGGCTGTTTCAATGGCTTGCCCAGAGTCTTGTCACCAACACCCTTTCAACGATCGTACCCCCAAAAGTCAAACGCTAACCTTCCGGTACATATACACTTTTCAGGACCCTGAGGGCTGGGGCCAACTTAGCATTTAGGATGTGGGAAATCACTAACACCAGGGTGTGGGAAAGCTGTTCAATCTCTAGTACCACATGGTATACATTGTTTCCAATCAATGACTCCTCATTGCCTTGGAGCTGAGAAACACTTCAAAACAAAAAGATCCCACTCTACCTGCCCCGCTCAGACAAAGGCGAGACTCATTGCCTTAGCATCCTAAAAGAGAAGAACAGCAAAAAAAAATCCTGTCCTGATTACCATTACACCCCCCCAAGATCATATGTAATCTTCACATTAAATTTATTTACATAATAGTCCAGTTGTAACGAAGAATTATAACCAATAGAATAAATATGATAAGTACTGATAGATATAACCCACGTAAGTGGAAGCTTTTGGGGAATCTTTGATCATTTTTAAGTGCTTACAGGGTCCTGAGACCTGAATACCCACTAATATAAAACACCACTTTTGAACCTGTGAGGTAGTCCATCAGGTCTCATTCTCATTTGATCTGTGGGTTTTACTTACTTCTCCAACTAGAGTATAAGCTCCCAAAGAGCAGGAAGCTTGTGTTCTTTTCTGTTACCTGTAGTACCCGGGATGGGATGAGACACATAACAGTAATTGTGGATTCATGGAATGATTGTGTTTCAATTAGGTTACATCTCGGTACAAGGCAGGGCGACAGGATGATGAGTGTTTGCCTCCAGTCTATGCCCTGGAGCTCCTGACCATCTATGCTTGGGAGCAAGCAGGCAGAAAGGACAAATTCCACATGGCTGAAGGCTTTCTGACAATCCTGGGCCTAATCCGGGACCACCAGCAGCTCTGTATCTACTGGACGGCCAACTATGACTTTGAGGATAAGACCATCAGGAGTTGCCTACAAAAACAGCTGCAGAAGCCCAGGTGCCTACTTTCTGGGCCTTCCCACTTTGGAATCCCCTGGGATTAAAGGCGGTGAGCCCAGAGCTGGGCATTATAGTGAAGAAAGCAAGGTTGTTTGGAGGCAGTGGAGAACAGGTGTTAGCTGAAGAACCAATAATAACTACAGCTAGCATTTATAGAGCATTATATATATACATATATATATATGTATATATATATATGTATATATATATGTGTATATATAGGTATATATATGTGTATATATATATATATATATATATATATATATATATATATAGCATTTATAACCTTATTTTAAGGTTTGTAAAATGCTTTAAATAAGGTCTCTCTTTTGATTCCCACAGCAACTTTATCAAATAGGTGCTATTATCTCCATTCTATAGATAAGGAAATTGAGGCTGAAAGGTTAAAGGACTTGTCCTGGGTCACACAACTTTCCTCAGGCAAGATTTTAATTCAGGTTTTCCTGACCTCAACTATAGGCCCCTGATCCTGGACCCAGCAGACCCAACCTGGAATGTGGGCCAGGGGAGCTGGGAGAGGCTGGCCTGGGAAGCTGAAACCTCTGGGTATCATCCCTGCTTTGTGAATGGGGACAGGTCTCCAGTGCAACCGTGGGATGTGATGGTAAGAGGCAGGGCCTCTTTGAGGAATGCTCCCCTCTCAAGGGGAAGACGGTGCTCCCTGCTCCCCCAAACATTGGTATCCTGATGAGATCAGTTATGATGAAATGATTCTGCGGGGGCCGGGTAAGCCAAACATTCTTGTCGCCATTTTGCAGGTGAGAAAAATGAGTCTCAGAAGGGCCCAAGGTTTTGGACTGGGACCTAGGTCACTTAACTCCCAGGTCAACACTCAAGAAAGATGTAGTCTTTTATGGGTTTTTTGTTGGTAGTGGAATATCAACTGGTCTGCCAGGCTGTATTTGAACTTCAGTTATTTTTTGTTTATTTTTTTTCAATTAAGGGAATCCCTGCATCCACACCCCCACCCCAGGCCTAGACCAAAGTCCAGGCTGGCATGATATAGTTTGAAGAACCCTGACTCTGAAGTCAGAAGTCCTGGGTTCAAATCATATCTGTCTGATTTTGGGTGAATTCATTAACTTTTCTGGGCTTCAGTTTTCTCATCTGTCAAAATAAAGGGATCAGCTTCTGCAGTCCTTTCCAGATCTAAATCTACCATTCTGTGATCCTTGGTGTCTTTTTCTTCAGCCAACTCTACTTCAACAAACTCCATCCTGGGACCTGGACAACTTCATCAGTAAATTCCTCCAGCCCAATCGAGAATTCCTGGGTCAGGTGAGCAGAGCCGTGGACATCATCTGTTCATTTCTGAAAGAAAACTGCTTCCGGAATTCATCCACTAAGGTGCTCAAAGTAGTCAAGGTGAGCCACTTAAACTCACACATACAACAGGGCCCCCAAAGTAAGACTCAGGCACTCCCCGTAACCAGACGCTGTTAGAGTCAGAATTAGGGATAGAGTTGGCCCCAGTCAGCTCATCTGGGAGGTATAAGAGGAAGGGAGGGAAGAGAGGGAGCATTAATTAAGCACCTGCTGTGTTCCAGGCACTGAGCTTAGTAAGCACTTCACACATATTCTCTCATTCCATCTTCACAATAACCCTGGGAGATAGGTGCTAAAATTATCGCTATTTTATAGATGAAGGAACTGAGGCAGTCAGAGATGAAGTGTCTTCTAAGCAGAGTAGATAACTCCCTTGAGTGAGAAGGGATGAGCCAAAGATAAGAGTAGATCTGCCAGTTCTTCTAATTTACTGGGAGACTCCTAGAAATCTCCGAGTCCTCCCACTCCACCTTTGCCCTCCTCCACCCCATCCCTCTGGCCCCCAGCTCCCAGGTCAAGTTGTTTTTCTTTAGGGAACACCAAGGCACAGTGGTAAGTAAAGTTACCAAGTAGCCGTGCCTAGAAACTGAACCACCTTCAAGGTCCCAGAAGGGGGATAAAGTTCAGCTCTGATCCAGAGATGGACAACTCCCAAGATAGTGCCTGGGATCAGAACCAAGCACTGGGAGTAGAACCTTAAGGCATAGTGAAAAGAGTCTTGAGTTAAGAGTGCCTGGGTTCAAATCCTTCTTCCGGAATTTACTACCTATGAGCTTTGTTTGTACTTTACTTTTGATGGAATTAAATGTTGCCTTCTTAGAGATGGATGAACTATCCTGCTGGTAAACCCGGTGGGGTTCTCATTTTTCATTTAGTAGCTTCTGAATTTCCCCATCATTTTCATCAAACCAGCCTTGATGTTTGCGAGTATCCTGACCCAGATGCTCACATTTGGATATCCATCCCAAATGATTGCATGGACTATTTGTACCTTGCCTGTGGTAGAGCCTTCCGAGCTCATATTGGTCTGATCATCCAGTTAGACACACTGCAACTTGACTCTAACATAGTGATGTCATTTTGGTCCTCTTCAAGAGCAAAGGACAACAACCAACCAACCAAACAACTACCTAGTCCTCTAAGGCCTTGAGGCCACATGTGGCCCTCTAGGTCCTCAAGTTCAGCCCTACGATTGAATCCAAACTTCACAGAACAAATACTTTTATTAAGGGGATTTGCCCTAGGTCCTATGACAAGTAATTTAAACTCTTTTCCTGGGTCTCTGTTTCTTAATCTGTCAAAAACGGTTTGAGAGACATAGTTTCTGGGTAATTTAATTATTCTAGTAATAAGGCCACCATGCTATTAATAAAAGGATGGTCATTTATCTGTCTCTCTTAGACTAAAGACCCTCATGGTGGCAGGTTCATAGCTTATATACCCTTTGAAAAGTAGATGTTCCTCAAGGTGGGAATCAACCCTGATTGGCTAACAATTAAAGGGAGAAGGTGTATTAAAATGAGGGGCTGAAAGTGACATCATGTTACCCTTGCACAGGGAGAAGATCTCTATACCCAGACCCACCCCCCCAGCCTTGGACAATCTATTCAAAGAATTTATGCCCTACCCAAACCAGAGCAGAACACAATAGCTACCCTACCAGGGTGAGGTCTTAGTCTAATCTCATTATCAGCAATGTCCTTCAAGAAATTGAACTTTTAAAATCAAATCTTTTTTTAAAAAAAGGGTGAACTCTGGATCTCCTCAAATCATTGATTATTAATGATCATTTCTCTCCAGGGGTTGCTGTAGGAGGTCTCTTCTAGGACTTCTGAATGGGACCTGGGGTGGTGTGGGGGTTGAGTTAGGGGAGGAAAAGAGAATAGCCCCCAGATGATGGGGCTCACACCAGTTCCTCCTGCTAAAGCACCTTATCCCAACCTCATCTCTGCCAGACTAGATACTATCCTACCTTCTATGAAGCCTTCCTGACTCTGTAGTTAGACACCCTGAGCTCAAATCCAACCTCTGATATTTTCTAGTTGTGTGGCCTTGGGTATCACTTTGCTTCCTGGGCCTTAGTATCTTTCTCAGTAAAATGAGCTGTGTGGACTAGAATGATTTCTGAGGTTCCTTCCAGCTCTAGATCTGTGAGCCCATGTATACTCAGTCTCTGTACCTCTCTATGGCACATATCCAGGGATGAGCTGGAGCCAGCTCATCCCAGCTCTGAGAGCTAATTGTTAAATTTTCGGTGTGAGCATTTACACTTTGGAAATAGACAAACACTACAAATCAGGGCTTAGTTTATTGTTTTATTGAGCATCTAGACTTAAGAAAGAAATGGATAAAATGCTAGTAATGCAGGTTAAATTTAAAAGTGTTGTGAGTAAATTTGGGGGAGAGGGGGCGAGTAGGAAGCCAGATGATAAATATTTTCCAGCACCCCTGTCACATTTCTTCTGCTTGGCATCATAATTATAGGAGAACCTGTCTTAATGGGATCACAACTTAATGAGAGGCATTAATGTTGTACACCTCTATCTTTCTCATAGCACTCAGGGCCAGGCCTTGACCAGTAAACACTTGTTGGTTAAAAGAACCAAGGTAAATTCAAACTCTAGACAGACCAGGGTCAGTCAAAGAATGTTCAGCCACGTAGGGGTCAGAATATCGGGCAGCCTGATATGAAGCCAACAAAGGGTCTGGGATCTTGCTGTTATAAAGCCCTTTAAACATCTCACTTTATCTCATCAGGTCTTTGTATCAGCCTTGGCAGGGAGGCAGGGTAGGGCTCATTATCTCCATTTTAGGGAGGAGGGAACTGAGGCACAGAAAGTGTTAGTTACTTGTCCAAGGTCATACAGCTAGTAAATTGTATTGTCCAGACTAGAAGCCAGATCCACCCTGCATCCAGTGCTCTTTCTTCTAAAGTGAGGACAGGAGTGGAATCAGTAGATTTCTTTGACCTTAATCTATAATCTATACCTGTATGGGGAATAGCTTTGACATAGAGACAGAACTAAGGCAGGGTGGTCAAGGCTATGTCCCAGGACGGAAAATTTAGAGAGCTACTGACAACCCTTGTTGTCCATTACAAAAGAAGGTAGGAGCAAATCCTGTAATGCCGAGGAGCCCTGTGAAAGATGGGGAGAGGAAGAGAAGGTTCCTACTGAGTGAGTAGCTTGACTATCCTCAGATGAGGGAAGAAGGAGGGCAGTCCCTAAGTGCCAACAGTGGTAACCTATCAGGTACTTCTTCACAATCTGCCCAGAAAGAAAGAGCACCACAGCCTAAGGACCAGGGGCAGGCTGGGAAGTGACCCCTCCTCCCCACTCCTTGACTAGTCCATAGTGAGGAAAGGTGGGGCCCTTCAGGTTTTTAAGGGAGAAATATCTCGGTTTTGAGTTCATGTGATAGATTCCAGATGCCAAAATAAATCTACCACAAATGAAGAAATTATAAAGATAAAAATCTAGGTTTTATTATGCTTAAGCAGAAATTTTAGAGGCAGAAAAATGACACTGAATTCAGATTAGAATTCTAATGAGGCTTTTTATAGACAAAATTACATGAGAGGGACAAAGAAATAATTTATTTTTATATATTGCAATCTCATACATTCTTTTAGGCCTAAAAGTTTAAACAATAAATAAAAGTTTAAATAAAAGACAGATTCATAATTCCATGTTTCCTTCAATGTCAGAAACAATGAACAAACTTCAACAGAATGATAATTTCATACATCCCCTAAAGAAACAAACCTAAACAGACTCCATAGGTAAACTGAGTCAGGGTACAATCATACATTTAGGTGACTCAATGGATAGAGCACCAGGCCTGGTGAGAGGAAGATGTGAATTCAAATCCAGCCTTAGACATTTAGTTGTATGAGCCTGGGAAAGTCACTTAACCCTATTTGCCTCAATTTCCTCATCTGTAACATGAGCTGGAGAAGAAAATGGCAAACATTCCAGTATGTTTGCCAAGAACCATTCCAGAATCTTTGCCAAGAAAACCCAAATTGGAGTCAGAAAGAGTCAGACATGACTGAATAACACTGTTGATTGAGAGGGGAGATCTACATGCCTACAGGGTTATTGTCAGGATAATCCTTCCACCAGTGACTAAATCACTTTGGGAAGCTCAGACTCTCCTTCTGATTCTTATTTGAGGAATGTCTAAGAGTCTCCCCCTTAATTCTATCATTGCATTAACCAGGTTTTTAGCTACATGAGACAGGCTTTCAGCTAACCGAAAGTTGCAGCAGGAATAGCTCTAAGCCCTGAATAATAAGATCCACTAAAAGAAATATAAAAATTTTCATAACAGTTTATAGAATTCTCATAACAAGAAGGGGTAAGGCCTAGGAAAGAAGCCAACACCTCAGCTCCTTGTAAGGGCCCAGAATGTCCTGGGAACACTTCCATTTCTCCCATCTCACAGACCTTTTCTTTCTTTTAAAGTTTTGCCCTCCTTGGCTTTTCAAACTTTCCTGCCTATAGGAGCCATAGGAAGGGTGGGTAAGCATGGGGCCAGGGCTCATCTGGAGAGTCCTCTTCCAAGCTCAAGTGCTCATGGTAAGATGTGGGACCAGAGACATGTCTTCCAAGAAAGCTGGTGCCCCCAAGGAAAGCCAAATTTCACCAGCCTGGCAGAAAGGGGAGTAGGCTGGGAGTTAAGATACTTGGGTTCTCGGTCCTGCTCTAACACTAATTCTGGGACTCTGCTTCAATAGTAATAATAACTACTATTTATATAGTGCTTTAATCTTTGCAAAGCACTTTACAAATATCTCATTTGATTCTCACAACTCTAGGAGGTAGGTGCTATTATTAACCCCATTTTATAGTTGGGAAAACTGAGGTGGAGAGCAGTGAAGTGAGGGACATAGCCCTGATCACCCTGCCTTAGTTTTGGCTCTGTGTCAGAGCTAGGTTTCCTTATTCCCCATACAGGCAGAGACTCTAGATTAAAGGTAAGGAAAATCTGCTGACTCCTCCCTTGCCTATGGTCATATAACTAGTAAGTGTTTGAGGGAGAATTTGAACTCAGGTCTGACTCCAGGCCCAGTGCTCTATCCACTCCAACACTTAGGGCCTTCTTATTATCACAATAGTTAAGTTATGAAAAAGAATTATAGCCAATGGAATGAACCACGAGAAAGAAGCAACAAAAATGAATGAATGAATGGATAGAAAATTGAATAAATAAATGAATAGATAGGTAAATAAATAAGTAAATAAATTAATGAAAGACTGACCAAATGAATGAATAAATAAATGAATAAAAGAGAGAGCAAATAGTTTCCCTCAATCTGCATTCAGACTCCCTAATTCTTTCTCTGGATGTGCGTGGCTTTTTCCATCATGAGTCTTTCGGGGGGGTCTTAGAACCTTGCATTGTTGAGAAGAGCCAAGTCTATCAAAGTTACTCATAGCAGATACAATGTTTCTACAATAGTGTACAATGTTCTCCCGGTTCTGCTCCCCCAGGGTGTCTTTTTCCCAGAGGGCCCCTGCAGCGGAGTGATCCCGGATTTCAGCTCTGACCTGACACTTTTCTTTTTCCCCACGCCTCCCTCCAAACCCCGCCCCCCCCCCCCCCCCCCCCCCCCCCGCCATTCAGGGAGGCTCCTCGGCCAAGGGCACCGCCCTGAGGGGCCGCTCCGATGCGGACCTCGTCGTGTTCCTCAGCTGCTTCTGTGGATTCGAGGATCAAGGGACCAACCGGGCGGAAATCATCACGGAAATCCGAGCTCAGCTGGAAGCCTGCCAGCGGGAGAAGCAGTTTGATGTGAAGTTTGAGATCTCCAAATGGGAGAATCCCCGAGTGCTCAGCTTCACACTGACGTCCAAGACCCTGGACCACAGCGTGGACTTCGATGTGCTTCCTGCCTTCGACGCTTTGGGTGAGCTGCTTTTAAAGGGAGAGGGAGGCACCTCCCCTGGAAACTCAATTCTCCCCATGAGCTGGGCTCACCGCTAGGGTTTCTCACTCCCCGCTCCTCCCCCAAGCCCTGGTGATCTTCCGTATGTCTGTAAACACCCACTCTTTTTCGTCCAACGATGATCCCTGCCCAGATCCCTGAAAACCCGAGAGCAAAGTGAAAATCTCTTATTTGCATTGGACTGCTGCTTGTTTGCTTTCAAACCTGTTTCGACGTGTTGACTAAACCCTAGTACCTGCTATGATTTAGGACTAGATAACCACTCCAAATAAGCAATTACACCTTGAAGCCAAGGATTTTTTTTCTTCTCCCCCACCCCCACTTCCCACGATTTCTCTCCTGTTCTTTCTCCTTTCCTTTTCCTCTCTTTCCCCCTCTCCCTATCTGACCATCTCGATAGAGCAGAAGACTTGGAGTCAGAAAAGCTGTAATACCTGGGTTCAAATCCTTCCTGAACTGCTCTGTGACCCTGGGCAGGTCACTTAACTTCTCTAAGCCTCAGTTTTCTCATCTGTAAAATGGAGATTGTAATAGCATAAAGGCTGTCATGAGGACCATTATATATGTATATATGTGTGTATATACATGTATGCATGTATACACATACACACATACATACATGTATATACACGCATGTGTGTGTATGTAGACAGAGACAGACAGACCATCAGACCTTACCTCCTCCTCCACTCACACTGGCAAGTTAGGTTCCCAGAGGGCAGCTGACTATTCCTTTCTTAGGAGTCTAGGGAAAACCCTGAAAGGCTAGGTTTCTAGTACAATTATTCACAAGCCCCTACTGGTACTGTTTCCATTGATTATCAGCCAATGACCTCAATTTTAACAAAGGTATTTACTGAGAAGGTATAGGATGAGTTTGTATAAAACATTTTCCCCAAACTGGGGGCATACTCCCACTGAACATGAAAGGTCCCTGGGGAAAGTGGGCTCAAATTTAAAGTATGTAGGTAATGAAGCACATACTTTATAAGGAATATATGTGACAAAGTGATACCTCACAAGAGCTAGCACTGGGAGTCCTTTTCTTCCTTTGAGGAAGGCTCATTAAGATCCCTTTAAGTATAGCTCTCTGCTGGGCTCTGAGAATCAGTACATTTCTTGAGTCCATAGCTGTCGTTCTCTCTGATGTGAGGGGGTAACATACCCTGAAACTGCTTCCCTCCTCAGATGGTTATTCTCCTGTATCTATCATCATTTCACTCTCATCATTTCACTGAAACTGCTCTCTCCAGTGTTACCAGTGATCTCTTAGTTGCCAAATCCAATGGCCTTTTCTCCATCTCCATTCTCTTTGCCCTCTCTGCAGCCTATTGATCACTCTCTCCTCCTTGATCCTCTCTTCTCTCTAGGTTTTCAGGACACCATTTCTCCTCCTTCAGATCATGCCCTCTTTCAATGTGTGTCCCACAGGGTTCTGTCCGTGACCCTCTTCTCATCTTCCTCTATGCTATTTCAGTTGTTGATCTCTTCAGCTCCCGTGGATTTAATTGACAACTCTAGGTGGATAGTTTTCAAATCTCCCTGTCTTTCTCTGACCTCTCTGCTCACCTCTGATTTTGGATCTCCAACTGCCTTTTAGACATCTCAAATTGGATATCCAGGAAACATCTTATACTCAACATGTCCAAAACTGAGCTTGTTAGCTGTCCCCCAAACCCCTTTCCCACTCCAGCTTACGTAATACTATAGAGGGTAGCATCATCCTCCAAGACGCTCAGGCTCAAAATTGAGATGCCACCCATGACTCCTCGTTCTCTCTTACCCCCTCATAGCCAATATGTTGCCAAGGCCTGTCAATTTTACCTTTGCAACATCCCTTCAATATGTCTCATTCCCTCCTCTGGCACTGCCATTAGCCTGGTCATCACTTCACGTCCAGACTGTTGCAACATCCTGCTGGTTGGTCTGCCTGCCTCAAATCTCTCCCCACTCCAATCCATCCTTCACTTGGCCACCAAAGTGAATTTCCTAAAGCCAAGGTCCGACTATATCACCCTCACCCAGTAAACTCCAGTGGCTCCCTATTGCCTTCAGACACAAATACAAAATCTCTTTGGCATTCGAAATCCTTTATGACCTAGCCCCTTCCTACCTTTACAATCTTCTTATACCTTCCTCCCTGACATGTACTCTTTGATCCAGTACACCAGCCTCCTTGCTGTTCTTTAAACAAGACACTCCATCTCTCTGCTGCAGGCATTTTCTCTGGTTGTCCCCCATGCCTGGTAAATTTTCCCTCTTCATCTCTGCTTACTTTTTTCCCTAAACTAAAATCTCATCTTCTGCAGGAACCCTTCCCCAACCACCCCCTTAATTCTGGTTCTTTCCTTCTATTGTTTACTTTCTGTTTATCCTGTCTGTAGTTTGCTTTGCATATATTTGTTTGCGTGTTGTCTCCCCCATTAGATTTCAAGCTCCTTGAGAGCAAGGACTGTCATTTGCCTCTTCTTGTAGCTCCAGGGCTTAGTACAGTGCCTGGTGCATCATGGGCACTGAATGAATGTTTATTGTTTTACTGACTGATATCCATGTTTGTCCTCAATATGTCCTCTGCTCTCAGGTACGGGTCCAGTTTCTCCAACAGCACACTCGATTCAGAAAGGGAAGGGGAAGGAGAAAGTGGAGAATGTGACCCTCTAGTTAACTAGGATCACTCCTCCTTCCCTTGGATGCCCTCTGGTACAGGTGCAAGGGTCTGCCTCCTCAAGCCAACCCTAGGCCTAAATTCCTCTTTTACTTGCCTGCTTTGCTGCTGGAGTGGGTAATTCTAAACTGACTTCCTGTATTCTGCATAGACCCACAGGTATAGCTGCTTCTTTCAACCAGTCACAAGACATTTCCTGTGTGACATCATCTGGTTTTTTCCAATGATCAAAACACTATTCCCCTCAAATTGATTAAGAACTCACTTATACTTAATTTATACTTTTTTATGTTTTAATTAATTCAATCTAGCTGTCTAAGGCTTCCTTATTATATTAATTGGGGTAAGAGTATATAAAGTACTTTGGAAACTTCAATATTAATGTTAGCTATAATTATTATCTCTTCGTTTTTCTTCCTTTCTTTTTCCTTCTCCCTTTCACTCTTGCTAGCCTTCTCTCTTTTTCTTTTTCTCCTTTTCTATCTTTCTTAGCAGGATGTAAAGCCTGATACATTCTCTTCTTTCCTTTCTTCCTTCCTTCCTTACCTCCTTCCTTTTCCCTCCTTCTTTCTTTACCTCTGCCCATTCTTCTTCCTTTCTTTCCCTTCTTTAATTCATTTCCTTCCTTTCTTCCTCTTTCCTTCTTCCCTTCCTTCCCTCCTTCCTTCTTCCTTTTCTTCCCTTCCTTAATTCCTTCCTTCTTTCCTTCCCTCCCTCCTTTCTTCCTTCCTTACCCTCCTTTGCTGTCTCTTTTCTTTCCACCTCTCCCTTTCTTTAAAAAAAATGTATGAAGCTAAATTGATTGGGATAATGGAGAACGTCAGGACCAGAAGGGGTCATAGATCAGTCAACTGGTTAGTCAACCAACATCAATTAAGCATCTACATGCCAGGCATAATGTTGAGCACTAGTTTAAATGCCTAAGATCGCAGAGGGTTAGTGGTAGAGCTGGACCTAGGCCCCAGGTCCTTTGCCTCTCTAGAGGGGTCCTCTCCTTCACTCATCAGGAAATGAAGGAGTTGGACTCGATGGCCTGTGAAGTCCTTCCAGCTCTAACTCTGTAGCCCCATGATCCTCTAACTGTCCTCGATGTACTGACGAATGTTCTCTTAGGTCAGAACCTAGAAGGGTAAGATGTTATAAAACAACATATACAAAACTCACTGAGCTGTGAGACCTCAAGTTGTCAAGGTGAAATACACCTTCAATTTTGCTGGTATCTCACATGAGAGTTTCCATGAAAGTCCACAACCTGCACCTTACACAGTGCTGAGCTTAATACACTGGTAACCATGGTATTCTCCCTCATTTTAGGCCAGTTGGGCTCAGGCACAAAACCCAAGCCGCAGGTCTACATTGATCTCATTAACAGCTACAATAATGGAGGTGAATTCTCCTCCTGCTTCACTGAGCTGCAGCGGGATTTTGTTATCTCTCGTCCCACCAAGCTGAAGAGTCTGATCCGCCTGGTAAAACACTGGTATAAGCAGGTAAAGCCCGATGGGCAGCCCCTCCATTCTTCAGGGCTGAGCCTCCTAAGGCTGTCCCCTGGGTGTGTTCCAAGGTCTCTCCCAACTGGTGTTTTCTATGGTATATGTTTACTTTTGACTCTGAAATTTTATGTTCTAAAAATCCTTTCAAATCAGACATTCCATGTTCTAAGGCCCCTCCCAGATCTGACATTCCCTGTTCTAAGGCCTCTCCCAGCCCCAACATTCCCTGTTCTAAGGCCCCTCCCAGCTCAGACATCCTCTATTCTAAGGCCCCTCCCATCTCTGACATTCCCTGCTCTAAGACCTCTCCCGCCTCTGATATTCTTTATCATAAGGTTCTTTCTACATCTGATATTCCATGTTCTAAAGTTTAGTGAAAGGGAAGGCAGGGACAGGAATCAGAAGCAGGGAGCAGTTGTGGTCCAGCTTCCTGGGTAACATCTGACTGGCTCTGGAGTTGTCTGCCCTTCCCCAGATAATTTTCTCCCTTGATCACAACCACTCACAGAATCATAAGAATTATAGTTCACAATAGCCTTGGAGATCACCTTGTCCTACTCGTCATTGTATAGAGCAGGAAACTGAGGCCCCACAAAGATGAGAGTCTTGCCCAGGGTCACACAGGTAACAAATACTAGAATCAGAATTCAGACCCAGGCCTTCTGACTCCGAATCCCATGCTCTTTTCAGTCAGCTAGTCTGCCAACAATGCAAACCGACTCCTGGACCTCCTGAGGGGTGGGGGAGTGGGGAGGGCAGTGACTGTTTTGCTCATTGCTCTTTCTGTTTTCTACCACCAGTGTATGAGGGTTCCCAAAGGGAGAGGGGCACTCCCCCCACAGTATGCACTAGAACTCTTGACCATCTATGCCTGGGAACAGGGGAATGGTACAGCCCAATTCAACATGGCTGAAGGCTTCAGGACAGTCTTAGAACTGGTCCAGAATTACAAGAACCTCTGTATCTACTGGAAGGTCAACTATGACCCTGAGAATGAGACCATCAAGAATTTCCTGACTCAGCAACTCCGGAAACCCAGGTGCTAACCCATTCTTTCCCTCCCCTCCTGTGTGGTGTTCACTCCCATCATGCATCCCTCAAGTCCAAACAAGAGACACCTTGTGTGTGTGAAGTGTTAGATCCTTAAAGGAAGGAGAAAGAGAATAAGCATTTATTAAGTGCCTACTATATACCAGGAACTATGCCAATTGCTTTACAAATATCATCTTTTTTTTTATCCTCACAACAACAAATACATTATAACTGTCCACCCACCCCCTCCTTCATGTCTTTCTTTGACTATACAGAATCCTGAGTTCTTTAGCACTCCAGGAATAAGGGGACGGGATACAATTCTGTATTTGTGAGGCAGTGGAAGAAGGCATCAGAGGGTCAGAGGGATATGTTAAAGATCTCAGGATCGTGTATTTGGGGCTGAAAGGGACCTCCAAGATGATCTAGTCTAATCCTTTGATTTTTCAGATGAGGAAACTGAGAGCCAGGAGTGGGGTGGAGAATTAGCCTGGTACAGGAAATGGGTTGTGGATAATCCATACGTGTGGAGTTAGCTACAACTAAGATTGAATCTCTTGAATGGGACCCATAGGCCAATCGTCCTGGATCCTGCTGACCCAACTGGGAATCTGGGCCATGGCACCCGCTGGGACTTATTGGCAAAGGAAGCTGCCTCCTATGCAAATTCCGTGTGCTGCGCAAACAAGTCTGGAGACTTTGTCCTGCCTTGGACTTTGAAGGTGAGAAAAATCTTCAGTAGCTCAGAATTAGGGGAGGGGTTTGGAATCTCCTGAGGTTATGTGATGGCAGCTCTGGCAAGGAAGTGAAAACCCTGAAAATGTCCAGGGCTGAGCAGATCAGGAAAGAGGAAGAGGAAAGGAGATACCTGTTGTGTCTAGGTAATCCTTCCTTATCCTAGACATCATGATGTGAACCAGAACCAAGCATCAGAGCTGAGACCTACTGGTTTTTATTCTCAGTAGCCTGTGGTCACTTGATGGTGCCTTCTTTGTCTTGGTTTTTCCAACAACCTATTGGAAATCTCCTATTTGCCTTCCAACTTTATTGGCAGAGGTTTAGGGTACAATGGTACTTGTAAAGACTGGTATCAGTACCAAGGAGATGACCTTTGTATCCCTTTAGGTCTCTTCATGAACCTGGAATATCCTGCCTTTGAACTCCAAATTCTTCATCATGTGAACCGCCTGGCTGCCACCCCCTCTGCAGAGCTGAGGTGCAAGATTGTCTGCCAGATGTGTGTGCGTTGGCTTCCTTGAAGGATTCTCTTCTACATATGAAACTCCAGCCCTATCTGCCTCTCCATTTCCCCAGGGATTTTCTTAGCTATAGCTTATTCTCCTGTTGAGTACTGTTGCCAACCCTTTCCCCATCTCTCACCCTTTAATGACGGTCATTACCTACGCTTCAATCTGTCTTCTGTTTTCTTCTTTATGTTGTCTTCTTCAGAGAGTTCATTCCTTCCCATAGTGTCAATTACCGTCTCTGCAGATGACACCAAACTACCGTACTCCAGCCCTGATCTCTGTACTGAACTTCACCTGGCTGACCTATCAATACCTCAAATGCAGCATGTTCAAAGCTGAACCACAAAATGCCAGACTTGTAGGCACTAAGACCTGGATTCAAGGCCTTCCTCTGACATTTTCACTAGCTGCACAATCGTGGAAAAGTCATTAAATTTCTGAGAGATTCTGTTCCCCTATCTGTAAAACGGGAACACAATAATATTTGTAAAAACCTATCTGTGGTGCAGTGGATATACTGCATTTAGTGTCTGGTGTCAGGAAGACATGGGTTCAAATCCAGCCTCCAACACTTACTAGCTATGTGACCCTGGGCAAGTCACTTCACCTTGTTTGCCTCAGTTTCCTCATCTATAAAACAAGCTGAAGGAAATGGAAAACCACTCCAGGATCTCTAACAAGGAAATCCCAAATAGGGTCATGAAAAATTGGACATGACTGAAACAACTGAACAACAAAAAGCATCTATCTCACAGGGTTATTGTAAAGTCCAAATGAGATAATGTCTGTAAAGGGCTTTGCAAACCTTGAAGAGCTAGATTAATATCACAGAATGTCAGAGCTAAGAGGGCCCTTAGAATATAGAATGTAAGAAGTAGAAGGGAATTTGTGAAATAAATAAATTTATTGATGTTTTGTTTTTATGTTGACTAGATTGCCCCCTTTATCCCTTTTTCTCCCCTCCCAGAGGGTTACTGCTTATGACAAGGTTTTTTTTTTAAGAAAGGAAGAGAGGAAAGAAGGAAGAAGAGGAAACAAGGAGGAAGGAAGGGAAACAAGGAAGCAGGAAAAGGAGGGAGGGAGGGAAGGAAGAAGTGAGGGAAGAAGGAAATGGATTCTTATTGATATCTTTTGTTTTTACATTGCCTCAATTTCTCCTGTATCTCTACCTTTCCCTCTCCAGAGAAATACTCCTTATGATAAAGAATATTTTAACAAGGAAGAGGACAAAATTAAAAAAAAAAACAGCAGAAAAATTTGACCTTGTATGCAGCATTGTACATGTATGGACTCTGCCCTCTGTAAAGAAGAAGGGGAAAGTGTCTGCTCATATTTCTTCTTTGGAGCCTAGCAGGCTCTTAATCATTTTGTATCTTTTTTTATTTATTTGATTATTTTGTGGTCATCGTTCTTTCTATTCACCTGGTTGTCATCATTGTGTATATGGATTTTCTGACTTTGCTTTCTTCACTTTTCCCCAGTTCCTATAGATCTTTTCATGCTTCTCTGTATTTATTATGTTTGTTTCTTAAAGCCCATTATGTTCATGTACCATGATTTGTTTGGCCATTCCCCATTCAGTGGGGATGTGCTCTGTTTCCTGTTTTTTGCTACCATAAAAAGAACTGCTATAAATATTTTGGATCTTTGGAGACTTTCTTCTTGTCAATGGCATTCTTTGGATATTTGCCTAGCAGAGGAGTCTGTGGGTGAAAAGGGATGGACATCTTAGTCACTTTCTTTGCATGCTTCCAAATTACCTTCTAGAGTGGTTGTATCAATCCACTGCTCCACCAACAATGTAGTAGTGTACCTGTCTTTCCATAACTCCTAGAATGGAATATAAGGCATTAGAATTCTAGAGCTGAAAGAAACCTCAGAGATCATGAGGAAACTAAAGTCCAAAGGTGAATGGCCAAAGCTTGTATCATTTTCTTCCCACATCCATTCCTCACAAAAGATTTTGCCAAGAGCACCACCTGACTCCCGTTCCCCAATGCTCAAAACCTCAGAGTGCTCATTGACTTTTTCTTATCTTTTCTTCCCTATGGCCAATGAAAGAAACATCAAGTCCACACTAACCTTACTAAAGCTCAATGTTCATAAAGTTGCATGGCATTCAAGTCTTTTGAAAATCTGGCATTCTCTGTTTCTCTGTTTTCCTTTGTCTCTGCATTTTTCAATCTGTCTCTCCTTTTCACTCTCTCTGTCTGACTCTCTGTTTCTCTCTCTCCTCTCTCTCTTTTCTTCTTCTTCTTCTTCTTCTTCTTCTTCTTCTTCTTCTTCTTCTTCTTCTTCTTCTTCTTCTTCTTCTTCTTCTTCTTCTTCTTCTTCTTCTTCTTCTTCTTCTTCTTCTTCTTCTCCTCCTCCTCCTCCTCCTCCTCCTCCTCCTCCTCCTCCTCCTCCTCTCTCTCTCTCTCTCTCTCTCTCTCTCTCTCTCTCTCTCTCCCCCCCCCCTCTGTTTCTCTCCTTCTCTCCCTCCCTTCCTCTCTTCCCCCATATCTATTGGCTCATTTCCTGCCACCTAAAAACATGTTTAGACCTTCTTTTTCCTTAAAAAGAAAAAAACCTTCCTTCTACTCTACCATCTTCTCAATCTATTATCCTAGATCTTTCTTCCCTTTCACAGCTAAAATCCTAGAAGAAAATGGTGTACATTCACTGCCCCTACTTTCTCAACCTTTTGCAAATTGGCAGCACACCCCACCACTCTACCAAAACTGCTACCTCAAAGGTTGCCAGTGATCTTCTAGGATACAGATGCTAAATCAATGGTCATTTCTAGTCATCATCCTTATTGGCTGCTCCGCAGTGTTTGATGCTACTGACCATCCAACACTGTTGGCTGCCCACTTTCCCATGGTTTTTCATGACATGCCTTCTCTAATGGTTCTCACCGTACCTACCTGGTACCCCTGAGTTTCCTTCCTAGAAGATCACCTCTGTTCTAGACCCTCTTCTCTTTCCCCTATATAGTCTCTCTTGTGATGGTCCCATTAACTCCCATGGGTTTAATCATCATCTCTATGCAGGTAACTCCCCAGAGCTGTGTGTGTGTGTATATGTATATCTATATATGTATATGTGACATAGGCGTATAGATGTGCATATTTTATATATGTGTATATTATATATGTATAGATGGATGAATAGATAGTGGGGTAGGTAGTGTGTGTGTGTGTGTGTGTGTGTGTGTGCCTCTTAGGCACCACCAATTGAATGTCTTGTAAGCATCTCAAACTCAGCATGGCCAGAATGGAATATATTATGTTAATGACTAAATCCACCTCTTTTCCAGACTTTCCTCTTTGTGTCAAGGGCACCATCATTCTTCCAGTTATCTAGGTTCCAAAACTCAACATCATCCTCCTCTCCATGTTCAATAAATGTCAAAGTCATAGATTCTACCTCTACAACAAATCTCATGTCATGGCCGAAATCCTAGGGGAAAAAAGAATCTACACTCACGGCCTCCACTCCTCAACCCCTTCTCCATGCTATTTCAGGGTCTCATCACCTTTGGTTGCAACTATTAAAATAGTCACTATTTCCAGTCTCTTCCTTGCCAATCGTTCTTCCCCACAGCCACCAGAATAATCTCCTTAGAGCATCAACCAGATTGTATCACCCCTTTACTCAAGAAATCCTAATCATTTCCTATTGCCCTTAGGATTAATTACAAAGTTGAATTGATACAATAACATTATTTCAGAGGCAAATAACTTTGGAAGACTTGAGAACTGTGATCAATGCAGTGGATCAGTGGCAAAGCAGGCTACCCATCTTCCTGACATGGATGGGTACAAGATGCAGAGAGAGACATACATTCTTTGACATAGCAATATAGGAACTTGTTTGCTTTATTATGTGTATTTGTTACAAGGGTTTTGTTTCCTGCTTTTTATTTTTTCAATCAGAGCATGAGCAGGAGGTGGAAATGAGAAAAAATTGTTCATTGGTTTTTATTAAGTGATTAGTTGTTAATTTTCTTTTTCATTTTAAAAAGTTTATTTTTAAAAATAGAATGTAATACAAACTCCCCTGTTTGCTATTTAAAGCCCTACAATAACTTGTTACAGCCAGCCTTTCCAGTTTTATTGTTCATTACTCCCCTTCAAGTACTCCATGTAAGTACTACAATAAGACTGGCCTGCTACCTGTACCCCAAACTCAACATGCTAACTGTCAACTCTGGGTTTGGAAGAGCCTCCCTCTTTGCCTCAACCTTCCAGAATCCTTGTGTTCCTTCAAGGTTCAGCTCAAAATCATAGCACCTCAGAGGTTTCCAGAGGAACCTGTTCAGCTCTACACCCACAGCGGGAAAGTCAGGTGTGATGCCTCCTCTATGTAGCTTCCCTTCCTTGACCTCCCCAGCTGAAAGTCTTTCCTCCTTTAGCATTTATATATCACTTTAAGATTTGCAAAGTACTTTAAAAATATTATCTCATTTTATCCTTTTAACAACCCTGGGCAGGGGGGGTCAGCACTATGATTATTCCCATTCTGCAAATGAGAAAACTAAGGCAGGCAGAAGACCAATGACTTGCCCAGGGTCACTGGGCTTGCAAATACCTGAGGCAATTTTGGAACTCAAGTCCGGTGATCTATCCACTGTACCGCCTAGTTGTCTCAAATACCCCTAGAGTGTTTTCTCCGGATCTCTCTTTTGTCTCCTTCTACCCTATCATATGCTGTATGGTGGTGGAAATCTTTCTCAACAACAGCGGATAACCTTTTCAAGCATCTGTCTCCATTTTACACCTTACTTAACAGTCAGGGACCAGCTAGATGGCGCCATAGTGCATAGCCTGAAGCCAGGAAGGCTCATCTTCAGGAGTGCAAATCTGGCCTCAGACACTAACTGTGCGAGTCAAGTCACTTCATTCTCCGTTTCCTTATCTGTAAAATGAGCAGCAGAAGGAAATGCCAAACCACTCCAGTATGTATGCCCAGAAGACCCCAAATGGGGTCACAAAGAGTTGGACAGGACTGAAAATGACTTCAAAGTAACAGCTACAACGACTGAACGGCCAGTTGCCAAGATCATGGTTTTTTTTGGGGGGTTGGGGTGGGTGGGTGGGGGTTGGACCTTAAGCTTCAAGCCAACTTTTACACTCTCCTTTTTCACCGTTATCAAGAAGCTTCTTAATTCTTCACTTCCTGCCATCAGAGTGCTATCACCTGCGTATCTGAGATTGTTAATGTTTCTCCTGGAAACCTTCATTCCAGCTTTTGGTTTGCCCAGCCAAGCATTTTGCATGATGTACTTTGTATATAAGTTAAATAAATAAGGGCTTTTTTGGGGGGTATTTCCTCGTCCCAAAGTTCTTCTGGCAAAGGCTAGATAATAGACCATCAGGATGTTGCCAAGGGAACACCCATGTGCAGCTACAGCTTAGACAAAATGGCCTCTGAAGCCCCTTCCCTCTCTGAGATTCTGTGATTTTGGGAACACCCCACTCCTGGGCCTCCAGACTGAGAGCTCTTTATACTATACTGGGACATCTCTCAATGATTGACCAGGGAGAGAAGACATACACTCTCAGGGGATATAGAACTAAGGACCCAGAGCCTTCTTAAAGGGAAAAAACCCTCCCCTGCCCACACCCTTTATGAAATTAGGGAGTCTGACTCTAGATTTAGCATCTAAGATCCCTCCCAGCTCTGACATCCTCTGTTCTGAGGCCCCTCCCAGCTCTTCCCTCTAAGCTCTGACAGACTATTCTACTGATTCCATCTCTAACAGCATCTTTTAAAAGGAAGTTAAGCAGGTATCCATACAGAATGCTGAGATATGAGCAGAGATTGGGAGGAGAAAGTTTACAGAAGAGGCCAAGGGCAAATCAGAAGTGGAGAAGCCAAGGGAAAGGGGCGGGAAGGGGAGGGAATGGCAGAGAGAAACAGCTGCTGTTGAGAATCGAAACTAAACGACTTCATTTCCTCTTTCTACCCTGAGTAAGCCTCTGCCAGACGACTTGTCCACAAGTCAGCTTAATTGTAAAGTTAATAGAAGGAAGGAGGGATAATGTTAAAATCTTGGTGGAGCTGGTGGTATGATCGTCAAGCGCTTTACTTTGAGCCTGCTGACAATCTAGATCGATTCATTCAGAATGAGCTACAGCCCCAAGAAAAGCATCTGAAGCAGATTGACAAGAGTATTGATGACATCTGTGAGTTCTTGGAGAAGCAGGAGCCTCCCATTCAAGTGAAGGGTATAGCTGTGGTAAGCAGTGGGAGGGAAATGGGAAAAGGAGGGGTGACGGGAAAAGAGGAGGGAGAGAGGAAAAAGGAGGGGAAGGGGAAGGGAGAGGGGGAAAAGAAAAGGAGGGAGAAGAGGAGGGTGAAAAGGGTGGGGAAAAAGGAGAGAGAGAAGGGGAGGAGAGAGGGACAGGAAAAAAGAAGAAGAAAGGGAAAAGAGAGCGAGAGGAAAAGGATGGGGAAGGAGGAGAGGGAAGGGAGAAAAGGCAGGGGAAGAGGAAAAGGGCAGGGGAGAAGACAGAAGAAATGGGAGGGGGAGAGGGAAATGAGGGATGGGGGAAGAAAGAAATGAAGGGGAAGAGAGAAGGGGAGAGAAAGGGGGAGAGAGAAAAGAGGAAAGGAGAAAATGGGGGAAGAGGAAAGGAGGGAAAGAAGGAGGAAGGGGCAGGAAATCACTCAAAGAACAAGTTTTTATTGAGTGCCCACTACTACGTACCAGGCACTGTTCTAAGTGCCAAGGCTACAAAAACAAACAAACAAACAAAAAAGTACAATCCCATCCTTCCAGAAGCTTACGTTCTCTGAAGAGAAAACATTTACAAATAAATATATGCAAAATAAATACAAGGTAATTTGGGATGGGGATTTGGAGTAGCAGAGGTCCTCAGAGGTCTTCACACCTGGGGAGCAGGAAAGGCTGCACATATTGTAGAAGGTGGAATTTAATCTGAGCTTTGAAAGAAAACAGGGATTCTCAGAGGTGGAGGTGAGGAGGGAGAGTGTTCCAGGCATGAGGGACAGCCTGTGCAAAGACAGAGGTGCGAAACTGTCATCTCTGAGGAGCAGCAAGAAAGTCAGTTTGACTGGACCATAAAGTACTTGGAGGGGAATAATGTATAATCGTTGTATAATTGTTTAATCAATGTATAATCATTCTGAAAAGGTAGGTTGGGACCAAGTTGTAAAGAGCTTTAAATGCCAGAATCTGTACTTGATCCTAGAGGTAATAAGGAGCCACTGGGGCTTATTGAACAGGAAGTGATAGGATCAGATCTGTATTTAAGGAATATGACTTTGGAAGTTGTGGGGGGTGGGGTGGATGGGTTGGAAAGGATAGAGGCTTGAATTATGAAGACAATTAGGAGACTACAGCAACATTTCAGAGGAGAGTTGAGGAGGGAGGGTCACGTAGGGACCACAAAGATGAAAAGTGTTAAAAAAAGAAACCTGCAGTGGGTTACGAAAAGCTTCTGGTTGACCTCCCTGCAATAAGTTTTCCCCACCCCAGTCCATTCAGCTGTCACACTGATCTTTCCAAAGCACAGGTCTGACCATATCACCTACACTCTTCAGTAAACTTTCTATCACCTCTAGGATCAAATGCAAAATCTTCTGTTTGGCATTCAAAGCCTCACCCACACACCTCTCTGGTCTTTTTACACCTTTCTCCCCCCATGTATGATGCAATCCAGTGGCACTGGCCTCCTTGTTCCTCTTACAAGGCAATCCACCTCCCAGCTCCAAGCATTTTCACTGACTGTCCCCCATCCCTGGAATTCTCTCCAACCTCATCTTCACCTCCTGACCTCACTGCACACAAGAGTCTTGGTCCCTGCCTCCTCTGGACCCACAGCCTCTACAGGACAGACCATTCTAATTGCCCATTAACCTGTGTTTGGCACGTATTCTCTCCATAGAAACAAGAACAAGGTGTCCAGCCATAATTTTTGTTCTCTGGAGGCTTTTTCCCTGCAGTTTTTTTTAGGCAGCCTCAAGTCAAGCAGCTGTGGAGGCTGTGACAAGTGAGGCTGCCAGCCCAGAGCTGGAAGTAATCAGATCTAGGTGCTGCTGCCACAGTGAGTGCAGAATGGGCAACATGGACTCCTTGCCCCCTAATCAGTATTGGATGACTATAGGGTAGGGTTTCTCCTGGGTTTCATTCTGTAACTTAGGGAAAGGGAATAGAATTGGAGACCAGAAAAGGAATTTCACAGTTCTGTGGAGTGTCACAGCCGGAAGGGAACTTAGGAAAGCTGTCCCTCCCTTCAGGACTCACACAGAGTGCAGTGATATAGCATGAAGGCAGAATTCATGATTTTGAAGAAAATCATGAATGTGCCTGAATGGTTCAGGATCGCAGGATATAAGGAATTCTCTAAGTAGAAGGCAGAGGAATTAAAGCATTTATTCAAGCTCCAAAGTAGGAGACCCATGGACCAATGTCCCCAATTTGATATCCTGGCCAAAACCTTCCAGGCCCAATAAGTCTGCCTCACAATAGTAACCAGGAGGTTACAGAAAAACATTATGGCAGCAAGCCAAATCATTCTCATACCTCCCCCCAATGCTAGGGTTCCTCCTTCACCTGCTTCCACCATGTCTCACTCTCCAAGCTCTGTTCTCTCTTTTTATGTAGTCATTAGACATCATCCAATTGACTAGAACATCATCTGAGTGACCATAACTTAGGCTCCTACTATTGGCTCTGGTCTTACTACTCCCCTTAGGACCCTGGGGTCTTCAAACCCACATCAGCTTAGCACCTAGTAGCTAGGGGTTTGGGCCTACTTGGGAATGAAGATATCATCAGATCTCCCTTCATTGGCTCCACCTGGAGCCCCACCTGAAGCCTATTCAAATGGGGGAGGAGGGAAGATCTTCTCATTTACTGATTGCTTTTACATTTGGCCCCAAGATCTTTCACGTCCATTACATAGGCAACTTGTGTCTAAATAGGTACAAATTCTTTTTCTCTTTTTTTTTCTCCAAGTACAATAGAATGCCCTCGAAATGAACACATCAAATTTGCAAAATACTTAACATAACATCTCATCAGTGTGGCCACATGGCTCACTTGTTGGCCCCTAGATCTTTGTATACATTACATAGGTAAATGGGAAACTGGTGTCAATAATACCATATCAATAAAACAAGGATAATACAAAATAAGTACACAGAACAATCTCATCATTCCCCCCCTCAGATGAATGGAGTTCAAAATCTTGGGGTAAGGGGCGAAAGTCTCATTCTCCATAGCTTCTTCTCACTGAAATTGGACATAGAGCTGTGCCTGCCCCAAGAGGTCAAGAGTCCCATTCAAGAGGTCAGTTCTTTAGCAAGCTGGCAGGAATTCCAGGAATGCTAGGTGCTTATTCAGTCAGTCCTCTGAAAGTGTAGGGTACTTAAGCCTAAAGGAGACAGAACTAGCAACAAAGGTAACCAAAACAAAGAACAAAAAGGGTAGGTAAGTATGGACAATTATCCTTCAAATAAAATCATCTCCATTTTGATTGAGACTTCAATTATGCAAAGATTCGATCTCATAGCCTAACTCAGGTAGGAAATCTTTCTTTTCAAAGGGAACACAATAAGGAAACTAAGCCAGGAGGATCCCACCCTAGATAGATACTAAGATTGTCCTCTCAGCCTTTCCCCAGATGTACCAGGGAACATAATGGGAAACTAAACCAGGAGGATCCCATGCTAGATAGAGACTAGGATTGCACTCAAGGCTTTTTCCCCCAGGTACAAACATTCATCTGTTAATCACACAAGATCACATTCCCTCTGAATGGCTTGTGGCATTTATCAGCATCAGCCATGCTTCTGGAGTACAGGAATCTATTATTATAGCCCTATTCATGGTAAAATATAATGGGTCACAGGTATGATTCAGTAATTATCTTCCCCTGAATAAACAACTGTTACAGTATTGTCCTTCCCATGGGCTATGACTTCTGCAGCCTTTGGAACATCATCCGGCTTCCGTTTTAACCATACCTTAGCTCCCAATTTTATTCTATCAATAGAGCCAGACCCTTTCATTCCTCTAGTAGTTATCTGGGGAGGAGGGTCAGTTTTCACAAAGGGTATTTTTTCACAGGGGATAATAATCACTTGAACTATCCTATCATTTCTGCAAAATTATACAGGTTTTTCACCCAAATTCTGGAGTGTCACAACAATTTCTCTTTGATAGTTAGAATCTATCACTCCAACCAATACATGTATTCCTTGAGCTGCTAATCCTGGTTTAGGTAATATCCACCCAAAATGATTCTTGGGGATTCTCATACATATCCCAGTAGAGGTTTTTCTTATCTCTTTCCTGTTCAACCTAAAATTCTCTATGCAATGTAAATCGTACCCTGCTGAACCAGGTGTTCCTGGACACGGTGATGGGACATCTTCCCTCACAGTCCAAAATTTAATAGTTTGGATCTCATGTGTTTGCTGTTTTCTAATCTGCAGATTTGAGGTCATCATTCTGGCTAGAGGTGTACTCCCTCTTAAGGGATAAACGAATTATCCTTCCAATGTCGATGCAATTATTAGAGCTTAATTTTCTTAGATGTTCTTTCAACAATCCATTCATTCTTTCAATTAGCCCAGATGCTTGTGGGTAATATGGAATATGATATACCCATTCTATATTATTCAATACACAATATCTTTTCATTTCATTACCCTTGAAATGTGACCCATTGTCACTTTGAATCTGCATCGGGGTTCCATAGCATAGACTTACAATATCTAGGGTTTTACAGGTGTTTTTCTGAGTTGTATCCTTATAAGGACAAGCCACTAGTACACCTGAATAGGTGTCAACACATGTACATACATATTTACATCCTTTATCCTGGGGTAGTGGGCCAATATAATCTATCTGCCAAATTTGGGCTGGAACTTTTCCCCTTGCTATTTCTCCATTTACTATCCTAGGAACAGTTTGTTCTTTTTCCAATTGGCATATACAACATTCCTCTGTTATTAACAATGTCTTAACAATGCATGAGAGATACTAATACTTCAATCCTGTGCCCATCAATGGGTGGCCTGGACCCCTAAATGGCTGGTGGTCTGGTGGACCCATTTTGCTAAGGCTGGGTCACCGGTTGGGGTCAGAGTAGGGACAATACGTTCAGTAGCAATCTTTGCTAGCCGATCTGTTTGTGCATTGTACTCATGTTCTGGTGTGGTCAGGGTCACGTGAGCATCAACGTGAAAAACTGACCAATTCATAACCAGAGACATGTCCCATATATCTTTCTATAACTCTTTACCCCAAACTTGTTTACCATGAATCTTCCAATTCTGATTCTTCCATATAGGCATCCACATAGCTAACCCATTAGCTACCACCCATGAGTCAGTAAATATGCGACACTGTCCTCCTTTTTCTGTTTTGATGGCTTGATGTACTGCCATCAGTTCAGCATATCTGCTAATTCCACCTATCCCAGAACTTTTCAGAGTTCCCCTAGTATAGGGGTTATAGGCTACTGCTTTCCAATGTCTCTTGTGTCCCAAATATTTTGCTGTCCCATCAGTAAACCAAGCATGTTTCTTCTGTTCCTAGGTTAGTCCATCATATTCATTATTCCATTTCACTAAGAATGGTACCAACTGTTGCTTAGGTTAAGGGGGTTTTTCATTCCCCTCAGTGTCAGTTCACCACAGATTCATGTAGAGCAGAAACTCCACTTTTGCCTGTTCTTGACCTATTCTGAATATACCACTTCCATTTGATTATGCTTGCTTCTTACGCATGTCCAATTCTGTGGGAAGCTGGGGTACTCACTACCCAAGTTATAATCAGAATTCCAGGCCTTAATACCACTTCATGGCCCAGAGTCAGTTGCTCAGTTTCTACCAAAGTCCAATATGCAGCTAACAGCTGCTTCTCAAAAGGTGTATATTGCATCCCGGATGAAGGTAGTTTTCTTGACCAAAATTCTAAAGGTATACTTTGGCTTTCTTGTTTTTGCCATAAACTCCAATTTGCATAGTCATCTTGCACAGTCATTTGTAATTCCACTGGCCCATTTTGCACAGGCCATAAATCTAGGGCAATTGTATAGCAGCCTTTGCTTCCTCAAAAGCTCTGCTTTGTTCAAGTCCCCAATCAAATTCGTATTTCTTCCTGGTGACTTTATACAAGGGTTTCAAAATCTGTCCCAAGTGTGAGATGTGGTGTCTCCAATAACCAAATAGCCCTGTGAACTTTTGGGCCTCTTTCTTATTAGTAGGGGTGGGAAAATCTTGGAATTTTTGTCAAGCTTGTGGGAGGATTTCTTGCAGTCCTTTATTCTACTGTATCCCCCAAAATTTTAGTTTTAACTGGTCCTTGAACCTTTGCAGGGTTAATTTTCTATCCTTTGCTTTTCATATGGTCAATTAATAGTGTCAAACTCTTTTCCACTTCTTTTATATTTTCTCCCTGTATCATGATGTCATCCATGTGGAGAGTAAGCTGTACACCAGGTAACTTTAATTCATCCAAATGCTCAGCTACAAACCTGTGGCAAATAGTTGGGCTATGAAGATATCCTTGAGGCAGGCATGTAAATGTATACTGTCAGTCTTGCCAAGTAAAAGCACACTGGTCCCATTGGCAAATCAATAACTGCATACCAAGTCCCTTCATGTTTCTGTATTCTCTCTATTAAAGTAACAGTGTCTGGAACAGCAGCACACAAGGGAGGAGTCACTTTGTTCAGCTGTCTATAATCTACTGTCATCCTCCATGTTCCATCTGACTTTTGAACTAGCCATACAGGGTTGTTCCATTGAGTGGTTGAAGGGACTAACACTCCCACTTCAACACATACTTTTATAGTACTGGTAATTTCATCTTGCCCACCCGACACATGATATTGCCTCAAAGTAATTACTTCAGAAGGTTCGGGCAAAGTGATTGGATCCATCTTTATTTCCCCCACTAAAACTGCATTAACACCTATTTTCCCCCCATCATCTTGCCAGGATGATTGAAATCATCTCCTATGTGATCTTCCTGCTGCCAATCAATCTCTCTTCTTTTCCATGTGTTGTGTTCTTCATAAGACTGCCAAAAGATCCTAAGACCTATGGCTTTTCATATCACGCCTCTCCCTAAAAATCTTCAGTGGCTCCCTCTTCTCTTCAGCTTTGCATTTAGTGAGCTCCAGGTTCTGGTTCCTCCAGATTGGTTCCCCCTTGATCCCCTTCACACATTCTATGCTCCAAACAAACTGTTTCCTAGATTCTGCATAGCAGTTATTACTTCCTGCATATAGTCCTAGGATGTACTCCCTCCTCATCACCATCTCTTAGAGCCCCCATCTTCCTCAGGGCAGCTAGGTGGCTCAGTGGATAGAGTGCTGGGCCTGGAGTCAGGAAGACCTGAGTTCAAATCCAGTCTTAGACACTTACCAGCTGTGTGACCCTGAGCTCTCTCTGGCTCAGTTTCTGATCAAATGAGGGTTGTTGAGAGGATCTAATGAGATATTTGTAAAGGGCTTGGTACATAGTATTTAATAAATGTTTTTTTTCCACCTCCCAACATGTTGAATAGAGTATAAACCCTTTGAGGGGCAGGGACCGTTTGTCTTCAAATCCCCCAGAGTCTAGAACCTAAGAACCTTTAGAAACATGTACTGTTAATATTTGTTTCTAGGACAATCAAAGGGAGTTGGAGCTCTAGGAAAGAGTTTTAAAACTCTGGTATTGGAGGAGCCAAAGAGAGCTGGGCTGGCTGGTCCTTCTTTCCTCCCACTGGCTGTCTCATAAGTGGACAGAGAGGCTGGGACACTTCTGGTCCCACCACACATTTTCTCTTCCCTCATAGGGTGGGTCCTATGGCAGAGACACTGTTCTCAAAGGCCGCTCTGATGGCACGCTTGTCATCTTCCACGAAGAAGAATTTGAAGGGGAGCTGATAAAGTTGAAGCTGTTGGCAATGATGATGAAGGTCAAGATTTTAGAGGATAAGCACCAGATGGTACTGACTGAGTCTGACCTATGCATTACCTTTGACGTTCTTCCCATTTTCAGTACCTTGGGTAAGTACACTGGAGAGGTGCCATGTCAGCAGGTGATATAATAAGGCACTGGCTTTGGTAATTAAGAGGGGCATTGAAGGAATAAAGATGGGTCTTTGGTGGAGGATACCCAAGAGGGTAAGGAATGGTTCTCCCCATTTTACAGATGAAGAAACTGAAGTTGAGAGGTAGCATTCTTGTCCAAGGTCACATATTGATCTATTTGTAAAGCCAATATTAAAACCCCTTTTATTTCCTATAAAAATAATTTTACATTTATTATATAAAATAATTTATAAGGTATAACTACTCAATGTTTAAACTATTTCAAGGTGAAGTAGCAAAAGAAAATAAAAATAAACTAGTCAGTCAGTCAACAAACATTTACTAAGTGCCTACTATGTACCAGGCACCATACTAGGCACAGAGGATACAGTGATTAGCAAAAGATGACTCCTGCTCACAATCAAATAGGGGAGAAAACAAACAAACAAATATGTACAAAAAAGCCATATTTATACTAAATGGGAAGTAATTAACAAAGAGAAAGCCCTAAAATTAAGCCTTCCTGTAGAAGGTGGGATTTTAGTCGAAACTAGTCATTTGCTTTCATTTCATATAAAATCAAATTGACTGTTCTGCCTGAGTCTCTAGGACCATAGATTTGGAGCTGAAGGGGCCTCTGAGGTCATCTACAGATGAGGAAGCTGAGGTTGAGAGAAGTTAATGGATTTTCCCAGAGTCACACAGGTAGTCAAGGGCAGAAACCGAGTCCTCTAACTTCCAAATTCTTCGCATTCTACAATTCAGTCTTTCATAGAGCCCTTCTCTAACCCATAATCTGCCTGGTCCATGGGCTGGTCAAAGATAGACAGAATGTATCATTTCCCTTCTTTCTGCCTGCTCCTAGCTTTCTCCCTGAGTTCTAATCATTTCCCATCATAGCCTAAGGCTTCTGACTTCTGACTTCTCTGGAGTATTCTCCAAGGAAGAGAAAACAGCAAGCTACTGCTCCCAGATGCCTATTTAAATTTATTTATAGTCAATGGAGTTCACCTTTCCAAAACTGAAAACCCACAGCTTAAACTTGGTCATTTATATTATCAAGATTTATTCATGACCCAGAGCTCTGGGCATGAGCTGACCAATCCTTGGGGCAGTCCTTGAGAAATCATTCACTCTCTGGCTCATTATGATGAAACTTAGATTTTATTCTGAAAAAATCTCAGTCCATTTGTTGGCAATAGCTTATATCTAGGTCTCCACAGACATGGATTTTAAAAGAAGTGAGGAGGGAGGCATCAGATCCTATACAGTCACTCAAGGTAAAATACAAATTTGGTGACCTAACAGAAAGAGCCAAAATTGCAAAGGATTCACCCAGAAATGAAGATTGGTTGTCAAACAATGGGAATTTCCTGATGATATCCGAAAGTAGAATGGGCTGCCTTAGGAGAGATGAGTTTCTCATTACTCTTTGTTGGAAAGCTGGATTTTATAGAGGGACTTCCTGACCAGGACTGAACTAGCTGTCATCCTCAGAAGTCCTTTTTAACATTGAGAGCCTGTGATTTTATGTAGGTGTAAATGCTTAGTAAGCTTAAAGTGCTACTTGCTGTTGTATAGATTAACTCTATCCTAACTGCTCTGGCCCTCAGCTAATCTCCCTTTTTTAGACCTTGGATTTCTTTCCATCCTTCAATGTGACTTCTAAATCCTCCTGTGGTATTTGTCATCACCTAATGATTTGAGCTTTCAAGACTAGATAGACCCTTGTTTAGGGCTTATCAAAAGACCCTTCAAAGACCCTTGTTTCTTCTTGGCTTTTGTGTTCACATTTTGGGTAGATATAATAAGGTGGAAAGCAATGCCAAGCTAGAACTCTGTGACCTCCAATATCCCACTCCCACAAATGTGGTTAAGAACATAGCCTGGCATGCAATTCTATTTCATTCTGATTATTAAAAAAGCAAACTGCTAAAACCAGAAAGTCCAACAATATACTACTTTAATTACTAATTGCATAGTAATTAAATTATGTAGTAATTGTATTATAGCAATTAAACTGGTTTGTTGTTGTCCTTCATTCTTGAAGAGGACCAAAATGACACCACTATGCTAGAGTCAAGTTATAGGGTGTCTGACTGTGGCTGATCGGACCAATATGAGCTTGGAATGCTCTACCACAGGTCAGGCACAAATAGGTCGTGTGAACATTTGGGATGGATTCTCTAAATTTGTGCATCTCATGTTTCTCTTGAGCTACTTCCGTTTGGCTTTGCTTGTAGAGCACAGCACCTTCAGGCTGAGCGGTCATTTATCAGCACCTCCCATGTCTCAAAATCAATCCCAAAGTTCTTCAGAGAGACTTTGGGAGTGTCCTCGTATCATTTCTTCTGACCACATTTGTGAACACTAGCCCCATGTGTGTTCTTCATAAAACAGTCTTTTAGGCAAGCATACATTTGGCATTTGAACAATGTAGCCAGCCCATCAGAGAAGGGAATAAATAGAGGGAATTAAAATAGCTGAAGCAGGATTAGCAGGATTAAGGGCAGATATGTGGTGCATAGTGCAGAGAGCACCACACCTGGGGTCCGGAAGATTCATCTTCCTGAGTTCAAATCTGACAAACACTTACTAGCTGGATGACCCTGGACAAGTCCCTTCATCCTGTTTGCCTCAGTTTCCTCATCTGTAAAATGAGCTAGTGAAGGAAATGGTAAACCACTGCATTGTCTTTGCCAAGAAAAAACCAAATGGGGTCAGGAATAGTTGGATACAACTGAAACAACCAGACAAAGCATTTATAGAACACTTTAAGGTTTGCAAAGAGCCTTGCAAATATCTGATTCTATCCTTACAATATGCCAGGAAGGAAGGTGCTATTTTTATCCCCATTTTACAGATGAAGAAATTGTGACAAACAAAGGTTAAGTGATTTGCTCAGAGTCAACAAGTAAATGAGTAAGGCTGGATTTCAGCTCTGATCTTCCTGATTTCAGGTTCAAAGCTCAATCTGCTGTGCTACCTAGCTGGCTTCTCATTGCTTATTTCACATTATTCTCCTTTACACACTGTACACTCTAATTGGTACCACTAGCTGTTCCCCAAATTCAGCTTGCCATCTCCCATCTCCTTGTCTTTCCATTGGTTTTCGAAGGCCTTTAAATGCTGGAGAGAAGACAGAGCCTCTGGGGGCTTTTTCTGCTAGAGGCTTGTTTTGGTGGAGTAGCCTGAGTTTTCCATGAATTTCTCTCCTATCCAGTTGAACCAAGTGGCTGTCACACTCGAACATCAGTTTCAAAGTATAAACCAAGCCCCGAGACTTACCGGAAATGGATAAATCCAGGGAAATCTGCTCGTGAATCGCCAGTCTGCTTTACAGAACTACAAGGGAGTTTTTTCAACCATCGCCCCCGAAAACTGAAGAACCTAATACTCCTGGTGAAACACTGGTATCAGCAGGTACTATTCATCCTGGACCCTGATGGTTTTTAAAGCTCAAGTGAATCTGCTTGTGATTCCTTGTAACCAGAGTTGAGAACAGTTACATTACGGTGTTTAATTCTTGAGATAAAAATCTGATGGTGAGATAACAGGTATCTGCAAGTCCTATCCAAATGTCCAGTATGGCTCAAATAGTAACAAGATTTACTTGGATCTTACTGTTTTGAATAGGGTTTTAGTCAACTGAAGTTCAATATGGGCCAACAGAGGGCAATCAATAAATGGAATTGGATTGGAGTCTGCATGAATAGAAGCATATTGTCCTGGAATAAGGGGGTGACAGTCAGCTGCACTCTGCCATGATTAGATCATACATGGAGTGTTCTAGGGGCTATATTTTAGAAAAGTCATGAAAAAGCCATTCCTTGTATTCCCATGGCCTGAGCACAGTATCTGGTATACAGTAGGCACTTAATAAATGCTTTTATTGCTTTGACTTCAGAGCAACTTGTATAGTAAGGGGTCTCAAGTTCATACTGTAAGAGGAGAGGAAGAAGTATATGGGAATGGTTGCTATTTTTAGACCTATCATTTAGAGAAAGTTAGCCAGTTCTTCTGGCCCCCAGAGGACAGTGCTGAGAGCCATGGGTTGGGTTGGATTGGGTTGGGTTGTAGAAAGGATAATTAAGACTGAAGGAAGGGAAACTTTCCTAATAATTAGATCCATCCAGAATGGTAACGGGCTCCCCCCTCCACATTAAAAGTCTCCAAGAAATTAAAATCTATTCAGTTCAACTCAACTAATAATCTTGATAGCTAGCATTTATATAGCTACAGTTTGCAAAACACTTTACATGCATCTATTCATTTCATCTTCACAACACCCCTCGTAGGGAGGTACTATTGTTATCCTCATTTTACAAATGAAGAAACTGAGGTTGAGAGAGATTGCCCAGGCTCACACAGCTAATAAATACCTGAGACCATATCTGAAGTCAGGTGTTTCTTACTCTTGGCTCCATGCTCTATCCACTGCACCACCCAGCAGCATTTTCTTAAGTAGGTACTAGGTGTCAGGCACAAAGCTAGGCACGAGGGAAACAAAGACGGCAACAACAACCATTCCAGCTCTCAGGAGCTTGCAGTCCACTAGGGAGATAGCAGATTTATAGACAAGCAAACGCATGTAATTTCAAGGAGGAAAGAGAGGTGGTATCTGGAGGCACTGCGAGAGCTTGGTGTCGCTTTGTCAGGTGTGATGTCCAAGGAGTCTGGTGCAGATGTGAGTGGCTTTATGATGCCACCATTTTACTCTAGTCCGAGTTTATCCTTACACAAAAGCCTCACTAACAACCCCACAGATAAAACCAACATTGTCATTTCTCTTTGGTACCAGAGCTCGGAGAAATCAACCTAGAAAAGGTCAGGATCTCCTTCTCGGGACCAGCGCCCTTGTCTGTAATTGGAGGAAATGAAGTCCCTGAGAGTCTGCCCCCCTTCCCCCGCCAAAGTGAACAGCTGGTTGCAGAGCCAGGTCTAGAAGTGTGGCCTCTCCACTGTTCTGGAAGTGTTATCTTGCATTCACCTTCAGCAAGGGAACACACTCTCCCAGTGACAGCCCTGGGTGATGTGGTCTGCCATAGGGCTTAGTGGGTAAGGTAGGGCTCTCTACCTCCTCGCTGATTGTCTTCCCATTTTCTTTCTGCAGTGCCAAAAGAGACTGAAAAAAGACTCCTTTCCCCTACAATATGCTCTGGAGCTGCTAACAGTCTATGCCTGGGAGGAGGGGAGTGGAGCAGATGATTTCAACACAGCTGAAGGCATCCTAACAGTCCTGGAGCTGATTATAAACTACCACAAGCTCTGTGTCTACTGGACAGTCAATTACAACTTTGAGGATGAGACCGTCAGGAATTACTTGCAGTCCCAGCTCCAAAAAGAAAGGTGCCAATGTCTTCACCATCTTTCCCTTGACTTGTGGAAAAGCATGAAAAAAAGTCCTAATCCATTGAGTACTTTCCATGACCTCATCTAGAATCAGGAGACTAGTTATCTCAGGAACAAATCAAAATCAGAACCTCAGAATTTCAGAAGAAGCCTTAGAAAACAATGATGAAACTATGATCGGGCAGGATTTACACCAGGAATGCAGATCTGGTTCAATATTAGAAAAATAATGATGCTAATAGTTATATGGCACCTTGAGACCTACAAAAGGCTTGGCATACATTACCTTAGTTAATACTCAAAGTGCAGTCCTGATTTGAAGGAAATACCTAGATCACAGGTAGCAGAGAGGACTGTATCTGGTAGTAACTGGAATGTGGATTTAGAGTCAGAAGACACCTACATTCTAACCTCTCTCAACGTATTTCTTCATCTGCAAAATGGAGACAATGGTACCTACCACATAGGGTTGTTGTAAGGCTCCAAAGAAATAGTGTTTGGAAAACACTTTGCAAACTATAAATTGCTATATACAAGCAAATTGTGTGTAACTATTAGGCCATTTTAGAGATGAGGAAACTGAGGCTTGGGGAGTTTAAATGAATTGCCCAAGGTCACACTATTAGTGTCAGAGACAGTGTTAGAACCCAGATCTCTCTTGACTCCGATTAGAGCACTCATTTCTATTATACTATGATGCCTCTTAGAAATCAGTTGATATAGCCTCCTCATTTTAGAGGGAAGTAAACTGAATTGGAAGAAGGGGAAATGACTTCTCTAAAGTCAGATAGCATGACAGATCCAGAGCTAGAATCCAGGTTTCTGGATTCCTGATAATTTTCCATTTGGGCTACAGGGAAAGGGGAGAGAAGTAGTGGAAAGAAAGAAAAAAGACAACATTGCATTTATACATAGGATCATAGACCTAGGGTTGGGAAGAACCTCAGAAGTCTTCTAGTCCAACCTGCTAATTTTACAGATAAAGAAACCGAGACACAAGCAGGTTAAGTCATTTGTCCAAGATTACACAGATAGTGTCAGAGATGGAATTTGAACCTAGACTTTCTGACTCCAGAGATGGTACTCTTTCTTACTGCCTGCCTGTTTTTTTCAGTCATTTCAGTCATGTCTAACTCTTTGTGACCCCATTTGGGATTTTCTTGGCAAAGGTACTGGAATGCTTTATTTTATCCTAATAATGGTTTTTCCATTTGGGGAAACTGAAACCCAGAGAGGATGTGTGGTCCAATGTCCGACAGATAGAGCCGCACTAGAGACCAGGTCTTCTGAATCCTAGCCAAGGACCTTCCTTTGTCTACCCCAATCCTAGCATGCTTCCAAGGATCATATTTTCCCCTGAGAAAGTTCATCCCTGATTCTTTTGCATGAATTTTTAGGCCAATCATCCTAGATCCAGCAGACCCAACTAGTAATGTCAGTGGAAGTGATCCCAAGCCCTGGGAACAGCTGGCCGAAGAAGCAAAAATCTGGATATCTTCCCCCTATTTTATGAAGCAGAATACTTCATCTTGGATGCCCTGGGATGTACTGGTGAGAGAGAGAGTGAGAGCAAGAGTATGAGAGAGAGAGAGAGAGAGAGAGAGAGAGAGAGAGAGAGAGAGAGAGAGATTCTAAATATGTCTTAATATTTGTTCACAGCAATAACCCTTCATGACAGATTACTGACTTCCATCATAGGACATAGACATGAGCCTCCTGCTCCTTGTCTCTATCACATCTCCCTAATGTTCCATTTTATGCTTGGTCCTGTCTCAGACTTCCTCTGCTGCCCCTAACCTTTGCCCTCCTGACTGCTTCAAAACACTGAACCTTAACATCTTCGGTCAATCCAATCGTGCTTTTGTCCCAGAAATCTTTTCCCCCTTTCCTGCAGATGGATTGCTCTTTCCAGTTTATGACTTATCACCCATGCCAATCCACATTCTTAGCAGTCTGTTTCAAAACTTGGCTTGGATGGTGAATGCTGCCACCCCCAAAGGAAAGAATCATTTGTCTCTGTTTTCTTTATATTTTCTATTCATTCATTTATCTATCTATCTATCCATCTATCTATCTACTTATTTATATACCTCATGTTTCCTCTAGCTCAATGTAAAGTGAAGGCTGGTTTGGGGGTTTTGAAGGCAAAAGCTATTTTTAAAGTTGTCTTTTGCAAGTATGTTATGGGTTGGAGAGACAACTTCTTATACCTCATACACCCAATGCTCGGCACATTGTCCAGCACATAGTAGGGATTTATCTATCAACAGGCATTTATTAATCTATCATATGCTGGGAACTGTCCTAGGTGCTAGAAATATAAATACAAAAGCCCCCCAGAGGGCTTATATTTTGGAGATAGGAGGAGATAATTAATTTAATTAAGGTTTCCTTAAAATTAAGGCTTTCTCTAACAAATCTTCCCTGACTGGCCAGCCTAACCCCTAACCCCACAAACACTTATAAAATCCTTTTACAATTCTTCAGTTTTTCCTTCCTAAGATTATCTGATACTTAGAGAAGAGAGATAGGTCATGACATTGCATAGAATTTTTGCTTTCCATTATTGGTGTCTGTATGTATTCATTAATTATGTTTCCTCCATGAGATTGTAAGCTCCCTAAGGACAGAAACTATTCCTTTGGAGGGCCTGATTGTTTTAGGGCATGGGGATTATTAGACAACATACTGGGTTACTTAATTCATGTGCTTTATCTGTCTCTTCCCCAGCCAGCATCTCTTTATGTAACTCGAGGCCATAAGCTTGATAAGTTCATCCATGATTTTCTCCAACCTAAACAAGAATCCCTGGATCAGATTGGAGAAGCTGTGGACATCGTCTTTAAGTTCCTGACAGAAAAATGCTTCAAAAATTCAACCATAAATGTTAAGAAAGTTGTGAAGGTGAGAATTATTCTCCTAGTCCCACTCTTTTAAAAAAATTTTCACTTAATAGTATTTTTTCAATTACATGTAAAGATAGTTTTCAACATTCATTTTTGTAAGATTTTGAGTTCCAAATTTTTCTCCTTCCCTCCCTTCCCTTCTCCTTCTCCAACATAGAAAGCAATCTGATATAGGTTATACATGTACAAATATGTTAAACATAATTCCATATTAGTCACATTGTGAAAGAAGAATCAGAACAAAAGGGAAAAACCACGAGAAAGAAAGAGCAAAAAATTAGTGAAAATAGTATACTTCTATTTGCATTCAGACTCTATAGTTCTTTCTCTGGATGTGCTCAGCACTGTCCATCATGAGTCTTTTGGAATCCTCTACCACAGTTGATCATTGCACAGTGTTGTTCCTACTGTGTACAATGTTCTGCTCATTTACTCAGCATCAGTTCATGTAAGTCTTCCCAGGGCTTCTCTGAAATCTACCTGCTCATCATTTCCTACAGCGCAATAGTATTCCCTTACATTCACACATCACAATTTGCTCAGCCATCGGCCAATTGATGGGCATCCCCTCAATTTCCCATTCTTTGCCACTACAAAGAGAGCTGCTAAAAATATTCCTGTACATATAGGTCCTTTCCCCCTTTTTATGATGTCTTTGGGAGACAGACACAGTAGCAGTAGTGCTGGATCAAATGGAATTCACAGTGTATAGCCCTTTGGGCATAGCTTCAAATCACTTTGCAGACTGTTTGGATCAGTTCACAACTCCACCAACAATGCATTAGTGTTCCAATTTTCCCACATCTTCAGCATTTATCATCTTCCTCCTCTGTCATAATAGCCAATCTAATAAGTGTGAGGTGGCATCTGAGAGTTGTTTTAATTTACATCTCCCCAAGCAACAGTGATTCATGTCTATACATAGCTTTAATTTCTTCATCTGAAAATTTCCTGCTCATATCCTTTGACCATTTATCAATTGGGGAATGACTTGTATTCTCTCTCTCTCTCTCTCTCATCTTCAACTTCTCATTATCAAGTATCTCCTTCCCTACTGCTTTTATATTGTGTACAAATCTCCTCCATCAGCCAAACTCCATGAAAAAATTTTGACACACACTGCCTCTATATCCTCTCCTCTCCCTCATTTCTCAACCCTTTTTTGTCTGGCTTCTGACCTAATCACTTAATTAAAACTGCTCTTGCCAAAGTGACTGGTGACCTCTTAATTGACAAATACGATAGTCTTTTCTCAGCCCTCATCTTGCTTTAGCTACCTGCTGCATTGGAATGTTGACTACCTTCCCCTGGACACTCTTTTCTCTATAACTTTTCATGACACAGCTATATTTGTTCTTCTCTCATATACCTGTCCAACTACTCCTTTTCAGGCTTTTTCCTGGTTCATCTTCCATATCATGTCCCCTAACTTTGGGTGTTCCCCAAAGCTTGGTCTTGGGCACTCTTCTCTTCTCTATACTTTCTCAGTGATCTCATCAGTTCCTATGTGTAATTATCACAACTACATAAATACCCAGATTTTTATGCCTAATCTCAATCTCTTCCCTGAGCTCCAGTCTAATTATTGCTTTGCTCTTGGACATTTCAATCTGAATGTCCTAGGAACCTATCAAATTCAACATATATAAAAAGATAACTCAATACCCTATTCCTCAAGCTGACTCTTCTTTCAAACTCCCTTACTTCTGTTGAAATTTTCTATCCACCATTCTTCCTTCTTCTAGATTTATAACTTCAACATATTCCTGTACTCCTTACTTTCACTCACTACATATATCCAACCAACAGATTGCCAAGTATTATCATTTCTACCTATGAGACATCTCCTACAATTAATTCCTTATCTCTATTTATACAGCCACCACTATAATTCAGGTCTTTATCACCTCTCACCTAGATTACTGCAGTGGTCTTCAAATTGATCTCCCTGTCTCAAGTGTCTCCCCTTATGCAGAGCTCTTACACAGAGCTTTCAAAGTGATTTATCTCAGGCAGAGATCTGACTATGTCACTTCCCTACCCAATAAACTCCATTGGCTCCCTATTACCCCTAAACTCCTGTCTGGCTTTTAAAGCTTTTCACAACCTGTCCCCAAACTATTTTGCCAATTTCATCATACATCATGTCCACTCCCATACTCTGCAATCCATCCAAACTTATCTTTGACTCTGTGTCTTACATATGACACTATCTCCTAACTCTGTGTCTTTGCATTGGGTGATCCCTCATGCCTGAAATGCTTTCCCTTCTTAACTCTACCACAGAGAATACCTCTCTTCTTTCATAGCATAGGTCAAGCTATACTGTCTTCATAGAGCCTTTCCCAATTCCTCCCTATTTACTATTGCTTTCTTTACTAAACTCTTCTGCATTTAGTTCTTTTGTATTTATTCTCTTTATATTATTATATATTATATTATATGTTTTACGTGTGTGTATGCATATATGTATTATTCGTCTCTTCTATTAAAATGTCAGCTTCTTGAAAACAGGGATTCATTGTGATGGAATACTATTGTGCTATAAGAAATGATGAACAGGCAGACTTCAGAGAAACCTGGAAAGACTTATATGAACTGATACTGAGTGAAGTGAGCAGAACCCGGAGAACACATTGTACCCAGTAACAGTCACAGTGTGTGATGACTGACTTTGATAGACTTAGCTCTTCTCAGCAATGCAAGGACCTAAAACAATTCCAAAAGGCTCATAATGGAAAATGCCATCCACATCCAGAAAAAGAAATATGGAGTCTGAATGCAGAGTGAAGCAGACTATTTTTTTTTTGGTTTTGTTTTATTTTATGTTTTTCTTTTTCATGGTTACTCCCATTGGTTCTAATTCTTCTATACAACATGACTAATGTGAAAATATGTTTAATAGGAATGTATATGTAGAGCCTATATTGGATTGCATGCACTCTTGTGCAGGGGGGAGGGAGGAGGAGAAAATTTAAAACTTATGGAAGTGAATGTTAAAAACTAAAAATAAATAAATTAACTTAATAAAAAAAAGAAAATAGAGATTCATTTTTTTGTATCTGTATCCTCAGAGGCTTGCACAGCAACTGCACAGAATTGTTTTAATTTGCATTTTAAAAATTAATCAACAAGTATTTATTATGTACCTACTATATGAGGCTCTGGGTGGTATAGACAAAAACGGAATAATCTCTACTCAAAAGGAACTTATATTCTAATTGGAGAGACAAGTATATATTAAAAAATGTATGGCATAAATAAAAAGTTAATAAATGTACATATATCTATATATACAAAGTAACAAAATGACAGGGAGTTTGGGAAGGAAGACACTACCAGTTGGGAGGATTCTTTACGCAGAAGATGGTGCCCTGTAAGTGGTGGCTGGAGAACCAACCCAGAATTGCATGGGGTGCCAAGGAAGCTAATGGGACTTTAAGCCACACGGAGGCATGCCCAGTGTCCATAACCAGGCCAAGGATAGTCCCTCCAGGATTTTTCTTGGTCAAGCCATGTTTGGACCATTAGGCCATATCTGACAATTTGTCAGATATATTTTAGAATGGGATTCTTGTGCAGGTATGGGTTAGACTGGGGACCTCTAAGGTCACAGGTCAGTTTTAGAATTCTGATCTTAAAAGGAACCTACCCTTTAATGATTTAATGAGGTCTAGACATACTAAGGGACTTGCCTGAGGTCACACAGGAAGTAAAGTTAGGATGCCTTTCAACTCTGAATCATGAGGAAAGACAATCTACCACTTTTCTTTCCCGTTAGGGTGGATCCATTGGCAAGGGCACAAACATCTGTGACCCTGGCTGGAGCCTGTACCCAAGAGGCTCCGATGTCGACTTGGTTGTCTTCCTTAGCTGCTTCCAAAACTACGGTGATCAAATTGCCAACAGGTCCATTATCATCAAGGAAATTCAGAAGCAGTTTGAAATCTGTCAGCTGAAGGAGCAGTTTGAAATAGAGTTTGAGGTCACAAAATGGAAGAACCCACGAGTGCTCAGCTTCACCCTGAAATCCAAACTTCTTAATCGGTGCCAAGAATTTGATTTGCTGCCAGCCTTCAATGCCTTGGGTGAGACCTTCCCTGGCCTTGGCTCCTAAGAGAGGATAGGGGAGGGAGGGAAGGAAGAAAGGAAGGGGAGAGAGAGAGAGAAGAGAGAGAGAGAGAGAAGAGAGAGAGAGAGAGAGAGAGAGAGAGGGAAAAGAGATGGAGAGAAAGAGAGATCAACACTATCAATACTATGCTCCCCTTTTAGCACAAAGAAGTCAAGATAGTACATATGAAGTGTCTTGACTAATGGTACCATCATACTTGGGATTATAATAAACTCTGGGAATTTATATACATCATTTGGAATAATGATTGCTAATTCCATGATTTCATTTTAATTGTCTTCCCCTTAATAAAATTTTCCTCTAATAACTTTGTCCTCTCAAGAGACTCTGGAGTTTTTCCAGAGTTTCCTCAGGAGACTCTGATGCAGTGTGCCCTGGGGTACCATGCTTGGGTTTTCCAGGTTTACCAGGTCATGGCATGAGCCAAGAAAGTTAGAAAATGGCCCCAAATATTCCTGATCCCTTAAGGTTATGACAACATGATTCCACAAATTCTAACCATCCAACCCACAAACTATCAATGTTTTCCCCCAGAAAAGGCCCTATGAGATCTTCCAGGACAGGGACCCCTTCTTAGAGTCAGGTACTAGGAGTATAAAACAGAATATTGGTCACCCAGAGGGCTCAATAAATAATTGATGACTTTTCCTTCCTTTTTCTTTTCCCTTTCCTTTTGCCTTTCCCTTTCTCTTTCCCCTTTCCTTTCTCTTCCCTTTCCTCTCTTTCTTGATAACTTTATCAGCTCCTGTTGGTTTAACTATTATCTCCTAATGAGTTCACAGTCCAAGGAGGAAGACAATATGCAAATAACTATGTAAAAACATGATATATACAGGATAAATTGGAGATAATCAAAAGATGGAAGGTGCTAGCATTAAGCAGGATCAGGAAAGCCTTCCTGCAGCAAGTGAGATTTTAACTAACACTTGAAAGAAGTCAAGAAAGCTAAGAGGCAGAGATGAGGAAGGAGAGAATTCTAGGCATGGGAGACAGCCAGTTAGGTGATAGAGTGTCTTATACAAGGAATAGCAAGAAGGCCATTGTCACTGGATCACACGGTCCATAATGGATTGTTATTAGTAACAGAATCTGTAATTTCATAGTCCTCCATTAAAGGCTATTCCATTAAAGTTTCACTATGGTCTGGAGATGACCCTCTATTCTAGAGTACCAGCAGAATGTAAGCCCTGACAGTTCCAACCAAGCTGGAAAGCTTTTAATTATGGGCTACATGGCTGTGGGGCACAAATTAGCCCAGTTAAGCCTGGAGAAGCTTGAGCCCAGGTGGGCTGCAGGGCATTGAGTTTTTCAGACACAGTAACTGTCAAAGACCACCTACCAAACTGTATAGGGACTGCACTCTCCATCATTGGAGGAGATATCCACATTAATGAAATCACTGCTTCTTGAAGTATATTTACATGGACTTTATACTTTTCAAATTACTTTTGTATACATTCTCTCGTAATTCAGAAGGGTGTCACGATATCTAATTCCTGGTGATTCTACAACATTACTAAACATAGTACACATTCTTATCTTCCAGAGCATTAAATCTAAGAGTCAGTGTATGGTTTTGACCACCTGTGCTAGTGCTGATTCAAAGTCTGTAGTACTAGAATGTTATACAAAAGTACTTTGAAAACTGTATAGCACATTTGATTATTATCATTTTTCCCACGATAGATTCATGGGTTCCAAAATCTAAACCAGACGCTGAGACTTATATCAAGCTCTTTGAATTATCCGAAAGCAGCGTCGGGGGTGAATTCTCCACCTGTTTCACAGAACTGCAGAGAGACTTCATCAGATCTCGTCCCACCAAGCTTAAGAGTCTTATCCGTCTGATGAAGCACTGGTACAAACAGGTAAATTTCTTAAAATAGCCCTTCTAGTTTTCACATTAATCATGGTACCAATGAGATTTAGAATTTGCTGTTGATGCATTTCTAGATTGTGTTTACAATTTACAAAGGGCTCTTTGCACAGCAACTTTGTTGGGGCAGGTAATACAAACGTTGTGACCTCCATTTTATAGATAAGGGCGCTGAGAGTCATGGATGTGAGATGACTTACCTATAGCTTGTGTCAGAAATCAATTCAAACTCAGATATCTTGGGTCCAAGTCTATTAGTCTTTCCATTTCAGCACAGAAGTATTAACCTGTTCATAGGGCACCACCAGGTGCTGTGCCACAAGCTCTTTCAACATGTGGCTATAGGGAGAGGACAAAGCAGCCACTTTTGGGGTTATCAGGTTCTTTTGCCCCATATTTTACCCCAAAGCATCTTTAAAGGCTCCCTAGCACCAACCCCAATGGTATAAGTCACACCTAAAAGTTTGTGGCACTACTCTCCTGCCACCTAATTGATTTGAATGAATATTTATCAGGCACCTACTGTGTGGAAGGTCTTGTGCTACAAAATAAGACAGTCCTTGACCTCAAGATGATTAGGTTCTACTGGCAGAGATGGGGGTAGAGGGATACAATGTGAACATGATTAAGCAAACGCAAAATAGCAAGAAGACATTTCAAGGGGGTGAGAGTGATCATCACTGGAAAGAACTCACAAAGGCCTCTTGAGGCACTGGGCTGTTCTTTGAATAAATGTAGAGATTGGCTCTATGAGGTTAAACTGAGAAAGAGCATTCCTAATACGAGCAATATCAGAAAAAGGCAGAGAGGTGAGAGGTAGGTTGTGTGGGGACCATTAATAAGCCAACCTGACTAGAACGGAGAGTGTATGAATGATAGCAATTTTAAATAAGACTAGAAAAGGAGGTGAAACCCAGATTGTGTTTTCCCAAAATGAAGAACGTTTTACATTAAATATTTCCATAATTATTCATCAACTGAACCTGAAAGAACAGATGCCAGGACAAATGCAAGTTCAGTCCTGTTATGAAAATAAGTGTAGGGTCCTAAAAGAAATGTTTCCAAGCTGCCCAAGTCCATAGTGACAGCCACATCAGGAAGTTAACTTTTCCCAGAGCAAGCCAAGAAAATCTTCAAAATAAAGAGGTCTGCAAACACTAGGGTGAGAGGCTGACCAGGAGCACAACATGGTGGAAGTGGCATTGGCCACAGGCTGTGGAGCAACAGCAGCAATGCCAAGGGATGTTAAGGGGACTGAGCACTTGGTCATCAAGAGACTCTAGGGGACCCTTGTGCTAATACTAGGAGTAGGAGCAGGTACCATTTGGAAGATCTATCAACTATTACCCATTTCCAGGTCTCAGTTCTAGGGTAGAAAGGAGAAGTTACAGTCATGAGAGAGCAAAGGTTCTACCTATACGATCAGAATGCAGACCAAGAGGGCAGTGATGAGACCTCTCCCTGGATCACACCACATTTGAAGAACCAGAAATTTATGGTCCTCCAGATCAAGCTGTGAAAGCAGCAGAAGAACAAAAAAGACAGTCATTCCTCTCAGGAGTATGTAGAACCCAACTCTAACTTAAAGTTCAAAGTTAAGAAATAGACTTTTAAAATTAGCAAACAATGAATCCGAATAAAAAGCTACAATGGTGAAAGAGAAGCTCAAAACACAAACTCAGAAGAAGACAATAACTTGAAAACATATAAGCAAAGCCTCAAAGAAAAATGCAGATCAGACACAAGCCCAATAAGAATTACTGGAAGAGATAAAGAAAAGTTTTTAAAAAGCAAAAAAAAATTTAATCAAATAAGAGGAATAGAGAAAAAATGAGAAAAATGAAAGCACTTCAAAATTATGAAAAGAGAATTAGTAATAGAGGCACAAAAACTATGGAGCAGATACAGGGTAATAAAAGTGTAGTAATCAACAGAGGCACAAAAATACTGAAGAAAATACCTCCTTAAAAAGTAGAACTGGTCAAGCGGAAGAAAATGACTCCATGATAAATCAATAAACAGTAAAACAAATAAAAATAATGGGGAAAAAAGAGAGAGAGAGAAGAAAATTTGAAATATCTCACAGGAAAAAAAAACAACTGACCTGGAAAATATTTGAGGAGAGATAGTTTATGAATTATTGGACTACCTGAAAACCATTAGATAAAAGAGTTAAACATCATATTTCAAGTAATTATGAAGGAAAACTGACCAGAGATCTTAGAACCAGAGAACAAAGTAGAAATTGAAAGAATCCACGGATCACCTACTGAAAGAAATTGCCAAATGGAAACCCCCAGAAATATTATGGCCAAAATCTAGAACTTTCAGATCAAGGAAAAAATACTGAAAACAACCAAAAAGAAATCATTCAAATACCATGAAGTCACAGTCAGGATCAGACAAGATGTAGCAATTTCCACTAAAAAGGAGTGGAGGGTTTGGAGGATGATTTTCTGGAAGGCAAATGAGATAGGATTTTTTTATAATAAATTTATTTTTAATTTTTAGTTTACAATACTCAGTTCCACAAGTTTTGGGGTTCCAAATTTTCTCTCCCTCCGTCTCCTCCCCCCTCCTCTCAAGATGGCATGTAATCCAATGTAGGTTCTACATATACCTTCACACTGAACTTATTTACATAATAGTCCAGCTGTAAAGAAGAATTATAACCAATGGAATGAATCACGAGAAAGGAGAAATGAATTCAAAAAAAGAAGGGAAAAAAAGAGAGCAAAAAGTTTACCTCAATCTGCATTCCGACTCCACAATTCTTTTTCTGGATGTTCATAGCTTTTTGATCGTGAATCTTTTGGAGCTGTCTTTGAACCTTGCATTGATGAAAAGAGTCAAGTCTACCAATGTTACTCCTTACAGATACCATGTGTCTGTAATCATGTATGATGATCTCCTGGTTCTGCTCCCCTCACTCAGCATCGGTTCATATAAGTCATTCCAGGTTGTAATGAAGTCCATCTGCTCCTCATTTCTTATAGCACAATAGTATTCCATTACATTCATATACCACAATTTGTTTAGCCATTCCTCAATTGATGGGCATCTCCTTGATTTCCAATTCTTTGCCACCACAAAAAGAGCTGCTATAAATATTTTTGTACATGGGGTCCCTTTCCCATTTTTATGATCTCTTTGGGATATAGCCCTAGAAGTGGTGTAGCTGGGTCAAAGGGTAGGCACATTTTTATAGCCCTTTGGCCATAGTTCCAAATTGCTCTCCAGAATGGCTGGATCAGTTCACAACTCCACCAACAATGTAACAATGTTCCAATTTTCCCACATCCTCTTCAGCATTTATGATTTTCCTGTTTTGTCTTGTTGGCCAATCTGACAGGAGATATGTGGTACCTAAGAGCTGTTTTGCATTTCTCTAATCAATAGTGATCTAGAGCATATTTTCATAAGACTATAGCTGTCTTTAATTTCCTCCTCTGAAAACTGCCTGTTCCTAAGCTGCCTAGCAAAACTAATGTTTAATGAAATAGAGAGCTTTGAAGCATTCCTGATGAAAATATCAAAGCTGAGTAGATAATCTGACATTCAAACACAAGACTCAAGAGAGGCATAAAAGGTAAGCATAAGTAAGAAATCATAAGGGAAAGATGATACATGTAACCTCCAAGAACTTATTCATTATTAGGAAGTTAGAAGGAATTAACTTAGACAGAGGACATGGGTGTGAATCTATTATTTTGGCATTAACTCAAAAGAATAGTGAAAGGATGAAAAAGAGAGATGCACTAAGAGAAGGGGGAGAGAAGGATGGAAGAAATTTTCTTACATAAAATAGAGGTGCAGGGAAGAGTTTTTACAATGGAGGGGAATATGGGGTGGGGGAAAAGGAGCAGGCAACAGACTTGTTCAAGGAAGGAAAATATATATACACAGAGAGTTGGGTATGGAAATTCATCTTATCCAACAAGGAAGTAGGAGAGAAGGGAGCTAAGAGAAAGAGGAGGGAGTGGAGTGAGAAGAAGAAGGTATATAAAAAGAGGTGATGGTCAGAAGCAAAACAGACTTTTCAGGAGGGGACAGAGTAGAAGGGAAAAGGACAAATATGAGAATAGGATTGAGGAAAATACACAGCAATCATAATTGTGAATGTGAATGGAATGAGCTCATTCATAAAATGGAAGAGGATAACAGAATGGATTAGAAACTGTTGTTAACAGGAGACACAGTTGAAAGAGAAACACACAGAAAAAGACAAAATAAAGGGTTAAGGAAGAATCTATTATGCTTCAGCTTAAGTTTTTTAAAAGGCAGGTATAGGGCCTAGAGTCAGGAGAACCTAAGTTCAAATCCACTTACTAGCTGTGTGACCTTGGGCAAGTCACTTAACTCCAATTGTCACTCCCCGCCCCCAAAAAGGCAGGTATAACAATAATGATTTCAGACAAAGCAAAAGCAAAAATCAACCTAATTAAAAGAGATAATCAGGGAAACCACATTTTGCTTTTGAAAAAATACCATAAATAATGAATGGATATCAATACTGATCATATAAGCAGCAAATCATATAACAGCCAAATTGTTGAAGGAAAATTTACATGAGTTATGGGAGGAAACAGACAGTAAATCTATACTAGTAGGGAATTCAATTTGTCCCTTGTCAGACCTAGGTGAATCTAATCATGAAATAAACAAGAAAGACATTAAGGACATGAATAGAATTTTAGAAAAGTTAATTGTGATGGACCTCTTGAAAATATTGAATGGGGATAGAAAAGAGCATTCCTGTTTCACAGCTATGCATAGCGCTTTCACAAAAAAAAAAAACCGACCATGTATTAGAGCATAAAACTTCAAAAACAAATGCAGAAAAGCAGACCATAATGCAATAAAGATTACATTCAATAAAGGGCCTTTAAAGCATAGAATAAAAACTAATAGGAAACTATGTAATCTAATCCTAAAGAATAAGTGGGTCAAAAAAAACAAATATAGAAGCCATCAATAATTTCATTATAGATAATAACAATAAAACAACTTACCAAAATTTGTGGGATTCAGCCAAAACAGTACTGAGGAAATTCTATATCTCAACACAGTACATCAATAAAAAAGAGAAAGAGCAGATCGATGAATTGGGGTGCAACTAAAAAATAACTAGAAAAACAAAAAAATATTAAATTCTCATTTAAACACTAAAATACAAATTCTAAAAATCAAAGGAGAATAATAAAATTCAAAGTTCAAAAAATCTAATAAATGAAACTAGGAACTGATACTATGGGGAGAAAAACAAGATAGATTAAACTATTGGCTAATTTGATTTATAAAAAGAAAGAAGCCAAATTGCCAGTATCAAAAATGAAAAGGGTGAATACATAGTCAATGAAGATGAAATTAAAGCAATTATCAGGAGCTATTTTGCCCAACTTTATGCCAATAAAACTGACAAGCTAAATGAAATGGGTGAATATTTACAAAAATATAAGCCCAATTGACCATATTAACAAAAACAAAAAACGTGATATGATCGAAGCAATAAATATAGATTAAGCTTTTGACAAAATACAATACCCATTCTTGTTAAAAACACTAGAAAGCATAGGAATAAATGGAACTTTTATTAAAATTACAAGCAGTATCTATCTAAAACCAATCAAGAATAAGCATTATATATAATGCAGGTAAACTAGAAACCTTTCCAATAAGATCAGGGACGAAGCAATGATGTCTATTATCACCATTATTATTCGATATTGTACTAAAAATGCTAGTCATAGTAATGAGACAAGAAAAGAAATTGAAGGAATAAGCATAGACAATGAAGAAACAAAAACCTTACTTTTTGCAGGTGATATGATGGTGTATTTAGAGAACCAACTGAAAAATTAGTTTAATCTTAACAGTATCATCAAAGTTGAGGAATATAAACTAAACCCATATAAATCATCAGCATTTCTATATATAACCAAAAAGTCCAGCAAGAAGAGCTAGAAAAAGAAATTCCATTGAAAATAACTACTGACAGTATTAAATACTTGAGATTCTACCTTCTAAGACACACACAGATACTGTATGAACACAATTACAAAACACTCTTCACAGAAATAAAGATGGATTTAAACAGCTAGAGAAATATTAATTGCTCATGGGTAGGCCAAGCCAGTATAATAAAAATTATAATGGTACCTAAATTAACATACTTATTCAGTGCCATACAGATCACACTACCAAAAAATTACTTTATAGAATTAGAAAAAATAATAACAAAATTCATCCAGAGGAATACCAAGGGAATCAATGAAAAAAATAGGAAGGGGACCTAGCAATACCAGTTCTCAAACTGTATTACAAAGAGGTAAACATCAAAATAATTTGGTACTGGAAAATAGAGTGGTTGATCGATAGACTAGATTAGATACACAAGATACAGAAGCAAATGAGCACTGCAACCTAGTGTTTGTTAAATTCAAAGATCTTGGCTACTGGTGCAAGAACTCAATATATGACAAAAACTGCTTGGAAAACTAGAATTTAGCCTGTCAGGAACTAGATATAGATCAATGTCTCACATCATATACCAAGATAAGCTCAAAATGGGCACACAATTTAGACATAAAGCATAATATAAGCAAATTAAGGAGCATGGAAGAAATTACCTATAAGATCTATGGATAAAGGAGGAGTTCATGACCCAACAAAAGATAGAGTTTCCCAGGAGGTAAAATGGACAATTTTGATTACATAAAATTAAGAAGCTTTTGCACAAACAAAACCAATTCAGTCAAAATTAGAAGGAAAGAAAGAAATGGGGGGAGGGAAGAGTTTACAGCAAGTTTCTCTGATAAAGGTCTCATTTCTCAAATATATGGGGAACTAATCCAAATTTATTTTTTAAAAAATAAGCACCATTCCCCAATTGATAAATGGTCAAAGGATAAGAACAGGTAGTTTTTAGATGAAGAAATCAAAGCTATCAATAGTCATGTGAAAATGCTCTAAATAACTAATAATCAGACAAATATACATTAAAACAACTGTGAGATACCACCTCACATCCATCAGACTGACTAAGAAAAGAAAAATGACAAATTCTGGAGGGGATGGGGGAAAATACGTACATCAATGCACTGTTGGCGGAGCTGTGACCTAGTCAAACCATTCTATGGAACAATTTGGAAGTATGCCCAAAGTGCTATAAAACTGTGCATACACTTTGACCCAGCAATACTGCTAATAGGTCTATATCCCAAAGAAATCAAAGGAAAATGAAAAGGATCTTTATGTACAAAACTATTTATAGCAGCTTTTTATGGTGGCAAAGAATTAGACATTGAGATGATATCCATCAATTGGGGAATGGCTGAACAAAGTATGGTATATGATTGTGAATGAATTCTCTTGTGCCATAAGCCATGATGATGAGGATGGTTTCAGAAAAATCTGGTAATGCTTATATGAACTGATGTAAAGTAAAGTTAGCAGAAACAGGAGAACAATGTACAAAGTAACAGCATTTTTGTAATGATGATGAACTGTGAAAAACCTAGCAACTCTGACCAAATACAATGATCTATGACAATTCCAAAGCCTCATGATGAAAAGTGCTACCCACCTCCAGAGAAAGAACTGATGGACTCTGAGTGCAAATTGAAGTATACTTTTTCCTCTTTATTTTTCTTGCTTTTATTTTTTCACATGGCTGATGTGGAAATATTTTTTGTGAGTTTATATGTATAATGGGCACTGTATCTCTTGCCTTATTAATGCATGAGAGGGAATGGAGGGAAGGAGATAATTTGGAACCTAAAATAAAAACAAAAATCTTTTTTAATTAAAAAGGGGTTTTGGTCCTAGGATGGGGCATAGAAGGGAAGAGTACTGCATAGCATGAGGCAAAGGAGTAAATGGAGACAAAAATCCAATACATGGATTTGCATTCACTATTCAGCATACCAACCCCAAACTTCTCATCGCTTTCAGCTATTCTCTCCTCCTTTGCCCCAGGCCTAAGTGAAGAGATGGCTTACTCTCCTTGTAAAGGATAACCATCTCCACCTGTACCCTTGATCCCATCCTCTCCCATTTCCTTTAGGAATTCTCTCTCCTCTCCTCTCCTCTCTCCTCTGTCTCTCTCCCTCATTTCTCTTCCTCTCCTCTCTCCTCTCTCTTTTCTCTCTCTGTCTCTCTCTCTCTCTCTGTCTCTGTCTCTGTTTCTCTCTCTCTCTCTCTCTCTCTCTCTCTCTCTCTCTCTCTTTCTTCTCTAATGTGTTGGTTGGTTGTTGTCATTCATTCTTGAAGAGGATCAAAATGATATCACTATGTTAGAGTCAAGTTACAAGGCATCTGACTATGGCTGATCAGACTAATACAAGCTTGGAGATGCTTTACCACAGGTCGGGCACAAATAGTACATGTAACACTTGAGGTGTATTCTCTAAATTTGCACATCTTGTGTTTCTTTGGAGCTACTTCAATTCTGCCTTGCTCATGGAGCGCAGCACCTTCTCTGATGACAGCATGCCATGCTGGGTGGTCCTGTGCTAGTGTCTCCCATGTTGTGCAATCAATTCCAAAAAGTTCTTAAGAGAGACCTTGAGAGTGGCCTTGTATCACTTCTACTGACCACCATGTGAATGCTTGCCCTGTGAGAGTTTTCCATAATACATTCTTTTTGGCAAGCATACATTTTGCATTCGAACAATGTGGCCACCCCATTGAAGTTGTGTTGTCTGCTGTGGAATTTGAATGTTTGGCAGTTTAGTTCAAGAAAGGACCTCAGTGTCCAGTATCTTATTCTGCCAGGTGATCTTCAGAATCTTCCTGAGACAATTCAAATGGAAGCAATTCAGCTTCCTGGCATGGTGCTGGTATGCTATCCAGGTTTCACAGGCATACAACAATGAGGTCAGCACAATGGCTCTGTAGACCATCAGTTTAGTAATCAGTCTAATACCTCTTCTCTCCCATACTTTCCTTTGGAGCCTCCCAAATACTGATCTAGCTCTGGCAATGCATTTGTCAACCTCATTATCAATGAATATCTCCCTGGAAAGTATACTGCCAAGATAAGTGAACTTACCCACAGTATTCAAAGCTTCTCCATTTGCTGTAACTGTAACCACATATAGATGGTGTGGTGCTGGCTGATGCAGCACCTGTGTTTTCTTGGTATTAATTGTTAGGTGAAATTTAGCACAAACAGCAGAGAATCAATCCATACTTTGTTGCATCTCAGCTTCAGAGGCTGCATTAAGTATACAATCATCTGCAAATGAAAAATCATATACCAACACTCCCTCCACTTTAGTCTTGGCTTGTAGCCTTTTCAAGTTGAAGAATTTACCATCAGTGCAGTAGCTGACCTTGATGTCATATTCATCCTCATTGAAGGCATTTGACAACATGGCTGAAAACATCATGCTAAAAGACATGGGAACAAGCACATAGCCTTATTTTACTCTATTGATGACTAGGAAAGCACAAGAGCATTGTCCATTATCCAGAACCTGGGCAAACATGCTGTCATGAAAATGTTGTACAATACTGATGAACCTCTCTGAGCAACCAAATTTTGACATAATTTTCCACAAACACTCATGACTGATAGTATCAGAGGCCTTGGTCCAGATCTACAAATGTTGTGTACAATCTCTGTTCTGATCCTGGCATTTCTTCTGGAGTTGTTGGGCAGCAAACACCATATCGACTGTTCCTTGCCCCTTTCTGAAGCCACACTGGCTCTCAGATAGATGACCATCTTCCAAGTGAAGGATCAGCCTATTAAGAGGATCCTGGCGAGAATCTTGCCACTAATGACTACTAAGAGAGACCCTCCCCCCGCCCCGTGATTGTCACAAGACAATATTTTTCATTTACTTTTATTGAGATGGACAATGGAGGCATCCTTGAACTCCTGGGGGATAACTTCCTCTTGCCATATAACCCAGAAAATTACAGTCAGCTTTTGTATGAGCAATGGACCTCCCACCTCCATGGAATAGAATCAGCACCAGGTGCTTTGCCACATGAAAGGAGCCTAATGGCATTCAGAACTACTTCTTCAGTTGGAACTTCAGCTAGGGAGGGATTGACTTTTACCAAGGGTAAATGGTCAATGGCTTCTGCATTGATTGATGATAGTCTATTCAGAACACTATGGAAGTGTTCAGCCCATCTCTCTAGGATCATATCCTTATCACTAATCAATGTGCCTCCATCAGTACTGAGTAGTTGAGATGTGCCATAGATCTTTGGCCCATAAATAGCCTCCAGCCTTCCAAAGCATAAAAGTGCTTTGGATTGTTACTATCAGCATAAAACTGAATTTTACCTGTCTTCTTATGGATCCAAGAAACCTGCATCTCTCTAAGCTTCACTTGTACTTTGCTTTTGTTGGAATTAATTGCTGCTTTCTTAGAGATGGATGAACTGTCCTGCTGGTAAATCCCATCAAGTTCTCATTTTTCATTTAGCAGCTTCTGAATTTCCACATCATTTTTATTAAACCAGTCTTGATGTTTGCAAGTGTTCTGACCCAGATGAGCAAATGCAGTGCTGTACACCAAATCTCTGAAATCTGTCCACTCCTTTTCTACTCCACTGTTGCCAACTGTGTGTTGGCTCAACTTTCCCTCCAAGTTAGCAACAAACTGTTCCTACTCAGAGAAGCACTCTAATCTGTTGACATTGATTCTTCTGGTAGTCCTTTTGCCTTGAGGCTGCTGCTTTTGCTGAGTTTAAATATTTAGCTTGGAGAGGATAAGTCTGTGATCAGTCCAGCACTCTGTACCACACATCCCTGTTTCTGCTGATGGCCCCACTATCTTACCAAGCACCCAGACTTCACAGCTCAGAATCAATGACCTTTGACTCTTCCCTCTCCTTCAAACATTTCCATGAAATCTCTCCAGCCTATTCCCTTCTCTCTGTTCCCACAGCCACTATGCTCGTTCAGACTCTCATTACCTCTTGCCTGGGCTATCGTAATAGCCTTCTGATTGATCTCTCTGACTCCTCTCTTCACCTCACTCCATCCCTCTTTACCCGCCAGAATAATATCTTTGATGTATGAGTATGACCGTGGCATGCCCCTGATCAAAACTCTACCATAGCTCCACATTTCTTACATGATTATAAGACACAAATTTCTTCTCTTGCTACTGAAGGTCCTCCCTAATCTGATTCCAATCCAGTTTGGTGGTCTAAATTATTCTTCTTGCACTCTTCCTGTAAAACTAGCATTTGAGCTGGGTCTTAAAGGAAGCCATGGATTATAAAAGGCAGAAGATAGAACGGAGAACATTCCAGCACTCTCTATAGAAATATAGCCACAAATAGATATCTCTTGATAATTACACATATTTAGTTCATGTGGATGCTTATCTATAAGAAGGTTAGGGAGAAATATGGGAATCAGCACATCTTACTGTAGGTTTCCCCCCAGAGATTAGCACATGCACTCAGCTGATTCTCAAGTGTTTTTGTTAGAAAGAACATACAGCGGCCCTTCAATTGGGGCATGGCTGAATGAGTTGTGATTGGTGAGTGTAATGGAATACTATTGTGCTATAATGATGAGCAGGCAGATTTCAGAAAAATCTGGAAAGACCTACATGAACTGATGGTTAGTGAAATGAGCAGAACCAGGAGAACATTGCATATAGTAACAGTCACACTGTGTGAAGATCAGCTATGACTGACTTAGCTCTTCTCAGCAATACATGATGCAAGACAATTCCAAAAGACTCACGATGGAAAATGCTATCCACATCCAGAGAAAGAACTCTGGAGTCTGAATGCAGATCAAAGCTTACTATTTTCACTTTTTTGTCTTCTTTTCATGGTTTTTTTCCTTTTATTCTGTTTCTTCTTTAATAATATGACTAATGTAGAAATACATTTTACGTAATTGCACATGTATAACCTGTATCAAATTGCTTGCTGTCTTGGGGAGGGGGAGGAAAAGGAGAAAGATTTGGAACTCAAAATGTTTCACAAATGAATGTTAAAAATTGTCTCTACATGTAATTGGAAAAATTAAATGCTTTTAAATTAAAAAAGAAACATCCAATGTGCCACCACCTTTTTTCCTAGCAATCTCTCCATCCTACTCAACATGAGAAAACTGCCCCATTTCCAGTTGCTAAAGGCACATAACAGAGACCAAACGTCTTGGTTTTTTGCTTATTCTACCTAAGGTTCTACCCCAGAGGAGCAACACATCTGTGCTTCCTGTTAGCAGCTGAACATCTAGAAACACACTCTGCTCAAGGACAGAAGGCAACTATCCCTCAGTGCTGGGTCTTGTGGTCTAGTACATCAGTTACCCTCATCCTGCCAGCCATGGCTGCTATACGGAAATGACAGGATTGAATTTAGCCTTTCCTTTATACTTCCTTTATATTGTTTATATTTTCTTTCTTTGCCTTCAGTGTCACAGGAAATTAAAGAAGAAAGGGTCCCTCCCTCCAAAGTATGCCCTGGAACTTCTGACAATCTATGCCTGGGAGCAAGGTAGTGGAATGGAAGATTTTAACACAGCTGAAGGCTTCCTGACAGTCCTGAAATTAATTATGCAGTACCAAAAGCTCTGTGTCTACTGGACAGTCAACTATGATTTTCAGGATGAAACCATCAGGAATTTCCTATTGAAACAGCTCAAGAAACCCAGGTACCCATTGCCAACAAGCACATTCCTTTTCCCTGACCCCTAAACCCAATGTCAGTGACTCAGACCCCCAAGTTCTTTGAGGTGATGACATCCCATATGAGGTTGGAATAAAAAAAAAAACCAAGAGTGGCCCAGATAGGGAAAAGTCAATGCCACATCCTAAAGGGAGAACCCAAGAATATTCCATATACAGAATAATGTCAGCATGGTAATGAGCAAGCTAGACACATAATGGGACCCTAGATATTCTCTGCTGATCTCTTCAGACCAAAAATAAAGTTTAGATTCAGAAGAGGCCAAGGGACTTCAAGCCACAAGGAGGAAAGCTGAAGGCCTGTCTTTTGAGACCCAGCATTTTCATAGACCTACAAAATCATTCAGATTAACTTCTTTAGCCCACAGGTCTACCTTTCCCTTCACCAGAGTGAAAGGAAACAGAGTTGGGCAAGAAGGGAATTAAGAGGAGAAAAGGGAGTGGAAGAGACAAAGAAAAAATGCCAGTGGTTTCCCACTCCCACATTCTGAACTGTTAAATAGCAACATTAACATAGTTTATTTTGATTTATCTAAATTTTATTCATATGTATTAATATTATTTTATTAATTTTTATTTCATTAATATTTTTATAGAAATATGTAATTCTTATCTTATACTCAAACCCTTTCAACTTCCCTATTTCTGTCCTTCTAGTCTCCCAGAGTCATAATCTCAGCGTTGTCATGGATTCCTCACTCTCCCTCACCACACACATCCACTCTATTGCTGTTTCCATCTCCACAACACCTCTCACACCCAATTTCTTCTCTCTCCTCACATAGCCACCACCTTTTACCTAGATTATTGCATGAGCCTCCAAATTTGTCTCCCTGACAGTGAGTCTTTATCCACTCCAATTCATCCTCCATACTGCTACTAGAGTGATATTTTTTTGAGTCCAGATTGGACTACGTCACTCTTGAGTCAACTCACCCAACTTCAGTGGCTTCCTGTTACCTCTAGTATCAAACAGAAACTCCTCTGTTTAGCTTTAGAAGACCTTCACAAAGTGGCCCCAAACTATCTTTCCAGCCTTTGTCGAGCATTCTTCCCTCTCACATTCCAATATCCAACCAAACTGGTCTTCTCTCCATTCCTCACATACAACATTCCAGTCTTCCCTCTCTGCCTTTACATGGGCTATTCTCTGTGTGTGAAGTGTACTCTCTCCTAATGTCCGCCTCAAAAAATTCCTTTCTCCCTTGAATGTATAACTCGAGCACCAGCTTCTGCATGCAAGTGTTGCATGATACCTCCAGCTACTGGCTCCCTCCCTCTCAAATGATCTTATATTTAACTACTTTGGATTGATTTGCATTTCAGTCACTGGGTATTTATTAGGGTCTACTATGGAGCAGGCACTGAAAATACAAATACAAGTAGAAAGACAATCTCTACTTTCAAAGAAAAGGATAGGGGAGGGGAGACAAAGATAGAGGAGGAAGGAAAGAGAGACCAATACAAGGAAATGGTAGGGAGAGAGACAAGGAGGAAGGAAGGGGAGAGAGAGAGAGAGAGAGAGAGAGAGAGAGAGCAAGCAAGCATACTAGAGAAAGCCCAAATTGCTGCAGAAATAAGACCTAGCTGGCCTGGATGTCCCCCTTAAATGGAGATTCTGGGAGGAACTATCCAAGTTGAGGATGAGGTCACAGGGCACTTCCAAGTGTGAATTTCAGGACTGGGGGAGGGGGCGGCCTTTGGGATGGTACAGAAAGTCTTGAGTCTGGAGAGGAGTGGTTTGTCTTTATATCCATTCTGGACATGCTTATGTATGTCCTCATTGTAATCTAATCTCCCTGTGAGTAGGGATCATTTCACTGATTTTATTTGTATCCTTAGCACCCAGCACAATGGAACTTAATTAATGATTCATTGTTTGATCCTCTACTTCTTTGTTGATCTTTCCAACTGGCCTTCCTGACTCAGTTCTCTTCCTATTCCAATCTATTTTTCACACAGTTGCCTTCACACAATCATTTTCCTACAGCAAATGTCTCACCATGTCATTTCTCTACCCAAGAAATTCTAATTGCCCCCCCATCAGCTTTAGGATTAAATACAAACACCTTTGTTTGGCATTCAAAGTCCTTTCAACCAGGCTTGAACCTGTATTTCCAGCCTTACTATACATTTCTCTCCCTCGTGCACTCTATAGTTCATCAAAACTGGCCTTTATTTTACTGTTCTTCATCCCTTACCACCTCTCACCTCTATGACTTTACCCTGGCAGTCACCCATGCCTGGAATGCCGTCCCTTCTTACTTCCACCTCTCAGAATCCCAAGTTTCCTTCAAGATTCATATCAACTGTCAACTTCCACATAAGGACTTTCTTAGGCAACCCTCACTCCTAGCTGCAAGTACCTACTCCCCAAAGTTACTTTATATTTAATTTGTATATATTTTGTACATACCTATATATGTAAATATTGTCTCCCCCAATCGATTATAAGCTCCTGGAGGGCAAGGATTGTTTCCATTGTTTTTATCTAAGTATAGAAGATATATCATAGTCCCTGGCACATAGTAGGTACTTAATACATGATTGCTGATTGATGAATTAATTGACTATGTAGGCCTGTGATCCTGGATCCAGCTGACCCTACTGGAGATGTTGGTGGAGGAAACCGTTGGTGTTGGCACCTCTTGGCCCATGAAGCTGAAATCTGGTCATCTTCTCTCTGCTTCAAGACAGGGAACTTTGATGCTGTAGAGCCCTGGCCAGTGCTGGTGAGAATTTCTGCAGTGCTGAGATAGTGCCTTAGTAATCCGAGCATTGAGATAGCACCTTCAGGTGGGCAGTGTTCCTTATCTACCCAATCACACCATCCAGGCAGGCAAGGCCTGAGGGTATTAGTATTACCTCCATTTTTGCAGATGGGGAAAACAGAGGCCAATAGAAGTAGAATAACTTGCTCACAGTCACCGAGCAAATATGTGTCAAAGGCAGGATTAGAACCCATGTCCCCTCTGACTCCATATCTAGGGCTCTTTCTACTATACCACACCTGTCTTTGCCCAGAAGGCTCTCCACGTTTGTTGTTCAAAGCCCTTCATCACCTGGTCCCCTCCTACCCTTCCAGTCTTCCTACACCTTCCTCCCTATCAGAATACTCTTCCATCCAGTGACGTTGGTCTCCTGGCTATTCCATGGGCAAGACGCTCCATCTCTCACCTCCAGCATTCCCTCTGGCTGCCATCACCCATACCTGGAATGCTCTTGCTCCTTATCTCCACCTACTGACCTCCTTGGCTTCCTTTAAGTCTCAACTAAACCTCCTACATTAAGCTTTTCCCAGCCCCTCTTAATTCCAGTGCCTCCCCTCTGTTAATGATTTCCTATTTATCCTGGATATAATTCACTGTATATATTTGTTTATATGTTGTCTCCCCCATTAGATTGTAAGCTCTTTGAGGAAAAGATCTGTCTTTTGCCTCTTTTTAAAATTCCCAGTGCTTAGCGCAGTGCCTGGCATATAGCCAGAGGTTAATAAATATTTTTTTGAATTGAATTGACTTCTGGAATTCCCCATAATTTAGCATTTGATCTCCCCAAAATTATTCCTTTTTTAGACTATAACTTCCATCCTTCTGAAAGAAGACCTGTTTATTTAACCAGTTACTCAGTTGAGACCCTATAACCATTCATAAGCCAAAAAGACCTTTTCTGACCCAGTGAAACTACCTTCGTTTTCTGGTGGTCCTAGAAAATCTCTACTCCTTATAAGTAGTAGTCTTTATCTGAATCAAAATTTAGCATAGGGAAAGTGCCTTGAATTTGTATTCAAGAGGAGCTCTATTTGAAACCTGGTTGGTTTAACCTTTAGCAAGTCTTAAGGCCTCAGTTTCCTCATCTGTAAAATGAAGGGGTGAGACTGGGTAGATTACATTTGAGGCCCCTTTCAGCTCTAAATCTATGACCCTAATTCTAAGAGAAGGATCTGCTTCTTTTCAGACAGTCCAGACTCCAGGAAGCAGAGGGCTTGGGCTTTCTCCCATTGTCAACCCAAAATTCAGTTGTACAAATGGAATATTCTTCATACCTTAAAGCTGAAGTCACCTCAAAAATGATCTGATGCAACCTACCTCCTATCCCCTACCATTTAATTTTCAAAAAATATCTAATGATATTTGATCAAACCAAAAGGACTCATCTTCATTCCTCATTCTCACTACATAGTTTGGGACATTGTTCAACAATCTACTTCTCAAAATTCTCTTCCCTGGCATGAGCCTCCAAATTTGTGGAGTGACTTTCCTTATTTTCCACCTATTTATCTCATTATGCACATCACCTTTACAGACCTTCTTCTTCCTCCCATACTGGTGAGGATCTCCCTCAAAACCATGTCCTTCATTCTTCTGGTCTTTACTCTCTACATTCAAAGTCATCCCTAAGTTTATCATCTATACATGGTGACCTCTCAGCTCTTTGCCTTTGCTCCTGCTGCTTTGTTTGCTAGGAGAGGAGGGGGAAACACTCTTCCCATGGCACAGTGCAAGTTGCTGACTTGGCAGCCAAATGACCAGGTTCGAATTCTGTCTCTGATGCTTGCTACTTCTGTGGTCTTGGGCAAGTCACTGGCTCTACAAAATGAAGGGCTTGGATTAGAGGGTTTCTGAGGTCCCATCCAGCATTAAATCTAGGATCCTGGGATCCTTTATCTCCACCTGTGGGAACATAGATTCCAAGACCCGATTCAAACATCCCCTGTCTAATGAAGTCTCTTCCTGGTTCTCCTCTCCAACAGCGACAACCCCAAAGCAATCACAGGCTTATAGGAATTAGAGGGGGAAAGTCCCTTAAAGACCATCTAGTTGAATCCCTTCCTTTTAAAGATAGGAAACTGGGTTCCAAAGAGCTTAAGAAGTTCATCAAATCATATACAAAACCCAAAGTAGGTTACCATTGCTTAGGTAGAATTCAAACTCAGGTCCTCTGATGCTAAACTCTGTGCTCTGTCCTCTCCTGCACACAGCCCATTCTCCTTTTTCTCTGGACTTTGCAGTTTTCATGCAATGAGAAAAATCTCCTACTTAGTGGTTTTAAGGAAGTTTTTGCTTCCTTTACTAGACTGCAAACCTCCTGGGGGCTCTCTGCTTTTGTTTTCTTTCCTAAAGTTTGCCTTGTCCCTGACTTTATTTTTCTAGAACTCTGGCTGATCCATCCCAGCTGCTGCTGCCATCTTGTTAAAAGTATAAAAACTACATAAGCAGGGGTGGTGCCTCCAAAGATTTGAGTTGTTTTTAAACTCCATAATTTTGAATGTTTGATTATTCAGAACAATTCATTAAGGTCATTTTTTAAGATTTTGAATTCTAAAACCACCTCTCAAAGAAAGTCCAGATGTACCATGCGCTTTAGTCACATTACCTAGAGAACAACACACCTGATGCTCCAGCCTTGGACCAGTCTGGCATGAAATTAACTCTCTGTTAACAGAGTCTAGTGTGCTATTGTGGGAATGATTCCTAGATCAACTGTCCATGTAAAGCCAATCCATTAACTTATTAAAACAAAACCCCAAATTAGCATAAAGCTAAAAGAATAATGATAAGAAAAAGATATGGCTTATAATTGAAACAACTCAATCCTGACTTAAGTAAATTATTGAAAAGGAAAAATTGATAACAGATGGTAGAAATCAATTTATCCTGAAGTTTAACCAATGTTAATCAATTGTTATAACAACCAGACCCAAAAGAGTCCAGCGAGTGCCTTAGTCACATCAGTAAGCATTTAAGTGCTAGGCACTGTGTGCTAAGGGCTAAGGATGTGAACAATATGGGACTTTACCTGAGAATTGAAAAAAGCCAGGGGAGCCAGGAAGGAGCGAATTCTAGGGAAGGGGGACAGGCTGAAAAAATGCACAGTCGGGCAATGGAGGGTCTTGTTTGAGGAACAGCCAGGAAGCCAGTGTCACTGGATCGTATAGCACATGGAGAATGTTTGTCAGTCAGCATCTGACTTACTTGCCAATCAAAGAGAGATAGGGGCTGCTGGCAATACCAGGTTAGAATATAAATGCATTTGCAAAATCTTACAAAGAAAGATGATGGAAAATTACAAAAAATATTATTATACAAATCAGAGAGAAATAAGAGGCTGAGCCAGTTGAAATAGTTTGACAAGAAACTCAACCAACGACAATGACAACAAAAAACCAACCAACAAAGTCACCCCATGAGCATTCAGGCATGGAAATCAAAGGAAGACAACAAACAAGGGGAAATGGGAAGGGAAAAATTTTAGAGATTTTTTTAAAAAAATCTCATATTTATAGATTTTCTAAAAACATCAATATATAAGAAGCAGTGTAGAGTAGTGGATGGAGAGCTAGCCTCTCAGGTAGGAAGATGTGGGTTAAAGTCTCACCTCTGACACATGCTGCCTGTGTGACTCTGGGCAAGTCATTTTATGTCTCAGGGCCCCCAAACAATTTCTCAGACTTAAGTTGCAGAGCAGGAGTTGTTATGCATTGAAAAAGGGAGTTTGCTCACCAGGAGTTCCCTATACCTATGAAATCACAAGTGAAGAAAAATCTTTTGGTTTTACATCACCTTCATTTCCAAATCTCTCTCTCTCTCTCTCATTCCCTAACCAACAAGACATGTGATAAAGATTTTTAAAGAAGGAAAAACCATGTCAGCAAAACCAAGGGACATCAGCTATGTCAGACAACACAGGAAATATTCCACACCCTTAGCCCTGCATGTTCCCAACTTTTCTCTGGGGCCAAGCCTCATCTTTATATTGTGTTCATAGTATTCAGTGTCTTTTTAAATTGCTTTTCCCATTTACACTATCTAAATGATTATGTGCATTATTTTCCTACTGACTTAATGCTGCATCGATTTATGTCAGCATTCCTAGGTTTCACTGAAGTGTTCACATTTGTCATTTCTTGCTGTTCAATCATTTTTCAGTTGTGTCTCACTCTGCACGACCCTATTTAGGGTTTTCCAGGCAAAGATGCTAGAGTGGTTTGCCATTTCCCTCTCCAGTTCATTTTACAGATGAGGAAACTGAGGCAAACGGGGGAAGTGACTTGCCCAGGGTCACATGGCTAGGAAGTGTCTGAGGCCAGATTTGAACTCAGGAAGATGAATCTTCCAGAGTCCAGGCCTGGCATTGTATCCGCTGTGCCACCTTGTTGCCCTTTTGTCATTTCTTATAGCTCAGTAATATTCTGTTACATTCAAATGAGAAAGATTTGTAGGTTTTAGTGGCCTCAACAGTGATATGTAGCATCAAAAACCCTAATGCCAACTGAGACTCTCTTCAAAGAAATACAATGTCTACTACCTACCTTGGAGGGACTATAATGAAGTCTTCTGCCCTGCTTAGACTATTTCTAAAGAACTGTGGCTGCCTCATTTGGTAACAGCTATAGAAAAGTTAGGGAGAGCAGTGATCATCATGGTGAGGAACTTTGAGAAGGTAATGCCATGTGTGGAGCAGCTGAAGAAATGGGATGCTCAGCCCATAGAAAACTTGGTAGGGGGAAAGTGCTGAGGGGGGTGGGAAGAAATAGGATGGGGTGAGGTGGGGTAGAATGGGATGGGTTGAGGTAAATGACATAGGAGGGGATGGGATGGGATGGATGGGGTAAGATAACCATCTTTAAGTAACTGAAGGACTATTATCACTTGGAAAGAGGGTTGGACTTTATCTTCTTGGGCCATGAAGGAAGGACTAGGGCAAGTGGGTGGAAGTTACCAGAAGCAAACTTAGACTTTGTGCCTGGAAAAACTCCCCTCTTATGAGGGCTCCTGAGCGTAGGATGGGCAGCCCCATAAGGCAATGGACTCCCCTTCACTGGAGAGCTTCAAGCAAAGGTTGAATGGTACAGAGGAGGCTATTTCTCAGGTATAAGGTACACTAACTAGTTAGAGTGATTTGCTTTCAATTTTGAGATAGAAAGACAATAAAAATTCCAAATAATATAAAATCAAATGTTAATTGGTATGGAACGAATAAATACAAGTGAAATGAAGGAAAAGTGGGTGGGAGGGGAGGCAGTGTGAGGGAGAAGAACCAGGAAGGCTTCTAGCCCAGTTAGGACAATGGGTTGTATAGACCAAGAGATACATCAATGGTTTCTTACATTCTTAGATAATTTTTCCAAGGACTAAGAAATATATAAGAATCACTGTTAACTGGCATATTCATTGACCCAAAATAAGGGCTACTGATGGTATCCACTATTAAGTAGGCTATCATTTCCTATGCAGATCTTCCTATCCTAAAGAAAAGGGACCATGGCCCCTGGTCCAGAGAGGTCACCTTTCTAAACACCTGGCTGGCTTGGATTGGAGGCTGACCAGAGCAGCCTCCAGTTTTTGCCATTAGAAAAACTATAAGGACTTACTTACATTAAGAATATCCTAAAAGAAAAACCAAATGGGTTAAAGAACAAATCATAGAAACAATTGATAATTTCATTAAAGAAAATGAAAATGATGGGACAAAATACCTAAAATAATGGGATGCTGCCAAAGTGGTACTTAGAGGAAAATTTATACCTCTAATTGCTTACATCAGTAAAATAGAGAAAAAGCAGATCAATGAATTGGGCATGCAACTAGAAAAAAAAACTAGAAAAATAATCCATTTAAAATACTCAATTAAACACCAAATTGGAAATCCTGAAAAATAAAAGGAGAGATGAATAAAATCAAAAGTAAGAAAACCGTTGAACTAATAAATAAAACTAGAAGCTAGTTTTATGAAAAACCAATAAAATATATTAAACTATTGACTAATTTGATTTAAAAATGGAAAGAAGAAAAACAAATTACTAATATCGAAAATGCAAGCGATAAATTCACCATCAATGAAGAGGAAATTAAGACAATTGTTTTGCCCAGTTATATGCTAATAAATTTGACAATCTAAATTAAATGGATGAATTTGTACAAAAATATAAATTACCCAGATTAACAGAAAAAATAAAATACTTAACCCAATCTTAGAAAAAGAAATTGGACAAGCCATCAGTGCACTTCCTAAGAAAAACTCCCCATGACCAGGTGGATTCACAAGAGAATTATACCAAAAATTTGAAGAACAATTAATCCCAATACGATAGAAACTATTTGGAAAAATAGGCAAAGGAGTCCTACCAAATTCCTTTTATGACACAAATAGAATACTGATGCCCAAACCAGAAAAAGCCAAAACAAAGAAAGAAACATATATGAATATTGATGCAAAAATTTTAAACAAAATATTAGCAAAGAGATTATCACAAGGACATACATGCAATTTACCCCAGGAATGCAAAGCTGGTTCAATATTAGGAAAACTACCAGCATAATTGACCATATCAATAATTAAACCAACAGAAACCATGTGATTATCTCAATAGATGCAGAAAAAGCCTTTAACAAAATATAACACTCATTCCTATTAAAAACACTAGAGATCATAGGAATAAATGGAGATTATCTTGAAATGATAAGTAATATTTATCTAAAACCATCAGCAAGCATCATCTGTAATGAGGGTAAGCTAGAAGCCTTCCCAATACAATCAGGGGTGAAGCAAGGATACCCCTTATTACCACTATTATTTAATATTGTACTAGAAATGTTAGCTACAGCAATAAGAGAAGAAAAATAAATTAAATGAGTTAGAATAGGCAATGAGGAAACAAAACTATCACTCTTTACAGATGATACGATGTTATGCTCAGAAAATCTTAGAGAATCAACTAAAAACTACTTGAAACCATTAACAATGTTAGTAATGTTGCAGGATACAAAATAAAACCACATAAATCATCAGCATTTCTATATATTACTAACAAAATCCAACAGCAAGAGATAGAGAGAGATGATCCATTTTAAATAACTGTAGACGATATGAAATACTTGGGAGTCTACCTGCCAAGACAAACCCAGGAACTGTATGAATACAACTATAAAATACTTCTCATACAAATGAAGTCAGGTCCACAGTAGTCAATGAGTATAGTAATCTACTCTTTGATAAGCCCAAAGACTCCAGCTTCTGGAATAAGAACTCACTATTTGACAAAAACTGCTGGGAAAACTGGAAAATAGCATGGCAGAAACTAGGCATAGACCAATATCTCACACCCTATACCTAGATAAAGTCAAAATGGGTACGTGATTTAGGGATAAAGGCTGTTATTGTAAGCAAACTGTGAGAGCAAGGAATAGTTTACCTGTCAGATTTATGGAGAATGGAAGAATTTATGAACAAATAAGAGATAGAGAACATTATGAAATGCAAAATGGATAATTTTGATTACATTAAATTGAAGAGTTTTTGCACAAAGCCAGTGCAACCAAGATTAGAAGGGTATCAGAAAACTGGGAAACAATTTTTACAGCCAGTGTCTCTAATAAAGGCCTCATTTCTAAAATATATAGAGAACTGAGTTGAATTTATAAAGATACAAGTCATCCCCCAATTGATAAATGGTCAAAGCATATGAAGAAATTAAATCATATGAAAAAATGCTCTAAATCATTATTGATTAGAGAAATGCAAATCTAAACAACTCTGAGGTACCACATCACACCTTTCAGATCGACTAACACGACAAAACGGGAAGATGATAAATGTTGGAGATGTGGGAAAATTGGGAAGAATTTAGGGCCAAAGAAGATATCAAGGGCATTACAAAATATAAAACAGATAATTTTGATTATACAAAATTTAAAAGTTTTTGCACAAATAAAACCTATGCTACTGAAATTATAAGGAAAGTAGAAAACTGGAGAAAAGTTTTTGCAACAAGTGTCTCTGAGAAAGGCTTCATTTTTCAAATATATAGAGAACTGAGTCAAATTTATAAAGATACACATCATTACCCAATTGATAACTGGTCAAATGATATGAATAGGCAGTTTTCAGAAAAATAAATCAAAGTTATCTATAGTCATAAGAAAAAATGCTCCATATCACTATTGGTCAGAGAAATGTAATTTAAAACAGCTCTGAGGTACCACCTCATACCTATCAGATTGGCTAATATGACAAAAAAGAAAAATGTTGGATGTTGGAGGGGATGTGGGAAAACTTGGGTGCTAATGCACTGTGGGAGTTGTGAACTGATCCAACCTTTCTGAAAAGCAATTTGGAAAACCATGGAAAACCATGCCCAAAGGGCTATAAAACTGTGCATACCCTTTGATCCAGCAATACCACTGCTAGGTCTATTTCCCAAAGACATCCCAAAAAAGAGGAAAAGACCTATTTGTACAAAATACTTATAACAGCTCTTTTTGCGGTGGCTAAAAATTGAAAATCAAAGGGATGTTCATCAGTTGGGGAATGGCTAAACAACCTATGGTATATGATTATATACTATTGTGCTATAAGAAATGACAAGCAGGATGATTTCAGGAAAAAAGACTTATATGAACTGATGCAAAGTGAAGTGAACAGAACCAGGAGAACATTGTACACAGTAACAGCAATATTGTTCAATGAAGAACTGTGAATGACTTAACTATTCTCAGCAATACAATAATCCTAGACAATCCCAAAGGACTAATGATGAAGCATACCCTCTTCCTCCAGAGAAAGAACCAATATTGACTGAATACAGACTAAAGCATGCTATTTTTCACTTTCTTTCATTTTTTCCTTTTATTCAAGTCTTCTTGTACAAAATGACTAATATGGAAAAGTTTTACAAAATTTCACATGTATAACCTATATCTGACTGCTTACCATCTCAGAGAATGGAGAGGGGAGAGGAGAGAGAAATGGAATTTGGAACTCAAAACTTTAAATAAAAATGGTTTTTTTAATTCTAATTAGCATATTCATTATTTTAATGCAAATTATGCTAGTAGCATTCATTTATAAGTAAACTAACATTTCCCTTAAGTAAATTACGAATCTCCTTTGTTTTTATGAGTCCTTAACCTCTTCGACCCTTGGTTTCTTCATCTGTAAAATGGGGATAATAGCACCTATTTCACAGGGCTACTGTAAGGATCAAATGAGATGAGATACATAAAGCAATTTGCAGATCTTGAAACACTACATCGATGCTATTATTGATGATGATGCCGATGATGCAGCAGGTGGTCCAGTAGAAAGAGCACTGGACTTGGAGTCAGAAACACCTGAGTTCAAATCTGGCTTCACATGCTTCACCTGTGTGACCCTAGGCAAACCACTTAATCTCTCTCTGCCTGCCTCAGTTTCCTCCTCTGTAAAATGGGACTCATAACAACACCTACCTCCCAGGGTGGTTGTGATGACCAAAGGAGATAATATTTATAAAGTGCTTTGCAAACTTCAACATGCTCTATAAATGTTAGTTATTACTAGCACCTACTGCATTATCGACAGTGGCAGGTAGGTGGTGCACTGGACTAAGAATCAGGAAGACTCATCTTCATGAGTTCAAATCCAGCCTCAGACACTTACTAGCTATGTGACCTTGGGCAAGTCAAGTTAACCCTATTTGTTTCAGTTCTTCATCTATAAAATAAGCTGGAGAAGGAAATGCCAAGCCAATCTGGTATCTTTGCCCAAAAAAAACCCCAAAATGGGGTCATGATGAGTCAGACACGACTAAACAAAAATTATATGACAAGATTTTTCCAGGGTTCTACATAGCAAAACTATTCCACATGTTTCCTGGGCTCTCAGGACCTCAATATGATAAGAAACCATTCTTTACCAGGAAGGACTCAGTCCAGGGAAGAATTACAGGAGTTCAAATGTCTACTGTATTTTACAAAGTACTTTCCACATCATAAAGTATTATACATATTATCATCCCCACCTTACAGATGAGAAAACCAATGTCAAAGAGGCTCAGTGACCTGTAATCACTGCCTCTGAACACAGGACTGGCGTCTCCCAGCTTTAAATCTTGTGCTCTTTCAATAATGTCTCTCACAGGCAACAGTCCATTTTCACAAAGAAAATATCAGACTCATACCCTTTGACCAAATGATTTCACTGATGCCTTCAGGATATTAATAAAACTGGGACAAAAAGCCCATCTGAACAAAAAATGTGCATGACAGCTTTATCTGTAATAGCAAAAAAACTGCAAGCAACCCATATATCCAAAAGATATGGAAATGGATGAATAAATTATTCTTTGTCATTGTAGAGAGGTAGCATGGGGTAATGGATAGAAAGCTGGCCTTGAAGTCTGGAAGACCTAGATCAGGGGTGGGGAACCTGCAGCCTAGAGGCTACATGTGGCCCTCTAGGTCTTCAAGTGCAGCCCTTTGACTGAATCCAAACTTAGAAATGAAGAGCTGCACTTGAGGATCTAGAGGGCCACATGTGGCCTCAAGGCTGCAGGTTCCCCACTCCTGACTAGATTAATGTCCTTCCACTTACACATACTAGCTATGTGCCTCTAGACAACGAGCTTACTCTCACAATGGCCCAGGAAAATCCCTAAAACTCAAGGTTGCAGAGATGAGCTTCCCATCTACTGCAGAGGGAGGGAGTTTTTCCACTGAAAGCTTCCTATACTGATAAAATCACAGGCAAGACTGGGTCCCCTATATACTACCAAAAAAAATAAATAAGATAGATTCTGTAAATGGGAATATGGTGTAGTGAAAAAAAAATGCTAGGCCTGGAGCCAGGAGAAACAGGTTCAAATCCTGTTTTCATCTCCTACTGGCTAAATGCAAATGGGTAAGTTTCTTAATACCTCTAAGTCCCAGTTTCCTGGTCTGTAAAACAAAGATAATAACACCTGTAGTATGCTACTTCAAACGGTTGTTTTCGTGAACAAATTAAATAATGAAGGCAACAAGCATGGCAAACTTTAAAATATTGTAGTTGTTGGGGTGCGCTCCATTTAGACTTCAGCAAGTTGAAAGTCATAAGGAACAAGGAGAGTGACAACCGAGATGTCATTAAGAGTGAGGACCTTCTAGGTGTTGTGGAATCATTCTACACCTAGTAAAGGATCTGAGGCTTTCAGCAAGAAAGAGGAATATGAAAAAGCCAATAGAAACAATGAATTTCACCCCACTCCAGACTGCCTTGTACCTTCCTCAGGCATTCACTTGCATAAACCAAAAAAAGAATGTTAGAAGCTGTTTTTTTTAACTTTGGGAAACCTGAACCCCAAAAGTATTTAGTAATTGTCGGGCAAATAGCCACTGGCTGGTTATGGTCTGGTAAGACGAATATTTGGGCAATGTTCTGGATTCTAGGTTTGGGTGAGGTTTGTCACTGAGTGAACCACCTCTGAACCAGGTAGAGTTGTCAGTCAAGGCTTTGTGGGAACAAAATTGGAGAAATCTCTGCTAATATGAGGCAAGGGTCTCTATGCTTTCTGGAAGCTCACAGTAGGACCTAGGTGATCCTGGGGCTGCTCCCTAAAGAATAAGCCCAGGCAGAGACATCACACACCCACCATGTCCTTCAGTGAACTTCAGGAGGACCCTTCCAGGTGAGAAAGGACACCAAGGGAGTCACAGTTGTTTAGTGCCTTGGCCATATGATAATCTTTATATTATTGTATTTTTAAGATAGTGCCTGTTCTCCCCTTCCCCCTGAACTCTACATTTCTGGAAGGATTTAGGGAGGCTTTGTTGTAACTACTATATTTGTAATATAGTAGTAATAACTATATTTGCTATATGGTTTGAGTAATGCTTTTGTTAAGAGCTGAGTCTAATGCCTGGTTGTTAATGGGAATCATACTACTGGGGGCCATCCACAGTGTTACCCCTAGCACTCAAGGTAGCAATCCTTCTTCTGGGGACCCAGCCTGCAAATGTAAATTTGATTGAGCTGGGGGGTGCAATGATAGTGAGGCATACACATGTGGCCAAGGCCGCTCTAATGGCTTCTCTTTTCTCACGGACTCCTCAAGTTATTCCCTCCTGTTCATTAAGCTGGCCTCCCTGGATCTGCTACTCTCTGGAGCTCAATGTTCAATTGCTAAGGAAGGTTCTTTTTTTAATTCCATAGTCAGCTCTTTTCTCTCTTCTCTGTTGCCAGAGATCTAACTTCTTGAAGTTGCTTCCTGCCTCAAATCTTGACTATCCTGTGACTTCGTCTCTCTAGAAAGTGTTTATGTGTCTGTGTCTGTGTGGGTCTGTTCCCTGCTGCATGTGAGGTCTCCTACTGCTGCTGCACACCTCTCTCCCAAGGGGAGAGAGGAAAGAAAATCCATTCCACCCTCCCTTCTGGTGCAGGTGCAGCTGTAAGCCTTCCCAAGACTACTTTCTGCCTAGGCTGTCAGCTTCTTGTCTGACTAACTAGAAACCTGGCCAGCCAGCTTTTAAAGGACATCCACAGATATAGACAATATTCAACCAGCCCATAGCATTTGACCCTTCAATGAACTTTTTCACCCCTCATAAAATGAGGAAGTATGTATCTACAACTTTATACTTAGTTTAACTCATTAACTGCCTCTTTTTCTGTGATTACATCCTGGGGTGAGAGTTTGCTCAGATATCTGTTCTTCTCTTCTCCACCCCACCTAATCACCAAACAAATAAACTGTACATTTTCATTCAGTGAAGGCAAAGCTGGCCACTAGCCTTATCTACAAAAGGAGTAGTCTCTGAGCAATCTCACTCGTGCCCAGGAAATTATGTGCTCAACCCAATAGCAGAGGGCCTTTAGGAAAAAAAAAACCATTCTCTCTATGATTCCCCAAGAGCTAGAAGAGTATTGTTAGAGTGAGGACCAGGGTTCAAATCCTGACTTTGCTATTTCTCATATGACCTTGAGGAAATCTCTTCTCTCTAGTAATCAATTTCCTCATTTGTAAAATAAGAGGTTTTGGACTAGATCAGCATCCTCTAAAGTGAAAATACACACACTTCAGGGAGTAAACAATACAGCAAAGTAAAGCAAAAATATAAAAACTTTTTGCATATGATTATTTTTCATCAAAAAAATATATAAGCTTTAGTATGTTTTAATATGCTGGTTGACACTTGTTTCATACGCCAGACAGTGCCTTGTTGCATATGGTACCTAAGGTATCCTAAGGGAAAAAGCACGCATTTCATGAGGCAGAGGGGTTGACAGTGAGTGATGCCTACACTCTTTCATTCATTTTTGGTGTATTTCAACATGTTATGGCTTTATGTGTACCTGATGTCCATATCATTAATAAAATAAATTAATAAATTTAGACTAATAAATTAATAAATCATTAATAAACTGAAATGAAAGCAAATTTACAAATTGTATTTTATGTAGTTCTAACTAAACTAACCCCCCTAAAATGGACAAGTGGCTTAAAAAGATACCTACAAAAACAATCTTGGACTGAAGATACCAGTAATAATCTGAGTGCAAGTGAACAAGATATTGGCAAAGTTAATACACACATTCCTTATACAAAGCACTTAATCAGCCACATTATGAGGTAAAACAATGACATTCTAATCAGATATAATAAGAAATCAACCAGAAAAAAAACTGAGATGACCAAGGTGATGGGAAATACAAATTTACATGCATGATCATTAACAATGAACTATTCACCTGAAATTTACATTGTGGCTTGAGATATTGACTAATAATGATAGTAGGAAGTCCTGACAGTTAGCAAGATATTTGAAAACTAAGAATCCAGAACATGAAAACAAACCTCTACAATTTTTTCCAGCCAAAATTCGCGGCATTACAAAATTTCAATAAACTTAATGATAAATATTGTGAGAGAGATGATTCATTTTGGACCCGTACTCAAACTCTAATCAGCATTAGTCAGTTCAGTATGATGCCATAAAGGGTAATGATTGTTAGCAATTATTTTATTATGCTTATCTCATAATACATGTTTAGTCTGCCATCTGATAATAGGTATAAGAATAAACAATGTATTTATCCATATTTTATATAAATCACATAGGAATGTCTACATAAAATAGGTTCTTAGAGAAGGGCCCCCATAATGGGCCTCAGACTTTAATGAAATGTTCACTACTTGTTTACCAGTTATGAAGCTCACTTGCACAACCACAAGAATGTTGACAAAGATATCTCCATCCTGTTTTGCTCAAGTTCCACGTCCAAAGCCAACACGGATAGGCTGCCTTGATTCTTTGGAAAGTTCCCCAACTTATTTTGGTGCCTCCAGACCGCTCCCTCCTGTCCAGCATGAGCAACTGACCATTTTATGACCACTTCTTCAGTGGAGATGCCCCATGCTTCACCCAACCTGTGACCCTCCTGCTGATAACATCATTTTTGGCCCTCAAGAGCAAGGTCTATCAACCAATGACATTCTGTGTTTTACCATGCCTCTTTTGCATGTCTGAGTATCAAATCCTATAAAAACAAGGTTCTGGGGACCAGGGGCATCTTAGATCATGAGGAAGATCTGAGGTCCACTTCATTAGAGGGGACCATGGACCTTCTAATAAAGTGCCATTGACTCAACGCTCTGCCTCAGGGTTTTTTTTCCTTGCAGATTGGGCAATTATAATCACCACAATATTTAAATTAAAGTCTCTTCTTAGGTTTCCCATTGAATGATAAAAAAAAAAAAAACAGGAAGCTACAAACCATTGGAAAACACTTATTCTTCCTGCTACAATAAAAATGGCTGAAATAATTCACAGAACACAACGGGGAAACAAAAATGCATTCCTTTGTCAGCAAATACTGTTGGAAGAAGAACAGAAAATGCTGCTGAACACTTGAAGAAACAAGAATAAGAACAAATCACGCAGCACGGGCTCACTAGACAATTGTACTAAAGTACAAATATTTCTAATGTTGTAGTTCAAGTTATGTTGGGGTTTTCTTGACAGATACAAGAGTCGTTTGCCATTTCCTTCTCCAGTTTATTTTACAGAAAAGGAAACTGAAGCAAAAAGTTAAATGACTTGCTCAGGGCCACACAGCTTGTAAGTGTCTGAGGTGGGATTTGAACTCAGTTCTGTCCTGACTCCAGACTTGGAGGTCTGTCCACTGCACTGCCTAGCTGCCCTTTATGTAGATGTTACTTCAGTTGGGTCTTGAAGAAAGAGAGAGGTCTATTCTCTTCATGTTCTTTTCCCAGAACCTCCATTTAAGGAGGTCACTGAGATGAGCCATCTCTACTGCATTAGATTTTGCTGTCATGCCCCCATGGCAGGTGTCTTTCTTTCTATTCAACTTTCTTTTGTGTGTTGTTTTTCCTTCTTTCTTTTTTTCTTTCTTTCTTTCTTTCTTTCTTTCTTTCTTTCTTTCTTTCTTTCTTTCTTTCTTTCTTCCTTCCCTCCTTCCTTCCTTCCCTCCTTCCTTCCTTCCTTCCTTCCTTCCTTCATTCCTTTCTTTCTTTCTTTCTTTCTTTCTTTCTTTCTTTCTTTCTTTCTTTCTTTCTTTCTTTCTTCTTTCTTTCTTTCTTTCTTTCTTCCTTCCTTCCTTCCTTCCTTCCTTCCTTCCTTCCTTCCTTTCTTCCTTTCTTTCTTTCTTTCTTTCTTTCTCTTTCTCTTCTTCCTCTTTCTCTTTCTCTTCTTCTTAAAAGTCACAAACCCTGTTTGCCTCAGTTTCCTCATCTGTAAAATTAGCTGGAGAAGGAAATGGTAAACAGGTTCAGTAATGGTAAACTTTCTTTGCCAAAAAAAAACCCAAATAGGATCACGAAGAGTCAGACATGACTGAACAACAAATGCTCAATCCCTTCCCTCCCTATCTTTTCCTCCACCCCACCAAGGTTCCTGGATTAGATATGTCAACCAGGGGCAGCTAGGTGGTGCATTGAGTAGAGCAAGGGCCTTGGAGTCAGGAGGACCTGAGTTCAAATCCAGCCTCAGACACTTGACACAGTTACTAGGTGTGTGACCTTGGGCAAGTCACTTAACCCCAATTGCCCTCCCTTCCCCCCTCCAAAAAAAAAGATATGTCCACTAATACCTCTGTGGCCCTACTCACCATCCCATAAACTTCCGGAACCAAAGTTCCCCTCCAAGACCACCATTTCCCTATATGAATTGTCTATTTCCCCTTTTAGAAGAAGAGGGATTGTCTTTATCTTTGTATTTCTATCCCCAACACTTTCGGTACAGTTTTTGACACAGTCATTACTTAATAAATGCTTTGTTATTCATTTATTCAACTCAGAGGTGAAAACCCAACTAACTCAATATTCTAAGTCCAACTGTTTTTCCACTACACCATGCTTTAAATACTCATGGCTCACATTTTTATGCTGCCTTAGATAAAAATAACCGAATAGAAGCTGTGGTATGATAGAAAGTTCATTGACTTTCTACTTCCAACTTCTGTGGGAGAAGTTTGTGGTGAAAGGAGAAGGGGAAAAGAGAAGGGCCTGAGCCAATTAAGAAGGAAAATAAAAACCTTATCTATTATTTGGAGGAGTTTAGACTAGTGAATTTAGGCAGGAAATTTTTAGAGAAATTTGCTAGAATTTGAGAAAAATTTGAATTTGAAGAAAACTCACCAGGACCATGTCTTGGTCCAGTTTCTACTTTCAGGTTAAAAGAGAAACAGAATCCAGAATAACTAAGGGGAATATAAAATGACCAAGATGGAGTCAGAAGTAAAACCTGAAGAGGAAGACTCAAGGAGGAAAAGGAGAAGGTAGCTGACAAGACCAGGCAAAGTAAGAAAAGGTGATTGGAACAATCAGAGGGTAAATCCAATTGCTAGAATGGATAGGTGGGTAGGGTGAAGTAGGAGATTGAACCAAGTAGGAGGGGAGGGAAGAGTATATTTGTGGAGTTGTTCAGACAAATGAAAGGAAGTTGAGTTGTTGTCAAGTTATTAAGAGGTGAAAATTGACTGTAAAAAAATTTAAATGCATAAGGTTGAGGTGTAAAGGAAAGTCATTTACCCCTCCCAAAGAGATGCTGGAAAAATCTCGATTGGTATGAAAACTAGGGGAAATTGTGCTATGTCTTACATCCAGATTCTGAGGTTTCTATTTCTGCCACAGTCTAGTGACGCTTTTCAGTGTTCCAAGTATAGTCCAATCTCCATGCTGAAGGAGAGGGTAAAGGGAGAATACCTCTCCACTCTCTGAGTTGTGCAAGATAACACAATGTTCTCCAAGGAAGGAAACAATGAAGACTTCTAATACAATATTCCCAAAGAAACAAAACAATAGAGACTTCAATGAGAAAAGGTGGGGAGAGATTCTGAAGAGGAGACTGGGATATTTGATTTTTGTCAGGATGTTGGCAAGTGGAACAGTGTTACAGAGAGGAGAAAGGGAAGGAAAAGGACATCTGAGTCTCTTCCTGAAGAGTTGGGAGCTCTAAGGAGACATATGTAATATCAATTAAGTTGTGTGTCTTTGATTGAGTCTTACTCTGTGCTAAACCCCAGGCCCAAACCCCTATCTACTAGGTGCTAAGGCTATGTGGGCGTGAAGCCCTCAGGGTCATTAGGGGAGTTGCTAAGACCAGAGCCCATAGTAGGAGCCTAAGTTCTGGTGTTTGATGAGAGCTAAACAGTGTATAAAAAGAGAGAGCACAGCTATTTGCAGAGGTCTCTCACTCTCGAAGTTGTGTTGATGTGGAGACTCTGGGAAGCTGTAGTTAAGAGTAAACCTGGATGTTGGGACTTTGTTACACCCTAGTAATTATGCATTGAGATTTGAATCAGACAAGGTCTATCTGTTGATGTTTGTAATTTGTTTGTATTTGCTCTGAAGTTCAGGGTGCTGGCTTTTTCCCCTGAACTAAGTGAATGATATTTGTATACTGGATTGAAATAAGATTGCTAACCCCCTTAATGCTACTTTCCTTAGTAAAGCAGATCAAAAGAACTTGTGCTTGCAGTGTTCTCATTGGGCTTGTGTTGGTTTTGCACCCCCACAGCAGCTGCTAGCCTAATTGTTACAACAACATATCCTGCTTGTCCTCCATAGCAAACAGGTGAAAGATCATCCATGAGGGTCAAAGGAAGAATGAAGGAGGGGGGAATGGAAGAGGAGGAGGAGGAGTAGCTAGCATTCATATGGTGCTCTGAAAAGTTTTGCAAAGCACTTTACTTAGCCTGTAAGTGGAAAAACCTCTGACCTCCCATTCAAAGACTTAATTCAAGTCAACCAGAAATTCAAGTCAGAAAGATTTTTTTGAATATTAATTAATTTTAAATTTTCAACATTCACTTCCATAAGATTTTGAGTTCCAAATTTTCTCACCCTCCTTCCTCTCCCCCTACCCCAAAGTGGTGTGCAATCTGATATAAGTTCTACATATGCATTCATATTAAACATATTTTCACATTAGTTATATTGTAAAGAAGAATTTGAACCAATGGGAGGAACCACGAGAAAGAAGAAGCAAAAAAAAAAAAAGAAGAGAGAGCAAATAGTATGCTTCGATCTGCATTCAGACTCCATAATTCTTTTTCTGGATGTGGACAGCATTTTCCATCATGAGTCTTTTGGAGTTGTCTTAGATCTCAAGAAGCATTTATTAAAGACCTACTGTGTGTCAGGCACTGTGCTAAGCACTGGGAATACAAATACAAGCAGAAAGACAGTCCCTGCCCTTGAGGAGCTTACATTCTAAGGAGGGAAGACAACATAAAAGAAAATTGAAGGGACTTGTAGGTGGGAGAGGATACCATGTTGGGGAACAGTGAAGAAAGTCCAGAGAATCAAGAATGCAACCTGGAGAGAAATGAAGACATGGCTGACTAGCCTGGTGGGGGTGGGGGGAGAAGGGGGGCTTCTTGAATGGCAGGTTCTAGAAGGAATCAGCCAATCAGAGGGGGAGACCATGGGGGTAGAGAGTACTTCCAGTTTGAGGAGTCCAGCGGTATATTGAGTTTCCTGGGCATAGAGGTTTCTATAGTACGGTAGAGAAAAATTCAGACAGTCAGGAGTACAACCTAGAAAGAAATATTATTTCACATTAGTTTCCTCTCTTCCCAATCTGGGAAGAACTACAAATCCCAGGGGTTTTGTGGCCAGACAATCCCTTCTCAGAGGTTGTTACAGAAACAATGGCCAACCGTGATTCCATAGGAGTCATGATGAAGCATGCTGCCTATCCTGGTAGAGACATGATGGACTTGAGATGCTGATTAAGACATATTTTGCTTTGGTTTTTTAACATAAGCAGTAGAATTTGTTTTGCATAATTTTACTTTGTGGCAGGTATTTTGCTTTTCTTTCTTTCTTAAAGTGGGGGTCAGGGGAGAGTGGGGGGGAGATTAAAATAAAATTTAATTTAAAAAATAATTTATTTGTGGGTATCTTGCAGATAAATCAACCAATCAAAAATCATTTATTAAATGCTTACTATGTGTCAGTCCTTGTGCTAAGCATTGGGGAAACAAAAACCAAAAATATTCTATGGTAGAATTGAATTTGTAGTTGACCCTCAGGGGTCATTTTTCACCAGTGGGTACATAAGGATGGGGTCAGCAAGTAAGCAGGAGTACAGAGATAAAATAAAGAGGTTTTTATTTGGCTAGCCAGGCAGATACTCCCATAGAGCATCTATGCCAACCGTAGAGGAAATGCTTTTTTATATACACTACTTTTAGGCAGGATTATACAGACTAAGCAAGAATCATTTAAACCAATCACAATAAAGGTCAATTTTCACATAAGCTGGATATCAGAATGGGGTGGACACAGTTTATCTCGGGGAGGTGTTTTCAGCACAAGATACCCTGCCCCATCAAAGGAACAGGATGTATACATTTTTCATCTTATGGAATGTAAAATAAGTCACGTCCACAGCTGCGATCTACAATCATATTTTTCCACATCTCTGCCCTCAAGGATCTTTCATTCAAATGAGGGAGAGAGGATTACATAAATAAATTATATGCAATATAATTTATATGAAATATGAATATGAAAGATAACCTTAGAGAGGAAAGCACTAAGGGGGGAGATGTGAGGGTGGGGGGAGAGGGAGGGAACAGGAAAGATGGCATTTGAGCAGAATTATGAAGGAAGCCAAGGAGGGATTCTAAGAAATGGAGGGAAGGAAGGAGAACATGCCGGGCATAGAGGACCGGACAGGCAGGGCAAAGATACTATATAGAGTTTTTGTGAATCTGTGAGACTGTGAAATGTGAGATTTTGTGGAAATCAAAGTGAAAAGATTTGGTAGCAGATTTAGGCTGGAGAATGACATAGGACTTGTAAGCCTGGGTGATTGGAGTGGGATGCTGCTGCCCTTGACAGTCATACAGATGTACAGAAAAGGGGTGTATTGGAGGAGGAAAGATAATTTAGCTGTATTTGGGGCACTTTGAGATATCTATGGGGCATCAAAGTAATCAATAAGAACCTAATCAGGCAAAAATGTAGTTCAGGAGAGAGACTGGGACTGGTTATAGAGATTGGGGAACCATATTGTAAGACAGATAACACTAGCACACAGGAGGGCTGATAGCACAGGTTTACCCTCGATCTGGTCAGACAGGAAGGATAGGAAGACAGCTTGCTTCAGAAAAATTAATAATCTTTCTTTATTCTAGTCTATTCTTTGCAAAGGGAGTTGCTGATAATGGGAGCACCAACTCCTACAGCATTCCCTAATCACCCTTCTTGCAGGGGCCAAAAAGAATGAAGGGGGAGGCAACTACCCCTACATCTCCATGGGGTCAATCAAGACAGGCACAGCTTGTTCACTCCCCTAAGTCCCCTCAAACTTCAATGGGGGCTGGCTAAGGCATGCACACATTCCCCTCAAGCCCTGATGGGAGTCAATCAAAGCACGAACAGCACTCCAGCTTGTGCATTCAACCCTAAGGGTTCCTCAGTCACTGACCGGTGTCCACCTACTTTATAGGGCAACAGACAAAGAAGGCGTATGCCAGCAATAGCCTCACAAGTTTACATTATGTCACCATTATATCTCACTGCACAGTCACAGCAGATATTTATAATTTAAGCACAAATGTTTATATTATTTATCATTACATAATGCTGCGCAAGTGTGATGGAGATGTTTACAAGACATGAGCCTGGGAAATAGAGATTGTTATGGCCATGGATTCTGGGAAACTAAACTCTAAAAAAGAAGAACAAAAATCCACCTTACTTACATACATCCAAAAGGATGATAATTGAACCAATGGGAATTGACAAGATCACAAGTGAGAGAGTGTAGAAAGGACAGAGGCTTAGAGTACACTCACAGTCAGAGCTCATAACATGGAGAAAGATCGAGCAAAGTAGTCAGATTGGGAGGAGAACAAGGAAAGAGTAATAACATGAAAACCCAGAGAGGAGAGAGTATCCAGGAGAAAAAGGCGTGGTCAATAGTATCAAACGCTTCAGAGAAGTCAAGATGGACAAGGATTAGGCAAAGGCCATTCATTTCAGCAATGAGAGATAACTGGTAACTTTGATGAGAGCTGTTTCATTTGAGTAGTGAGGTCAGAAACCAGGTTGCAAAGGGTTTGGAAGACAGAAAGAGGAATGGAAGCACCATATGTAAATGACTTTTTCATAGAGTTCAGCTGAGCAAGGAAGGCAAGATTTAGAACAACAGCTATAATGAAGATAATGGTATATGATATGATAATGATTTATGATATAATGATATGATTTGAGGATGAGATATAACGAAGATGATTGGAGCAAGTGAAGGTTTTTTAGAATTGCGGAGAATTAGGCATGTTTGTAGCCAGCAGGGAAGAAGCCAGAGATTGAATATTGGAGAGATGGACCAATAGAGAAGCTGGTGAAGCCAGGAGGGAATGGGATCAAGGGTATATGTAAAGGGTTGTACTGAGCAAGAAAAATGCATCACCATTTCATCAGAGACTAACATGAAGAGGAAACTGGAGAGAAGGTAAAGAATGATACCAAGGTAATGTGAGATGGAGAGAAGAGGGGACTCTCTTAGAGAATAGTTTCATTTTTTCCCATGAAATATGAGGTCAGATCCTCAGCTGAGAGGGTGTGGGGAGGGAACACCATGAGCAGCTTGAGGAAAGAAGAGCTTTGAAGCAGTCACTTGTGATGAGTGGGATCGAGAAGTGGGGAGTGGAAGGGTTGCCTTGCTTTGGTGAGGGCCCAACTGAGATTAATTAACATAACTTTGTAGTGAACTCACTGACAAGACTTCTGAATTTTGCCACCTCCATTCAGCAACATGTGAGTAGGAGCAAAACAGGCAGGTGGTGAGGATTATCCACAGTGAGGATCTGACAAGGCATGACCATCAAGAGAGTAAAGGAACAAAGGGTTTAAAAATAGAGGATGTGAGGATTTTATAACATTTTTTGAATTTTTGAAACAAAACTTTTTCCATTAATTGTATTTGAATAACCACTGCCTAGCACAGTGCCTGGCACAGAGATAAGGAGTACTTGGCCTATGATTTCATTGGCATAGGGAATTCACAGGTGAGGAAACTCCCTTTGCCAGGGCAGATCCAACTTAAACTGTCTTAGAGAGTTGCCTAGAGCATTAAGAGGTCAAGTGACTTGTCTATTCAGCCATTATGTGACAAAGGGGAGAACCTAGGTCTTCCTGCCTTCAACACCTGTTCTAGATCCAATTAGCCACATTACTTCTCTGCCTGGCACATAGTAAGTGCTTCATAAATGCTTGTTGGTTGACTAATGGATAGAGTGCAGTAAAGTTGAACTGTTCACCAAGTGGATAAGAATGGTAAGAGAGGAAAACATAGACAGAGTAATGGTGATGGTCTCTGTCATCTCCACTCTCTTGATTACCAGAAATCTCTCCCTGGCTACTGGCTGCTTGTCTACTGCCTACAAACATGCCCTTGTTCCCCCATACTCAAAAAACCCTCTCTTGGTCCAATCATATCTGCTAACAATCATCCATATCTCTCTTGCTTTTTGTGGCTAAACTCCTTGAGAAGGTCATCCACATAAGTACCTCCACTTCTGGGGGTTTCTGATCTCATCATCCAATTGAAACTGCTGAGGTCAATTATAGAGTTACAGTTCTAGAGTTGGAAGGGAATTTGGAGGTCACCTAGTCCAACTCCCTCATTTTGAAAATCAAACTGTTGCATGACTTTAGACATCAGTTTGACTATCTAATACCAAATGAGCCAGAATGAATCAGAGAACAGATTTTATGCACACCCCACCCACAGGTGACAGGAATATGTGTCTTTCACAGTTTGGCTAGTTGGTTTATACATTACATGAATCAAAGAAAAAATATGGCTGCTCATTATATAAAGAATAAAGCATAATTGTTAAGGAGAATGTTTATCAATAGCTGCAGGAGTCCTTGTTGGTGTAGCTGGCTTCACTAAATCAGAAGGAGCTACCTGATAGACTAGATAAGAGAGGAAGATATCCTAGAGACTGAAATCCTCCCTTTCTAGTAATTAAGTTTTTCTGTACTGTAGCAAGGCTGTCCCCCATATATAACATGGGGGTGTTGCTACATAGCTCAAACAGAGGCAGAATAAACATCTCTAGCCTCTACTATCCCCCACCCCACCTTTCTCCAAGAGAGATTTTATTTACTACCAGAAGGGGAAACAAGAGGTTGGAGCCAGAAGGTTAATCACTCTAATCTCCTCAGAGAGAGGGGTACTAGGTAAGAATTGTATCTCTGTCTCCTTTAATATTTTTAGTCTAGGTGATGTGGTTTTCAGGGTCAAGCAAACATCTGATTGCTGTTCCTTATTAAGGAAAGGAAGACCTAAGCTTTATGTCAGAGGGTTGACTCCCTTCCACCTAGTACCAGTGCCACAATGAATATATATGGTGGTGGTAGTTGTCTTCTTGACTCCAGGCATGTCACTCTATCTACTGCACCATCTAGCTGCCCTGAACACACAAACAGCAAAGAAATCCATTTATCCAAGTCAATGGTGAAACAGAAATCAGAGAAAGTATACGTAGGAAAACATATACCAGACAATATAGCGTGAAGAAGCTTTCTTATTAGGAGCAAAATAACTCAGCTCAACCAAGAGAAAGGGTCATAGACCTCACCCAAGGGGAAATTCCCCAAAGTCTCTGGTGTAGCAAGCTAGGCATAGGGAGATGGTGAAGACTGCCAGCCCTTCTCATTATGGGCTCTTTTAAGAGTTTTATTTTCCCTTCAGCAAACTGAAGTGGGATTGGCATCATCCATCTTCTCTCTCCAAGATGGAAGCCATAAGCACCTGAAGCCACCGCTAAGCCAGAAGAGACTCAAGATCTTGAAGAGTCTGAAGACACTCCAAAGAAGTCGAGAGATTGAATTTTCTCTCTTCTCTCCAACTCCACCATGCCCCCTTCACACAACCACCACCAACCTTCACCAACAAAGAGAGACTCTCATACCACTGGACCATGAAACTCATATTACGGTACTAATTAAGGGAGCAAAGAAAGATATTGACGAAAACCAGCTGAGTTCTAGAGTTCATGCCAGGATCATATACAGCAAAATGGAGAATGCAAACAATACAATACAAACAATACAATACAAACAACACAGTACAAACAAAACAAAACAATTCAAACAAACTGGAGTCTGTTATATTCTCCCAGAAATTCTCTTTAAACAAAAGTTAAGCCAGAAATTCTCTTACAAAACAGAGAATGAACTACCTTGAGAGGTGGTAGATTCCTCCTCCCTGGATGTCTTCAAGCAGATGTTGGATGACCATTTGTTGGGTACCTTGTAACAAAGATTATTTGACATGAGTTGGCCTAGATGCCTATGAGGTCCCTTCAGATTCGGTGCTTCTGAGATTTTGTGGCTTGGATCATAGAATCAGAGATTAAGAGTTGGAATGGATCTTTTAGTCCAGAGTTGTCATACTCACAGCCCTAACCAGATTAACTGTAATTGGGACATGCATAACAAAATAAATAAAAATACAATACAATGGATTGTGTTCAATGTTTGAAAACGAGTCCCACCAGGACCATTTCTGAGTTTGATACCATTGATCTAGACCGATCCCTTCTTTTTACAAAGGAAAAAAGACTAAGGACCAGAGACATTGTGTCTTGTCCAAGGTCACACAGATAGTCAATTAGCACTTGATAAACATTTATTATATTCCAGGGATGGTAATAAGAACTAGAGATATAAAACAAGTCAAAAATAGTCCCTGTCCTCAAGGAGCTTATCCTCTAACGGAGGAGTAAGTGGCAGCAGTCTGATTAAAACTGTGGTCCTATCATTCCAAGTTCAAAGATCTTTCCATGAACTCTCCAAATGCTTTTTAATTTTTTAATTTTAATTTTCAGTTCCAAATTCTCTCCCTTTCTCCACCCCCTCCACCACCATTGAGAAGGCAAGAAATATACACATTATACATGATGTCATGAAAAAACATATTTCCACGTTAGCCATGTTCTAAAAAAAAGAAAGAAAAGAAAAAAGCAAAAAAAAAATAAGGAAAAAATATGTCTCAGTCTGCACTGTGAGTCTGGCAGTTCTATAACTGGAGGTGGATAGCATTTTTTATCGTGAGTCCTTTGAAACTGCCATAGATCATTATCGTGATCAGAGTTGCTAAGTCTTTTCAATATTATTGTTACTGTGTTCATTGCTTTCCTGGCTCTGATCAGTTTATAAAAGTCCTCCCAAGTATTTCTGAAGCCACATCCTTCATCACTTCTCACAGCAAATAACTTTTTTGGCCATTCCCCAATTGAAGAGTATCTCCTCAATTCCCACTGCTTTGCCACCACAAAAAGAGTTGTTACAAATATTTTTGTACATCTGAGTTCTTTTATTTTGATCTTGTTGGGATGCAGACCTAGTGGTGGTATTGATTGGTCAAAGGGTATGCACAGTTTTAAATCCCTTTGGGCATAGTTCCAAATTGTTCTCCAGAATGATTTGACAAGTTCACAGCTCCACCAACAGTGCATTAGTGTACCTATATTCCCACATCTCCTCCAGCATTTGTCATTTTCAGTTTCTGTCATGTTGGCAAACCTGATGAGCATCTCAATGTTGCTTTAATTTGCGTTTCTCTGCTTATTCATTTTACATAGCTGTTGATAGCTTAGATTCCTTTCTCTGAAAGCTGCCTATTCATGCCCTTTGGCCACTTATCTATTGGGGAATGACAATTTTTTTATATAAATTTGGATCAGTTCCCTATATATTTGGTAAATAAACCTTTATCAGAGAAACTTGCCATAAAAATCTCCACTTTCCTGTTTTTCTTCTAATTCTGGCTGCATTGGTTTTGTTTGTGCAAAACCTTTTTAATTTTGTGTAATCAAAATTACCCCTTTTACCTCTGTGGCCCCCTCTATCTCGTTTGTTCATCAATTCTTCTATTCACAGTTCTGACAGGTAATTTTTTCTCTGCTTCCATAACTTGCTTATATTACCCTTTGTGTCTAAATCATACTCCCATTTTGAGCTTATCTTAGTATACGGTGTCAGATGTTGGTCTATGCCTAGTTTCTGCCAGACTACTTTCCAGTTTTCTTAGCAGCTTTTTGTCAAATAATGAGCTCTTGTCCCAACAGCTTGTATCTTTGGGGCTAATCAAATATTAAGTTACTGGGCTCATTTGATTTTACATATTATGTAATCTATTTTATTGATCAACCACTTCATTTCTTAAACAGCACTAAACTATTTTGATTATTATGGCTTTATTATGACTTAGTATGGTTTGAGATATGGTACTGCTCCAAAAGTTTTTGATGACCCTCCACCACACCCAAGTATCCCTGCGAAACAAAGTCCATCTCATTCACATCAATATTTTTCCAGTGATACTGGAGAATACCACTGTCTCCAAAGGATTAAAGAGATGCATCACCCAAAGAGTAATGGAGTGGCAGATAATGGACATGAGTGGACTACAATAATTATGTGCAATAAATGTCATAAAGGATGTCACCAGAGTGATACATGCTCCAAAAAGGAGGTGGAGAAGGCTTGTAGCAAAGGTGTGGGATATTCACCTGCATGCTCTATTGGTATCCACACAGAGGATGGAGAACAGAGATTCTTAGCATCATTTGCATTCTAGGTCCCTTGGGCAGTCTGATAAAGCCCAGGGATCTCTTTTCAAAATGTTTTTAATATGCATAAAATAAAATATTATTAAAATAAATATTAAAATGCATAGAATGATGAAAGGAAGCTAATTATATTGAAATTGAGTTATCAAAATATATTTTAAAACAGGTTAAGAATTCTTGATACAGAGAATGGTCCCCAAACTCTTTGGGTGGAACCCCTGAGTACTTAATGGAAAGCATGGATCAGAGTTACACAGTATCAGAAGTCATGAAGTCAGAAGGAGTACCTATGAGATCTATCATGAGTATCATCATTGTGATTTGTTCCCTGTAACTAGAATAGCACCTTTCTCACCATTTTCTGTTCTGTGTCCTGGGCCCCTCTACAGGGGCCCTCATGTCTACAAGGGGCAGAGGAAGGTTTTGTGGGATATAACCAAGAACCATTTCTAAGGTTTTCTTCCTCCGTATCTTTTCCCAAAGTTCTCTTTCTATCAAAGATATCGTGACTTCCCCTGCATAGATAGTAGGCTCCTTGAGGGTAGGAACTGTTTCAATTTTGTCTCTGTATCCCTATGCCTAGTATAGTTCCTGGAATGTAGCAGGTGCTTAATAAATGGTTGATGATTGACTGGTTGGTCTATCAATCACTCAGGCTCTTGACGTTAAAGTTACCCTTCACTCTTGACCCTTTCCCTCATCAACATGACTAAATAATTGCTAATTCCAGCCTTTACCCCATCATTTTAATCCTACTCAATATGACTTGATAAACATTGCTTGAACACATACTGACAGCAATGCTAGACACTGTGGATAGGAAGATAAAAAAAATGACTCAGTCTCTGCCCTCAAATAACTTCCATTCTAATAGGGGAATATGACACATATTCTGTGATGACACCAGAGAAAAGAGGATGGACAAAGTGATCTTGGAAGATTTGGAGAGAAAGGATACTTTTTGAGTCAGGGAAATCAGAAGAGGGTTCACAGAAAAAGTATCCCCTGAACTGAGCCATAAAAGAATTATTTTAACCAAAGTCATCATGAGGGTAAAGTGAGCAGTAGTTCTCCTCAGGATGCTGAAGCTTAAATGGTCCTGGCTGCGCTTAGTCAGTCTTTTAGCAGCTTAGAAACAATTGATCTTAGCAACAAGTTAGCAAGGATTACCAGTTAAAATAGAAAGCTGCCATATGCAAACCTATCCTCATCCCTGTTTCAGCTTTCCCAGCAGAAGCCTCGATAAATAGCCTGGGATCTTTGTCTACTTCACCTAAATTTGTCTTTTAAAAGTCAGTTCTGTGCCTTTTGTTGTGGGGAGAAAATTGCTAGGTATTTTTGTTTCTGATTTGAACAAATGGAGATGAGGAAATGACTAAAATGAGGGACAGCTTATACAAATGCCCTGAGGTGGGAAATAACACAGAGTTCATTTGAGCATCTAGATGTTCAAGAAACAGTTGACTGTTCAATTTGTCTGAAGCAAAGGATTTGTGAAGGGGAGAAATGTGACATAAGTCTGGAAAGGTCAGTCAGGTCCTGATTTTAGGGAGCCTTAAATGCTAGGCTAAGGAATTCATATTAAAAGAGGAAAAGGGAAGAATAAAATATTGCACAGGATTTGGAGCTATAAGGAACCTCAGAAGTTACCTGGTCTAATCCCACCATTTGACAAGAAAAAGTGAGGTCCAAGGAAAAGTGACTTATCCAAGATCCCTAAGGAAAACATCAGAACCCAGAAGCAAAACTGGGTCTTCCAACTCCAAATTTAACACCCTTTCCATTTTACTGGGAACATGGGGAAGAGGAGGAGAAAAAGGGAAGAAAAAAGATGAGCTCTTTTGAGCTGAATTTGAGATACCAGTGTGACTTCTTGGTGGACATGTATGACAACCAGGGACTGGAGCTTAGGGAAGAGTTTGGGTCTAGATATGTAGACTTGGGAGTCATCAAGCATTTAATTAAAGTACCTACTGCAGACCAGGTACTGTTCAAGGTACTGAGCGACTGCCAAGACAAAAAAAACCCATCTCACCCTCTAGGAGTTTATATGTCTCTAGGAGGAAATGTCACGTACATGGATAAATAAATATGAAATACGTAAAAAGGTATGTAAACTATCTTGGAGGATATTAATTAATGATATTATTGATAGTTGATGATGTTAATGAAATGATTGCTATTTGGTATTGATAATTAATGATATTAATGAATCCAATGAAATGATGTAAGATGGTTGGAAGACTTGAAGTGCTACATGAATGTGAGCTGCCGCTGCTATTGTTATATGGCCATCATTATCACTGCAGCGTCTTTATCATCCTTGTGTTGCAATGTTGTCATCATCACGGTGTTGTCATCCTCGTGCCATTGTGCTGTCATCATTCTGTTATTTTGTCATCATCCCTTGGACTTTAAAGGGTAGGTGGGTGATGCCGTAGTGCACAGATCACTGGGCTTGGAATCAGGAAGATTCATCTTCATGAGTTCAAATCTGGCCTCAGACACTTACTAGCTGTGTGACCCTGGGCAAGTCACTTCACCCTGTTTGCCTCAGTTTCCCCATCTGTAAAATGAACTAGAGAAGGGAATGGCAAACCAGTCTAGTATTTCTGCCAAGAAAACTCCAAAAGGGGGTCACAGAGAGTCTGAAATGACAACAATAACAACAGTCATCCCTTCCCCCTTCTGGATCACTGCCTTGTCATGGCAGAGGGGCCTGCATAGCTCAATGAACCTCTGAGCTGTGCCATACAGGGTTACCCAAGACAAACAGGTCATAGTGGGGAGTTCTGACGAAGGGTGATCCACTGGAGGAGGAAGTGGCAAACCATTCCAGTATCTTTGCCAAGAAAACCTGATAGACAGTGGGCTTGGCATGTTGCATCGGGTCACAAAGGGTTGGAACATGACTGAACAACAACAAGTCATCATCATTGTGTTTTGTTATCATTGTATTGTTAAAGTAGATGCCAACTGAACCCAGACATCACCAAGGAGAGAGCTCCTCCAGCATTAGAGAACCTGGGTTAGAATGCTGACTCTGTTACATAGCACTGGTAGGATTTTGAGCATCTAAAAGGATACTCATGAGGAGGTCCAGGTCAGAGAGTGTGTACGGTTCAGTGTAGCCCATCCCATTGTCAGAAGCACAACCCAAAACTTAGCCTGATTGTTGGGCACATCGGTGTCATCACTGAGGTATGGTACCTTTTTCCAAGTCAAGGACCACCAGTGAGAGGCTCCTTGAAAGAAGCAAACCCCAGCAAAAGTCCCATCCTTCCTGCAACCTTCACTCCATTTGACTGTGAAAGAAGAGAGAAGTCTAGGGCCCAGAGACAAAGCAGAAATACCCTCCCCCACTTCAGGGAACATATTTTCTTTCATCTTCTAGAATGGAAAACATATTTTCTCTCATCTTCTGCATCTGAGGACGGTCCCCTTCCAGTCTTGCCAACTTCCTGGGGGATCTCATAGGTGTGGTTCTCCTTCCCCAACACCACCTCCATTTTCTCTGGGTTCCACAGATAAGCAGATGGTTCTCCCGATGTTAGCAGCCTATGCCAGCCATAGGGCCTAGGCAAAAAAAAAAAAAAAGTATTCTAAGAACTTCCAAAAAAGTAAAATTTTTGAAATGGGGCTAGAAGAGGAATTAAGGCTTGAAAGAAATTACTTCCCCACCCCCTACACACACGAGAACACACACACACACACACACACACACACACACACTCAAACATGCACGGATGTACATATACATTCACCTGTTGTCAGAACTGACTTAGGCCAGGTCAGACAATCTATTCAGTGAGAGACGTTAGAATACAAGGAAACTCTACTGGCCGGTTCTGGTTTAACAGGCAGGGTGGCCCCTAGACTTCACAGTTATTCCTTGCTTTATGCAATAGACTAATTCCCAGGGATCTGGGATATGAATCTTATCCTTACTAGCTGGGCAATCTCAGGCAAGTAATTTCCCCCTCTCTGGGAACTAGTTTCTTTTATCTATAAAATAAGAGGGCTGGACTACACTGTCTCAAGTTAAAAAGGAGGCTAAACTGAGTCAAAAGACCTAGTTCTGACATTTCCCAGCTTTCTGACCTTTGGGAGTAAGTCACTTGTCCCCCTTTGTTTCCTCATTTATAAAATAGAGTGAACTAGATGGTGCCGAGGTCCTTCTCAGCCCTGACATTCCCTGTCCTCAGGCCCCTCCCAGCTCTGAATCCCCTATTTTGAGGCCCCACCAGCTCTGACATTCCCTGTTCTGAGGCCCCTCCCAGCTCTGACATCCCCTATTTTGAGGCCCCACCAGCTCTGACATTCCCTGTTCTCAGGCCCCTTCCAACTCTGACATCCCCTATTTTAAGGTCCACCAGCTCTGACATTCCCTGTTCTAAGGCCACTCCCAGCTCTAAACTTCTACTACTGATAACCTCTGCCTGCCATTACTAAAACAACCACAGCAAAACAAAGAATGACCACCAGAGGGTGACATGCCTTTGGGTCCTTTCGATTCTCCAGCTCCCAGGTGAGAAATTGCATTTTCCTTGGAGGGGGTGAAAGCAGCAAAATCTCAGACAAGGAGGTTGCTTGGGCTGTTTCTCTCCAGCCCAGCCCTGCTTTCCCTAGCACCTCTTATAGGGCAGGCAATTCATAATAAGGACCAAAGAAGAGTTTTTAAAAATCTCTTCCTCCCACTGTCCCCTCCCCCATACACACCCACCATCTCCCCTCCCCTCACCTCCCTGCTTCCCTCCTTTCTTGGAAAGCAGAAGATTCCAAGAAAATAATCCTAACAAACAGCTCACACTGAAAAACCCATCTGCCTGTCTCTCCTTCTGACTTCCCTGGATCCATTCCTATCACCACCGATTCATCCTGTCCCCTCTCTTTGATCTCTCACTCTTCCCTCTTGTCAGTCACTATGTCCTGTTTCCACCTCCAGCATCAGTCTGGTGGCATCTGCTCCTCTCTGGAAGTTTCACTTCTAACACATCTGTCATTCATTTAATTAATCAATAAATATTTGCTAAAAGACAACATGGGGTCATGAGAGAGTGGCCAGTTCAATCATCTGGGTTCAAGTCCCACATCTGACATCCAAGGGCAGTCACTCTGAGGAAGTCACTTAACTTCTTAGTGCCTCCCAGTGCCTCCCTAAGACTGGAAGTTGTAGAGCAGATGTCCAGGGTCCCAAATCACCTTGTACCTATTTTGCATAAACACAGGCACATGGCCTTTCCCAAGGGAGAAGTTCTCTGAGAGCCAGGAGTATCTCACTTCAATGTCTTTGTGTATGCCTAATACCTAACACAGTGCTGGGCATCTGGGGAGAGACAGACAGAGAATTGACAGACACATAGAAAGAGGGAGGGAGGAAGAGGGGGAGAGAGATGTGGAGACAGAGAGAGAGAGAGGGAGGGAGAGGGAGAGGGAGAGAGAGAGAGAGAAAGAGAGAGAGAGAGAGAGAGAGAGAGCAAGCTCATATTTATTCAGGCAAAGTGCCAGGTGCTAGGGACATAAATTTAAGCAAGCAAGCCAGTCCCTAACTCCCTATGAGAGCCTACATTTTAATGGAGAAGACAACATAAAATGAAAAGATGGAAAAGGATTAGGAAGAGGGACTTGATAGGAGACTGGGGTGGTTGGCAAAGAGAAGTCAGATCAGAGAGCGTCTCCTAGGCACCAGAAACATGGCTGGAGCCCTTTCTGAAATAGTGAGTAGTCTCAAGTGGAAGGCTTCTCCAAGGTAGAAATTAATCAGTAAATGCATATTCACTGAATAATTGTTTAGTAGGGGGAAGTCTCCTCACCAGGAGTTACTTAGGACATCGAGGTGGTGCCCTAGTGCACAGAGCACTGGGCTTGGAGCCAGGACAGCTCATCTTCCTGAGTTCAAATCTGGCCTCAGACACTTACTAGCTGTGTGATTCTGGGCAAGTCACTGTACCCTGTTTGCCTCAGTTTCCTCACCTGTAAAAATGAGCTGGGAAAGGAAGTGACAAACCACTCCAGTACCTTTGCCAAGAAAAGCCCAAATGGGGTCACAAAGAATAGGACACGACAGAAATGACTGAACAGCTAATTCTCTAACTCAGCCATTTGTAGAATGAAGGGATGTCTCTTCCAAGCCTAAGGAGCAAAGGGCTGGCCTTGTCACTCGGGATCACTCCTTCACGATCAAGAGCTGGTTGCCTAATGCCTCCATCCCCCGCCCGGCCATCACAGCTTCACAGGCAGCTTTAGCAACCAGCAGGAAGGAAGACATCGCCATTGGGAACGTACTGATTCTGAAACTCACAGAGTACCATCTTTTGCAAGACCTAAAGTGACATTACAATGTAAAAACACACGAGGGCACTCTATTCAACCAGCAAGAAAGAAAAAGTTTCAAATATTAATTAAGTTTTCACATTTTGAAGAGAGAGAGGAGATTTACTCATTTTTGGTTTATGGTGACAATGGTGAATACTGACTCCTACTCCTAGTGATATTGTCCACTCTGGGCCCCTGTCGTTCAGCATTTATTAAGCACCTACTGCATGCCTGGAAATTTAATAAATGCTTGTTGATTTATTTACTGGCACTGTGCTAAGTGTTGGGGGCAGAAAGCTAAGAGTGAGAGAGTCCATGCTCTTTGGGAAGGACATCCAGGAAAACCGCTCAGAACAGCTGTACTGTAGCAGAAAAAAAAAAACCTAGCCTTGGAATCAGACAAGACTTAGGTTCAAATTCTGCCTCTGACTTTTAGGTATTTCAGAAAGGGCCTGAGTTAAACAAAAGGATTAACTGAGAGGCAGTTTGGCAGAGTAATGCGGAAGAATGTTAGACTTGAAATCAGGAGAGAGCTGGGTTCAAATCCTGCCTTCTTCAGCGAGTGACCTCACCTCTGAGCATCTGTTCCCTTTTATAAAATGGGATTAATAATACCTTTGGTACTGACGAGAATCAAGTGAGTTAAACATGGAAAACATTTGTGAAAACAGCATGCTAGGTAAGTTTCAACTGTTACTATAACTGTCTGTGTGAGTCTAGGCACAGCTAGTCAAGTTCTCCTCTGTAAAATTCATGCTATATGAATTAGAAAAGAACGATCTCTTAGACTCTTCTCAGCTTTGACATCCACCGTTGCGAGGACCCTCCCAGCCGTGACATTCTCTGTTCTGAGCTCCTTCCCAGCCCTGACATTCCCTGTTCTAAGGCCTTTTCTAGCTCTGACATTCCCTATTCTAAGGCCCCTCCCAGCTCTGACCTTCTCTGTTCTAAGGCCCCTCCCAGCTCTGACATTCTCTGTTCTAAGCTCCTTCCTAGCTCTGACTTCCCTGTTCTAAGGCCTTTTCCAGCTCTGACATTCTGTTTTAAGGACCCTCCCAGCTCTGACATTCCCTGTTCTAAGAGCCTGCCCCAAGCTCTGACATTCTTTGCTCTAAGGTTCCTCTAAGGCTCTGACATTCTAGGTTCTGTTTCCTCTGGATGCTGACATTCTATTACGAAGGCCCCTGGAACCCCTAAATTCCAGGATCCTTTGGGTTACTTGAGGTTCTCAGTCTCCCTGGGGACTCTGGGACTTAGTGTCTAACAGGGGCAGGAGCTGTGGACTAAGGCAGCAACAACACCCTGTCTCCCACTGGCCCAGTCTCCTGACAGAGCCAGGTGACTTCCACTGATTTCTCAGGGAAATCAGAAACAGATTTATTGGCTCTCTATCCCTTCTCCCAGTCACATGGGAAATAACCTCCTTAAAGTCCCTATAATTTTGAGGTCATTTTTCTCAGTCACCAGGCCCTTGCCAAGGGAGTGGCCAGTGTGACCAGGGCTATAAGCTAAGTACCAGGCTGGGGAGGGAGGAATGGAGATTTTAAAGGCCTGGATGAGTCTTTCAGGCCCTAGGTTTGAGCAAAGGGCCAAATTAGGATAATGCATTCCTACCGAAGCCTCAGAAGCCACAGAGTTATGTTCCCAGGCCTTTGCTTCAGAGGACTTAACACTGAAAAGGCCCTGAGACATCATATAATCCAAACCCTTCTTTGTTTTCTGCCACTTCTTAACTCACCTTCTTCCGTGATGCCTAGGACAGGGCTTTGCACATTGGGGGTAATTCATTTGGGTTCTGAACAGTATGAGCAGCAAGGGAATTTGTGAAAGGCTTAATTGCAAGTTGCTTGGGGGTGAAAAGCTATATACACTGGGAACAGGTCCTGGCTGAGACAGATAGAAAAGTAGGCAGGTCCACGGGATGCCCACAGCAAAAAAGAAATACCAGCTCGATTCAATGATCATTGATTAAAAGCCTGCTGGCTACCAGGCATGGAAGAATGGGGAAAGAGAGCAGGCGGTGCAGTCAGGAAGGCCTGGAGGTTCAAATCCCACCCCTGACACATATCGACTATGGGACTGGAAGCAAATGACTTCATCTCAGTGCCCTCGCCAACTCTCCAAAATTATTAAATTGCAGAGCAGATGCAAGTCAGCATAGGTAGAGGAAATTTTCTCCTTGGGAGTTCCCTGCCTTCAATGAGCTTATATTCTACTGCGGGATTGAATGGTACTATGAAGAGTGTCGGAGCTAGGCTCCAGATGTTGGCTGGAATTTTCGTTCTGCCACTTAATGAGTGTGATCTTTTACCTCTCAGGGTCAGACTCTCATCTGTAAAATGAAGGGGTAGACCAGATGTTCTCTAAAAAAATCCCTTCCAGCTCTAGATCTCAAAGCCTTAATGGGTTGTGTGTTCAGGAAGGACTGAAAGCTTTCCCCCTCTTATTTTAACAGGTGAAACAGCTGAGGCCTAGGAAGGCCCCTGATGAAACTCTGTATTCCTGCCAAACTGGTTTTCTTGCTCTTCCCTGAACAGGACTTTCCCACCTTGGTGTCTTTTGCTCACACTATCTCCCCATACCTGGAATGTTCTGCCTTCTCACCACCTCTGCCTTTTGGAACCCCCTGGGTGGCACCTCAGCTGGAGGACCTCACCTAGGGGTCCTTTCCTGATCTCCAGTTGCTAGCTTCAAATGTATAGACTTGTAAGAACATTTCTGCACTGTCTCACCAGTCCCATCCTCAACCTCATCTTCCCACTACAGCCTTGGACTGACTCTACTCATGGGTCAACCAGCACTAACAAGTGAGCTCTTACCTTTCTGAGACACAGACCTTCGCCCCACTTCCTGTGCACCTCCTCACCATTCTTTGGCACTGGTCCCCCCCCCCCTGAGAATTTTTTAATATGTTGTCTTCCCTTATTAGAATGTAAGCTGCTGGAGGGCAGGGATTGTTTTGTGTGCTTGTATTTGTATCTCTGGTGATTAACACCATGCCTGGCACATAGGAAGGAATAAATACTCTATCTACCTTCGTTGTATCCCTCCCCACTCTCCCCTTCCCTCCTGCCACCAGAAAAATGTCATTTCTTTGAGGTCAAACTGTGGCTCATTTCAGTCTTTCCTGTTTTCATCGCCTGGCACAGTGTCATGTACAAAGTAAAAGTAAAAAGTAAAAATAAATGCATATTGAATTGAGTGAATGACTTGCTTAAGATTACTTAGATGGTATGGCCAATACGTACATATGTATATATAGACTATGGATATGTATATATACACACACATATGTACATGTATATACCTATGTGCACACATGTATGCCTACAAGCACACATATAATCGATATAGCGATATCTAGTGTGTTACATCTTTCTATATCTACACATATAGAGATATATTGCTTAGCCCAGTGTCTGGCACATAGTAGGTGATCTCACCTACTATGTGCCAGGCACTGGGCTATATGCTTTACAACAACTCTTTTAAGGTAGATACTATTATCCCCATTTTATAATTGAGGAAACTAAGGCAGAGATTAAAGTGACAAGCCCAAGGTCATCCTAGTAAGTGTCTGAGGCTACATTTGAACCCAAGTCGTCTTCACTACAAGCCCAGTGGTCTATCCACTGTAAGATCTAGCTGCTCCTAGCAGAATTTGGGATTTCTGACTGGCAGTGAAGAGCACTCTCCACCACATTCCAATGGGTTAAAGCCATTTTTATGGCCAGAAAGAACTGGTTTGACAGATGGGGTGGGGCTGACAGTGGCCCCAGCTTTCTTTATTCCTGACAATGTCAGAACCAGCCCCAAGCCCCCTTTCACTGAAGTCATGGTGGCTATGAGCCCTTGTGGAGGTGGGCGGAGGGAAGGCTCAGACTTTTGCAGACGTATACTCTGGGGAGCACATTGGGAGGTCCATTGACCCCCTGACTTGTCGGTCAGTTGTATCGCTCCTCCTCCCTAGTATAAACACAAGGCCCAAGGTGGTCCTGTCATCTTCCCAGCTGCTCTGTGTTATTTTCCCCTCTGCTCTTGCTTTCTTGGGGCATCCAGCCAGAGCCAGACTAGCAGGGGAAGGGACAAGTCTTTGTAGAATGGGAGTGGATTGGGGGATGCCAAGAGTGCCTTGGCAGCTCCCGTCCTGCACAACAGACAAGGCAGATACATCCCAGCCCCCACCCCACCCCACCTAAAGCTTCGGGACTCAATTCTTCTTCTGGCTGGGAGCTAGGACTCCTGGCTTCCTTTCCCTAGCAGCTGGACGCTGGAAGGGGAAAGGTAGTGGGAAGGCACCTCCCATCCCACTGTCCTCAGTTACCCTGGAGAAAAACAAGGAGACAAGGTTCCTCATAGACCCCTCTAAGCCGTGGAGGATGGGGAAGTGTAATGATGCCCTCAGAGGACTTTAAATTCCCTACCAGGTCCCAAGTCCCCAGTGGGGCTAGAGCTGCTCCCTCTCCCTAAGGCGACCCTAGTGTACCTAGTCTCTGTATTGACTCTGAAGAGCAGATTGCGGGGGGAGGGTTGTGGGGGACGGTCCTTCCCATTCCCAGCCCTGGCCTGAGGAGCTGGGGTTCGCCAGGACAAGGGGGTGTGCGATATCTCCTCCCCTTTCTCCTCCTCCGCGGGCCCCCTCCCCTTCCTCCTCCTATCCCCTCCCCTGCCCAGAGCAGCGGCGGTTGCCTTCCAGCCCTAGGATCTGGGCGTCTGTCCGTCCTGGGAGAAGCGAGCTTGGTGCGGGTTTGGCAAAGGCAAGAGCCCTCCCTCAGGATCATCACCCCCACTCCCCGACTCCCGGGCTCCGGAGGGGCCAGGAGCCCGGGACAGGGCCTCCAACCCGGGGGGGAGCCGACTGCCTCAGTGATCAGTGCAGAAAGAGGAGGAGAGAGGGAGAGCTAGAGCCGGAGCGAGGAGGTGGAGGAGGAGGAGGAAGGAGGGAGAGGGAGAAAGAGAGGGAGGAGAAGAGCGGCGGTGGACAAGAGCGGAGAGGACGAGAGCAGAGACAATCGGGCGGTAAGGATATCTCGCCCCTGGTGGGGAAGGGAAAAGAGGGAACCGAACGGGAGAGGGGGCTGCCCAGCGAAGACTTCGCCCCCATGTCCATCCCCATCCCCATCCCCATGTCCATCCCCATGTCCATCCCCATCCCCGTCCCCATGCCCATCCGCTTCCTCGCCACACCACGGAAGGGCCGGAGGGGAGGTAACCCACCCAGTCTGGGAAAGAGGAGGGGGGTGCCCCGCGCCAAAGCAGCAGACTACGTCTGCCCTCAGGGGTAGCAAGGCTCCCTCATTCCCCGCTGTGACCCCCCCCCCCCCAGGACGCAGAGGATTCTCCCTAGAGAGATCTCTTCTCCCATGCTTTCACCCCCTTAGCTCTCCCCCAGACTGGCAGGCAGTCCAGCCAGGTGGGGCCCAGAGACCCCTGGGATGAAGCGGGGGCGGAGGAGAGGGAGGTCCGTGGGGGGAGGGACTGAGACCCTGGGAAACCCTTCGGCCCATTTTGCTCAGCTTCGGATCCCCACTCCCGGGCCTGGAGCACCAGCCTCCAGGTACTCCTCCCACCCCCGCCCAGCTGTTGGGCAGGACCCCTTTAAGCGCCCTCTCCTGCAGGCACCCTCCCCCGGGGCTCCCCATTGTTCTCTTCTGCTATCTCTCTGGGGAAGAGGGTCGGGAGAGACGCGTTCTTAAAGAGCCCTCTCCCTTTCTTGTCTCCCCCACAGGTCGCTATTCAAGTGGGCTGGGGAATCGCGGCTGCTCCCCTGTGGTGTTGGGAATGGGCCGGGCCAGGTTGGGGAGGCCAAGGCACCGCCCTCTGTGACCTGAAGAGCTGCCTTATCTAGGGAGGTCACTGGGTGGGGCCGGGCGGGGGTGGGGTGGTGGCCCCCAGCAGAGGGTCCATTCTGCGGCTTCTTGACCGAGACCGGCGAAGCAGGCGGCTTCCTGACCCTCCTCTCGTCTGGGGAGGGGGGCGGGGACACCCCCCTGCAGCATGAGCTGGGAGCCAGGCCTGGAACAGGGCCGTCGGGGGGGCGGCCCCACCGCCCGGTGATCCGCCTCCCCCAGGCATACAGAGGCAGCGGACAGGGCCGCTCCTGCTGCTTCGGGCAATGGATGGAGCTGGGCCCAGGAGGGACGCAGACTTTGTGCTTTCCAGGCCCGGGGGCCGTCTGGGCTGGTGACGGGGGGAGGTTGAGACTCACACATTGACGTGACGAGGGGCTGCCTGAGAGGTAGAAAGAAGAGGAGGAAAGAGGAGGGGGCCAGCCGGGATCGCAGGGGCGTGACCCCACCCTCCCTTGCCAGGATTTTGACGGAGAACGGTGCCTTCCAGGCTCATACGACCCAGGAGTCTAGGACCCGCCACCTCCAGGTGGAGGCAGGAAAGCCAGGCTGAGGGGGCTGGCTGTAGCCTCCTTCTGTGGCTCCAGGCCTGTAGAGGCCTGGACTGGACCATTCACTGACTCATGGACATCAGCAGCTGCTCACTATCTCAGCAGAAGGTGGCTTAGCTGTGGTCAGGGAGGCCTCTCTTCCTTCCTGACCCCTTCCCCTTTGAGAGGAGAGAGAAGGGCACAATTGGACTTTCTCAGCCCTCCAGTCCCCCTCTCCTGGGGACCCTCAGGTGTGGTTGCACCATGTCCAGACCAGGCCCCGGAGCACTGATCTCCATCAATGGCCTGGGGTTCCCACCCCAAAACCTGGCCAGAGTGGTGGTATGGGAATGGCTGAATGAATACAGCCGCTGGCGCCCCTACACGGCCACGGTGTGCCATCACATCGAGAATGTGCTCAAAGAGGATGCCAGGGGCAGCGTGGTCCTCGGACAGGTGGATGCCCAGCTGGTGCCCTACATTATTGACCTGCAGTCCATGCACCAGTTCCGCCAAGACACAGGTAAGCTTCCCCCAGGAGCCCAGGAATAGAATCATAGATTTCCAGTGGAAGCCTGGGACTTTTAATCTCTTTTGTAGCGAAGCCTCTCAGAGGTCCAGTCATTTGCATGAAGTCCAACAGGTAGCAGGGCTAAGATTCAAACCCAGAGCCACTGACTGAGATCTAGGCACTTTCTTTTATATCACATCATGGTATCATCCCCTCCCACTGCCCTCCGGAGGAGAAGCTGCCTCCACTCACACCCCTATGCCCAGAGCTCAGTGTCAGGAACAGGCCTACATTAGATAAAAGGCCTGCAGGACCCAGTCCTTAAGACCTCAGAAAAGAGGAGCCCTTTAAACCAGCATTGCCAGCCCTCAGCCCCTCTTGTTTGAGGTTGGCTAAGGGGCAGGTACGTAGGTGGTGCTGAGCCTAGAATCAGGAAGACCCAAGTTCAAATCCAGCCTCTTATGCTTACTAGCTTAGCAACCCTGGGGCAAGTCACTTTTACCTATAGCTCAGTTTTCTCAGCTCTAAAATGGGAATTCTGATAGCACCTACCTCTCAGCACTGGTGTGAGGGCCAAATGAGATATTTGTAACGCTCTTAGCACAGTGCCTGGTGCACAGTAGTGTTAAATAAATGCTTATTCTCTTCTACCTCTCAAGGCCTTACTCACATAGGTGTGATTGGGGCAGCATGGACAGAGCAGTAGACCTGGTGTCAGGAAGATCTGAATTCAAATCCTACCTGAGCTGAGTGACCCTGAGCAAGTCATTTAAACCCTCTCTTAGCCTCAATTTCCCTATCTGCAAAAGGGAGAAAATGTGGATAATAATGGCATCTACCCACCACAAAGGGGCATTAGGAGGAGGGTCAAATGAGCTAACACACGTGAACGCTTTGTAAACCTTAGGGCATTGTGTAAGTGATTGCCGTTCCTGGCACTATTATTAATTCATGAGAGCCAACTGAGCTGTAGGTTTGAGTGTGAGCCCCACCAATGACACCTGTCAGATCATCAATCTAGAGCTACAAGGGACCTTCTAGGTCCCCATTTTACAGACTGGGAAACTGAGGCCAGAAATGACCTGCCCAAGGGCATACAGGTAATAAGTGGCAGATCCCAGTTCAAACTCACATTCCCTGACAACAAGTTCGACAACCTCTGCACTGTGATATCCTGCCTCTCCCCTTTACTAGCCAGGTGACCTTGGGTCAGTCATTTCTGGCTTCATAGAGTGGTTATAATTAGCCTATAAAAACATAAAGGTTCACCTTTCAGATTTACTTCTGTAACCCTTAAACTTTTGCAAACTGTCAGACAAATGCGGTTCTTGATACTTCTGTTTATATTTGAGGGTTGCACATTTTCCTAGTTTGTACATTATTTTTTGTGGGGCAGAACCAGGGAGCCAAATCCCCATGTTTCCCTGGGCTCCTGGGCTTGTTTTACTGAGCTGGGGTCAGAGTAGAGCTATCAGGCCACCCCCAGAGGGATGATGGTCATCTACTCCCAACCTTGAGGCTGCCCAGATCTGTCAGACTAGAGTGTTTCTGTATGGGGCAGATGATGGTGAAGAGCAGGCCCAGGTTTGGGCAAATGTCCAGGTCTGTTCTCGATCTTTCTTCTCTTCCCCCTGGCCCCTGCAGTTGTTTACCGAAGCTCTCCCCAGGAGGAAGAGTGACCCTCTGGGATTGCAGAGCACTCCCCTGTGAGGACGTTGAGTCTGGGGCTCCTTAGACTGTAAATGGGATCATGGAGGGGGATGGGCCCAGAGGGAGGAGAGGCAGACAGAGTGAAGGTGCTAGACTCCAAATGCTTAGCAAAGATCAGAAGTGGAATTCCCACCCAGAATGTTGTCGTGTGCTGGTCTGAGCCCCACAGCTCAGGAGATGTGGAGAATTAGAGGATTTGGAGCTGGGAGGGCATAGCTGAGACCCTCTTTGGATGTGTCCTGGACCCCTTTGGCATGCTCTGGGGAAACCTATGGACCCCTTCTGAGAATCATGTCCTTAAATGTATAAGATGAAATACAGAGAATTATACTTAGATTGAAATATGGCTGTCAAAATATTTTCTTTTAAATTCAGTGACCCCAGGTTAAGCCCCCTTGGATCTAATCGAGTGGGAACACTGAGTGCCAGAGAAGTTAAGTGACCAGTCCAAAGTCTCAGACAGACAGTATCTCTAGGAAATGGACCCTAGATCTTCTCGTGCCAAATCCAGCTCCATTCACATAACAGGGCTTGAGAAACGTATTTGGGGTGGTGTGGAGGCGGCCGCGTGAGAGGAGGGACAAAGATGTTGCCTCTGGATCTTGAGGACGTGGGTTTGCATCCTGACTCTGTTGTTCTCTGTCTGCGCTACTGAAAAGATGAGGCCTTTTCTGCCAAGAAGGACAAAGGCTGAGAAAGCCCAGGACAGAACCCCCAAATCCACAAATGGCAGCACGGAGAAAGGAAATGTGGCCCAAGTGTTGGCTGGATAAAGGATGTTGTGCTTGTAGACTGGCGGAGGAGGGGGTGGTGTTAGGACAAGGCAACAGATGTCTTATTTTACACGGCAGGGAGGAAACATGTAGAACCTTTGACCCCATGTTGTTGTTTAGTTTTCAGTCATTTCTGATTCTTCACGACCCCATCTGGGGTTTTCTTGGCAAAGATACTAGAGTGGTTTGCCATTTCCCTCTCCAGTTCATTTTACAGATGAAGAAACTGAGGCAAACAGGGTGAAGTGACTTGCCCAGGGTCACACAGCCAGTAAGGGTTTGAGGCCAATTTTGAACTCGTCTTCCTGGCTCTAGGCTTGATGCCCTATCCACTGTGCCACCTAGCTGACCCCATAGGGAGGGCAAAAGATGAGCTTGAGACATCTACTGGCTGTCATGCCTATGGATGAGTACCCATGTGTATCTTAGCAAACATGTACGTAAGAGGGCTCCTTTACTTATTATTATATCTCTATAAAGGGGTATTGAGGAAGCTAGGAGTGGTACACATCTTTTTTTCCTTCTCCAAGACATCCTGTGGCAGGCCCAGGCCAGGCACTATTTAGGGCGTCAGAGAGAACACCTTCTTCCAGCTACATTATCCACCCTATCGCCCAGAGGGAAGACTGAGGCCCTGACAGAGAGCTAGGTACACCCCCTTTAATATGCATGTGTGTTTGGAGTGTGGGGAGGAAACCTCATGTGTAGGGGGACAAGGGACAAGCTTTTTACTTGGCTACCTCAGGAGTGGGCCGCTCAGATATTTTCCTAGGCTGGTTGGGCCCCAGCCCTGTTTGGCTCTCTGGAGCAGGGAATACCAGAGTGAAGGGCAAAGTAGTCAGTGCGTCTCTGGTGCCTTCTTCTCTCTCCTCCCCTTCATGTCACCTCCAGGACCCTCTCACTGCTCAGAGTCCTCACTTCAGTGCTCCAAGCAGAGCTGCCATTCTCATCCCAAATCTTTCTCTGTCCACCCAGCTCCCAGTGCGAATTACCCCCCCCCATCCATAAGACTGATAAACTAGCCCTCCCTAAGGTGTTTCAAAAAGAAATTGACAATGGTGTAATCCATCATCTTTTCAAGAGTAGTGGGCATTGCGGGAGGGGACCTTTAGTTAGAGGGCCATAGATTCTAAAGACCCAGGAATTACTCTCTGATGGTAATATTTCAGTCACCACACAAGAGGAACGTTTAGGGGAGAGAGACACTCATATCATATTTGGTAGGTGAACGCCTGCTCCTTCTACACGTAAAGCCAGTTCACATGGAAAGCTCCTTAGACCTTAGACTTTCTGTCTGTTCCCTGGAGCAGGAAAGACTAAAGAGGCAGGAGGACAGCCCGTTCTGGTATTAGCTGTACAGAGGGTCCCCTCTTTTCTTACCTTCCAGCCTGCTGAATTTTGTTTTATTGAGGGTCTTCTGAGTCTCACCCCACCCTTCCAAAACCTTCTAGATCAGGCTGTTCACACAACATCTACTATCTGTTTGCAGGAAAAGAGAGAAAACACATATACATTACACACACACATGCACACACACACACACACACACACACACACACACACACATCCATCCTAGGTCTGGGACCCTGCCAAGCTCCCCAGCAAGGGAGGCCTGGAAACCAACCAGGCTTGGCAGGGGGTCCAGGGAGGGATCCAGAGGCCTGGAAGGGAAGCTGCCATATCTTCCAGTTCACACCCTCCCATCAAGCAAAAATGTCAGGAAGTGGACCCCTTTCCTCTTTGTCAAGGGCAAGAGGTGATGTTGTGGAAAGAGGCCTGGCCTGGGAGGTGGGAGGCCTGAATTCGAATCCTGGCTCTTGCCATTAAGCCACACCTTGCCAAGTGAATTCATCTCTCTGATCCTGTTTCTGCCTCTGACTAAAGGGGGGTGAACTGGATGTCTCTAAGGCCAGTCTTTCCTCTAATCCACAGAGCATCTCTCCAGTCCTGTTCTCTTAGAATTTACAATCCTAGAACAACAAAGCAGTATGGAAGCCCAGAGGGCCCCCCTTTTGTGCCTTCACCCGCACTTAGGTTTCCTGTATATTAGAGCTGGTGGAGAGAGACCATCTGGCCCCACCACCTCATTTCACAAATGAGGAAACTCAGATCCAGAGAGCAAAAGGGGTCTTCCCCCTTGGTTAGGGCATGGGTCCCTGGACAAGGTGGATGCTCTGTGGTCATCATCGGCCCAAAGTGAATAGCAGTGCTCAGGTTGGAACCCAGATCTTCCCACTCCCAAAGGCTCTTTTACACTGCCCCACACTGCCTGCCAGGGTGATAGGAGGTAGCCCCTGCTTCATTGTGCCCCTCCCCATACACATATGTGCTGAATTATAAACTGAGGCAGACACACCTAGGTGTGTACTGAGATCCATATTCACGCGTATGCCAATAATTCTCATTGCTATTTATAAATAGCTTTCCAAAGACACAGCCAGTGTGAGTATTACTATGTCTTTTTTCCTTTGGGGCTGGGTCTTTGGTTTTATTGGCATGGAGACCTCCCATTGAGGAAATTCCCTCCACCAATGCAGGTCTGTACTTTTTTTTGCAACTTGTGAGTTACTCAGACCAACGAGAGGTTCAATGACTTTTCTAGGGTCACAGGGCAAGTGTGTATCAGATGGAGGAATTTAGCCCTGATCTTGCTGCCTTCCCTCTGGTTGAGTAAATGAAGCCAATAACTGTGCCCAACATCACCCAGCTCACCCAAAAGCTGGGCTACACATGTTGATTCACCCATGAGGACACCAGCATGTGTAACAGACAGCCCATCACCATATCCATGAGCAGATGAGCATGCTCATCTGTTAAGTAAGGAGGAGGGATGGGGGGAGTCAGGGCCCCAGAGCACAGTGCCTGTAGGGCTGGAGTTTAGCTGCCCCCCCAAGCCCCTGGGGTCAGGGTGTTTGTTCAGCTGGTGGCCCCAGGCCCTGGTGGCTCATCTGCCTGCCTCACCCACTGCTTGTTTTCACTGCTCCCACAGGAAGATGGGTTCTTCTTTGAAATATTTCCCCAGGTCCTGGGTCAGGACCTGGGAGCCCAGTCTGGAAACAGCTTTCCCACATGGAGGGAGGAAGGGGGGGTAAGCTCTCTGACCCAGGTCATGGGATGGAAATGACAGATGAGGGTGGAGGGGAATGAAAGAGGGGCCCAGATCCAGGCTAAGGGAGGAGAGGGCCTCTTCCTTACCCCCTCAGTGATTGTTATGGTTATAATGTTGTTACATAATAGATAGCTGTGATATTATTAGTAATAACAAAACATTTTAAATAGCCTTCCTTTTGAGGCTTCACTGTCAGGCTGATTCCCTCCCCTCCCCCAGCCTGCTGGAGCAGGGTCCTCACTGTCAGGCTATGTGACTCTCCCACCTGTGGGAAGTGGAGTCTTCACTGCTAATGTTTGGATTTCCCCACTTGTGGGAACATGGACCTCCCATGTGGCTTCATTGCATCAGTTCTGGGGAGCACGGTAAACATCAGTAAGTGAAGTGGATCCCAAGGGACTCAGTTTCCCAGTGTTAATTGGATGCCTCCCTGATTCCCACCTGGGAATGGGACAGACACACCCAGTCTCTTTCCAATTGGACTTTCTGGTTACTTCTCCCCACTTTACAGGGTTTTCTACAATCTAGCAGTGTGACTACATGCAAGACTTGGCCTTCTCATCTGTCAAATGGGATTACTATATGGCACCTAGCTCACAGGGTTGTTTTGAGAATAAGATGAGCTCATACAGATGTGACAAGAGGCATAGAAAGGAGACACAACCAGAACTGCTGGCCAGTATTGATCAGTCAATCAACACTGGCCTCCCAGTGAATTTCAGCCACTTTTCTGGTCTTTATCTTCTTATGACAGGTACCCAAGCTATCTATTAAAAATATTTTTTTAAAAAAACAACATAAGGAAAAAAAAACAGCAACCCACACACCCCAAAAACCCAACCAGGTGCTTATTTGCATAGTATTAGTTTATGAAAGAGGTCTTACTCATTCCCTGCAAAGCCTCCCACTCCTGCCTCTCAGCCTTTGTGGGGTCAGTTTGGAGAAAAGAAAAAAAAATCAGTTGGACTCAAGTCAATGTTGGCAGGAGCCCTGAAGAGTTGCCCAGAGGCCATACATGGACGAGAGTCAGGGGAAAATAAGGGAGGAGCCTGCTGAAGCCAGTGTGGCTTTGGGGGTGAGGCTGAGGACTCAGCATGCTCTCCTGCTCTCCCAACCATCTCCCCCTGCTCAGGCTAGGAGGGGAAGAAAAGTTAATGGGACAGCATCCAGAGAATATTGTAGGAGCTGGGAGGGGCCTTAGAACAGGGAATGTCAGGGCTGGAAGGGGCCTTAGAACAGGGAATGTCAGAGCTGGGAGGGACCTTAGAACAGGGGATGTCAGGGCTGGGAGGGGCCTTAGAACAGGGAATGTCAGGGCTGGGAGGGGCCTCAGAACAGGGGATGTCAGGGCTGGGAGGGGCCTTAGAACAGGGGATGTCAGGGCTGGGAGGGGATCCTTAGAATCCTATATGTCAGGGGTTGATGAATATGTAAAGACCACCTAGCCCAAACCTCTTATTTTACAGAGGTAGAAACAAAGGGTTGTTGACTTGTCCAAGGTCACTCAGTGAGTGAAGACAGAGCTTAGATCAATATTCCCAGTCCTGATAAGGTAAGGTTAGAACAACCCAACTTCAGATGAGGGGAGTGGCAGAAAACAAGTGAGATGGATATGGGTTGGAGGCCTGAGGTAAAGATCGGAGCTAATGGAGAGCCAGAGAGTCAGTTAGTAACCAGGGCAGGGACCAAGATGGCGCCAGTAGACAGTGGAGCTCCAGAGGGAGAGCCAACATGGTTATAGGCAATCCCCTCCCCCAACAGGCTCCAGGGCTTAGGGCCACTTGAAAGGGCAACTCAACCAGGTGTGATTCCAGATGAGGCCAGTCCAACTCAACACATTAAGACTGAGATACAATGGGACAAAAGGGGTTGGGAAGATTGGAGTTGGGGTTGGAAAGAGGAATGATGGTATTGGACCTGCTGGGAAATACCTCTCATATTAGGTTGGAGATGGATGGAACAGTGGTTAGAGCGCTGAGCCTCGAATTCGAATGCAGCCTCAGACGCTTAGTAGCAGGGAAGTGAGTAAACCTCCATGTGCCAGTTTCCTCAACTGTAAACTAATGATAATAATGGCACCTGCCCCCCCAGAGTGGCTGTGAGGATCAATTGAGATATTTTTAAAGTGCTTAGCACAGTGTCTAGTACATAGCAGGTGCCTGATAAATGCTTGTTTCCTTCCTTTCAGAAGTTGAAATTCCACTGTTTGGGATTCATTCCTTTGGATGTTTCCGTCAATAGGAGTTCCCTATTCAAATATACTTGTCCTAGAAGGGATTGCCCAGTATTCAATTACCAGCCATTAACATCTTAGTGTAGATTAGTTGGCTGGGAGCTGAAAGCAAGGCCTTGAAGGGTTGGCACCAGAATAGGTTACTGGGGGAGGGGGGGGAACCAAAAAGGGGAGTTAGATTAAGAACTGGAAATGATTTTAGAGATGATCCAAGCTAGTCCCTGTACTTTACAAATGTGGGAAACTGAGGCCCAGAGAGCTTGGGCAATTTGACCAAGGTCTCACAGATAGTAAATAAGTAACAGTCTAAGGATTGGAACCCAGGCCTACAAAGCCGGTTCACTTGCACCTTGGGGAGAGAAAAGAGCTTGGGACTGGGAGCCAGGAGATCTGGATTGTAGAACTCAACTACTGTTATAGGACCTTGGGGAGGTACTTCTCCATCTGTAAAATAATGAAGAGGGCAAGGGGGAAGGAACAAGCTCATTTTTGAGGCCCCTCCCAGCTCTGACATCTGCTGTTCTAAGGACCCTCCCAACTCTGACATCCCCTGTTCTAAGGGCCTTCCCACTCCTGACATCCCCTGTTGTAAGGCCCCTCCCAGCTCTGTCATTCCCTATTCTGAGGTCCCTCCCAGCCTGACATTCCCTGTTCTAAGGGCCCTCCAACCCCTGACATTCCTTCTTCTAAGGTCCCTTCTAGCTCTGACATTCCATGTTCTAAAGCCATTCCCAGCTCTGACATTCCCTATTCTAAGGTGTCTCCTAGTTCTTACATTCCCAAAGTCCCTCCCAGCTCTGACATTCCATATTCTAAAGACCTTCCCAGTTCTGACATTCCCTATTCTAAGGTCTCTCCCAGCTCTGACATCCCCTGTCCTAAGGCCCCTCCCAGCTCTGACATTCCCTATTCTAAGGTCTCTCCTAGTTCTTACATTCCCAAAACCCCTCCCAGCTCTGTCATCCCCTGTTTTAAGGCCCCTCTCAGCTCTGACATTCCATATTCTAAAGACCTTCCCAGTTCTGACATTCCCTATTCTAAGGTCTCTCCTAGTTCTTACATTCCCAAAGCCCCTCCCAGCTCTGACATTCCCTGTTCTAAGGCCCCTGCCAGCTCTGACATTCCCTATTCTAAGGTCTCTCCTAGTTCTTACATTCCCAAAGCCCCTCCCAGCTCTGACATTCCTTCTTCTAAGGTCCCTTCTAGCTCTGACATTCCATGTTCTAAAGCCATTCCCAGCTCTGATATTCCCTATTCTAAGGCCCCTCCCAGCTCTGACATTCCCTATTCTCAGGCCCCTCCCAGCTCTGACATCCCCTGTTCTAAGGCCCCTTGCAGCTCTGACATTCCATGTTCTAAAGCCCCTCCCAGCTCTGACATTCCCTGTTCTAAAGCCCCTCTCAGCTCTGACATTCCATGTTCTAAAGCCATTCCCAGCTCTGACATTCCCTATTCTAAGGCCCCTCCCAGCTCTGACATTCCCTATTCTAAGGTCCCTCCCAGTTCTGTCATCCCCTGTTCTGAGGCCCCTCCCAGCTCCGACATTCCCTATTGTAAGGCCCCTCCCAGCTCTGACATCCCCTGTTCTAAGGCCCCTCTCAGTTCTGACATTCCACGTTCTGAAGCCATTCCCAGCTCTGACATTCCCTGTTCTAAGGCCCCTCGCAGCTCTGACATTCCCTATTCTAAGGTCTCTCCTAGTTCTTACATTCCCAAAGGCCCTCCCAGCCCTGATATAATATCACCTTTGCCTCTCACTCACTGTCAGCCCTGGACAAGTCAATTGCTCAGAGCCTCGGGTCCCTCATCTATAAAATGAGGCTATGATAACAGCACCTGCCTTGAAGGACACTCAGGTGAGCTCTTGGCTTGGGACATTGTATTCCTGTTCCGCTAAGGCCCGGAGAGAGGGAGGCCTCCATCAAAGTCATTTAAATTCTTCCTTTATGTAGGGCACTCTGATGAATGCTAAAGGTACAAAGAATAAAGGGAAACAGTCCCTGCCCTCTAGGAGCTTATGTTCTGTTAGAGACAACTTGTACATGTATTTGTGTGTGTGCGTGTATGTTTGTATTTTTGTATAGACATATATGCGTCTGAGTGCACTCCTTTGTAGTTCTATGTATTTTGCTTTATGCATTTAAAAACATGGTTTTTAGTCCATAAGCAGTCCGTAGGCTTCATCAGACTGCTCAAAAAAGGTTAAGAACACCTGATACAGGGAGATAAGGGTTGGGGAGAAAGAAATGGAACCTACTGGGGCAGAGTGGGGGACTCCCTTTCTGGTAGGAACAATAGAATAAAGCTTCCAGCTCAATCATCCATCTGCCGGTCCAGCCTGGGGGGCAGCCTATCTATAGTCTTTCTTGCTTCTATCACATTGAGGTTTGTGAAGCCCTGTATTTCTTCCTGTCCTCTTTGGGAGGCACAGATATGTTATTATCCCCATAGAGAGTTGGCCTGGAAGACAGGAAGAGCTAGGTTCAAATGTCACATCTGAGGTATACCGACTCTGGGCCTTTCAGCAAGTAGGTATCTCAGTGGATATAGCTCTGGGTCCAGAGTCAGGAAGACATGAGTTCAAATTCAACCTCAGACACTTACTAGTTGTGTGATCTTGGGCAAGTCACTTCTCTTTATGTGCCTATATAGTTTCCTTATCTGTAGAATCTGTAGAGGTTGAATCCCAGGTCTGCCACTTCCTCCTTGTGGGTCCTTGGGTCCTTTCTCTGGGCCTCAGTTTTTCCCTTTGTAAAATGCCAAGATGGGCAGGTGGTGAGAGGATTGGACTACATAAGGTTCGTCACCACCCTGGTCACCTTCCTCTGGGTGCTCTCCAGCCCTCTGTCCTTCCTAAGTGAACTGAGCCCAGTTCTCCAGATGTGTCTGACCAAGGCCGAGTGCTACAGAATTAATAACCTCCCTCAACCTATACGCTCTGCTTACCTCAGTCTTTTTTTTTTTAATTGAAGCATTTTATATCATCTTCATGCTCCTTTTATACACTATGGCCATTTTGGCCTTACACCAGGAATGCAGGGCTAGTTCACTATAAGTAAAACAATATACATAACATACCATATGAATATCAGAAATAATTAAAGCCACATGATTACATCAATAGATGTTAAAAAGACTTTTGACAAAATTCAGCATACCACTCTATTAAAAACTCTAGAAAGCACAGAAATAGACTTTTCCTTAATCAATAATAATACTAAATAATAGTTGTCTAAAGCTATCTAAAACCAAGAGCAAACATCATATGTAATGGCAAAAAGTAAGAGGCTTTTCCACTAAGATCAGAGGTAAAGCAAGGATGTGTATTATCACCACTACTCTCTAACGTGGTACTAGAAATGATAGTTACAGCAAAAAGCAGGAATGAGGAATCAAAGGAATAAGCAAAGAGGAAATAGTTTTTGAAGATGATACAATGGTTTATTTAGAAAGCCTAAAAAAGTCAACTAAAAAATTAATTGAAACAATAAGTTCAGCAAAGCTTCAGGGCATAAAATAAACCATCAACATTCCTGTATATTTCCATGAAAACTCAGCAGGAAGAGCTAGAAAAAGAAATTCCATCACAGAAGATATAAAATATTTGGGTATCAATCTACCAGGACACACCCAGGAATTATATGAATGCAACAATTTTTGCACAAATAAATCAATGCAGTTAAATTTAAATGGAAAAAAGTTAACTAGGAGGAAATCCTTATAGCAAATTTCTCTGATTAAGGTCTCATATCCAAGATATAGCAAGGAACTGATTCAAATTTTACAAACAAGAACCATTCCCCAGTAGATAAATAGTCAAGGGATATAAACAGTCAGTTTTCAAAGGAAGAAATCCAAGCTCAATCAATAAATATTATTAGGTACCTACTATGTGCCAGATACTATGCTAACAACAACCATATGAAAAAATGCTCCCAATCACTAATAATTGAAGAAATGCACATTAAAGCAACTCTGAGGTTCCACCCTCATCCATCAGACTGGCAAAGATTACAAAAAGGGAAAATCACAAATGTCAGGGGGCAGTGGGAAAACAGGAACACCAGTGCACTGTTGACAAGGCTGTAAGTTGGTCTAGTCATTTTGGAAAGCAATTTTGAACCCTGACCAAAAAGTCACTAAAATGTGCACGCTTGAGCTGTAGTAGTACAGCCCCAAAGACCTCAAAGGAGGGAAAGGACCCGTACGTACAAAAGTATTTCTAGAAGTTCTTTTCATAGTAGAAAAATAACTCAGAACTAAAGGGGTATCTGCCTATTGGGGAATAGCTAAGCAAATTATGACGTATGGATGTAAGGGAATTATTGGCCATAAAAAGTTATAGAATGAACAGTTTCAGAGGAAAATGAGGAAGACGTCTTATGAATTGCTGCAAAGCAAAGGGAGCAGAACGAAAACAAGTCACCAACACTCAAGCTCCTTAACAGTGTGCAGCATTAGCTTTCATGGATCTCATGTTATACTATTGACTCTGAATGAGCTTGTATGCCACTAAGACACCCAGTTCTTTTTCTGATAAATGACTACTTTGTCATACCTCAGTTGATCACTTAGCAAGTGCTTACTTTGTGTCAGGCCTGGTGCTAGGTGCTTCTCTAAAAGTGCTGTTTGGATAGTAGAGCCCTGAGAGCAATCTCACAACAAAAATGAGCATGGTTTTGGGTGTGGGAGGAGAGAGTGAGAAGGAGGGGTAGAATATTGAGGAGAAACAGATCTGACTTGAATGAGAAGCATACAGTGAGGTAGCAGTAGGCGATAAAGTTGTAGATCATAGGATCATATAACCATATAGAGTTAGAAAAAGCCCCTAGGAACTCCTGAGTTCAACCCCACCCCATTTGATAGATGAAGAAACTGAGGCACAGAAAGGTTAAATGCCTTTCCCAGGATCATATAGCTATTTCATATCTGAGGTAAAATTTGAACTCAGGTCTTCCTGACTCCAAATCCAATGCCCTAAACACTGTGTCAGGGTATCTTTCCATATTGGGTGGGTCTGTGTGACTCATGGATCCCCATAGTTCAGCTAACTAGGCATTGGCCAAATCACCAAAGAAACAACCATCATATCTAGGATTAATTGCATAGGTTCCTAAGATTTCAGGCTAGAAGGGAACCTTAGATCATCAATCCAATCCCCAAACCCATTTAAAGAGGAGGAAATCCAGAGGGGAAGTGATTTGCCCAAAGTCACAAGGTAATGAATGAGCAATCAAAGTAGGATTTGAATCCAGATCCTTTGACCTCATCGGCTTTCTTTCTCACTGTACCATACTTCCTCCAGGACTCTCTTTGCCTGAGATAGCCCGTAACTGGGGCACCCACAGCCAGGTAAGGCAAGCAAGAGGGGGTGGTGAGTTGCGCAGGTCTGGTCCCTTGGTACCTACTGTACCATGGTACGTCATGGGGCCTGGGATGACGCCTGCTCCTGCCTGCTGCCAGTTACCAGGCAGACCTCCCCAGAGGACTCTAGGCTTCACCAACCCAAACCAACCTCATTAATCACTGTCCTCAGCAGGGAAAAGGAGAAGAGAAAGGGGAGGGACAGGAGGAGGAGGAAGAGGAGGGGGAGAAGGTCAAAAGCACAGAGGATGTGGAGACAGCATAAATACGGTGGAGCTGGGGCCCACTACACTGGGGGGAGTCCCTCTCTGCTGCTCACTGGCTGGGTGGCTGTAGGCACATTAGTACTTTTCCAGACCTTGTAGGAAGCAGAGGTGGAAGTGACCTTCCACTCCAACCCCTTCATTTTGAAGAGGAGGAAGCAAACTCATGTAAATTGCCCAGGGTCTCACAGGTGATAGATACTGGAGGCAGGATTCAAATCCAGGTCTTCCAGGCTCCAAGTTCAGCACCCTGTTCATTATACCACCCTGCTTGGTACCTGGTAGTTATTGACAGAGATAGATTTGAACTCGGGTCCTGGGACTCCAAGTTCAATGCTCTTTCCACTATACTACTATCTCCCCAGTTGTAAAAAATGAGGGGGCTGGCTCCTATATCCCTTTGAGTTCTAAATCTGGGACCATTTGCAACCCCTCCACATGAGTTATGAATCCCCCCTCCAAAAAAATAAGCTCCCCCTCCCACCAGCTGCATGGCTGGTAAGAGCTGAGGTCTTTGTTGGGTGTCCCCCTTAACCCCTCAGACAACACTAGCCACCCTTCTTTAGTGTGTCTCTTTACTAAAAGCTGATACAGAAGAGAGGAAATAAAACTTGGATATATTATTGTGCCATATGGACCTCAGCAGGCACCTTGAGGAGAAGCCCCAAGAGCAGTGTTAGCCACATAGAGCTCTGAGCAGCCCCTGATAGGTTCACCCTGGGCGGCTCTTTCTCTTCCATTCCCCCACCCCTAGGCACCTCCTTCTTTTCTTCTTCACCTCTCTCCCACTGCATTCTCCCACCCCTCCTGCCTGTACATCAACCCGCCCCTTGTCTAGCGTTACAAGCTGAAATAAAAGTAATTATTATAATAACTAACAAAGTATAGGCCTTTAAGGTTTGCAAAGAGCTTTATAATATTATCTTATTTTATTCTCACAACCACCCTGGGAATTAAGTGCTATTATTCCCTCTTACAGATGAGAAAACTGAGGCAGCAGATGTTAAGTGACTGGTCTCTGGGGTACCCTTCCTTACACCAGGTCCAGCATGCCATCCACTAGCTGCATTCAAAGCTAAAGGACTTGTTATACTCCCGGCCTTAGAGAGAATCCCTAGGGATGAAGGCTTGCCCAGTTGAGGGATTTAGCCTAGACTTGGTTCTTTGGAAGAGGGAATGGAGGGGCAGATTAGGAGAAACTATAGGGATCTATGACTGGAGAAGGTGATGGAGCAGTGGTGGAGAAGGTAAGAGGCCCGTCAGAGGGATGGAGACAGAGCTGGGATGGGAAGTGATGATTAGAGCTGTGAGAGAGGAGACCGATGGCCCTGGAATAAGGGTATGAGGCTGGGATCGAGGAGAGTAAGATCGTGGGGTGGGATGGGAAAGAGATGGACTGGGACTTTGGGTGGGGGAGAGAATGAAGCTGCGAGAAAAAAAGGTGATGGTGCTTCACAGATACAAGATCAAGGGAGAGAGGGACAGGTCAGGCAGATAATCGAGTGGGAAAAGATCAGGGATTACAGTGGACCACAAACTCAGTGTGTTGGTAGTGATGGAGCTTGGATAGGAAAAGGAGATAGGGCTGTGATGGTGGAGGTGATGGACAGCCAAGAAAACTATTGTAATCTTGGGCTTCATTAAGAGAGACTTGGTCTCCAGGACTAGGGAGATGATAGCCCTGCTGTATCCTGGAGAGAGAAAGTGCAGTTCAGTGGAAAGAAGACCTGGGTTCAAATGCCACCTCTGTTGCTTATTATCTGTGTGACTTTGGGAAAGTCATTGAGTCTCCGTGAACTTCATTGTCCTCATCTCTAAAATAAGAGGGTTAGACTAAATAGATCCATGAGCTATTCCTTGGGCCTTTAAATTTGTCTTCAAAATCTTTGATCACTGTATTTCAATCTAATATGTTTTCTTTGTAATCCTCTGTATTTTATATTACGAACTTAACATGATTCTGAGGAGTCCCTAAGCTTCACCAGACTGCCCAACCAAAGGGGTCGAGATCACAACAGGTGGAGAGCCTTGGCCTAGTCGGGCTACATTTGAAGGGCACATCCAGTTCTGGGCATCATATTTTAAGAAGAGGATTCTTCAACTGGAGAGCGACCTGAGGAGGTTCTTAGATTAAGGCTGTAAGAGGTTCATTTGAATGAACTGAGGATGCTTAACGTGGAGATTTATGAGGTTTGTGGTAGCTGTCTTTAAGTATTTGAAAGGCCATCTTGTAAAAGAGGGATTATACTTGTTCTGCTTGGCCCCAGGAGCAATGGGTATAGGTTCATTTAGTGGATGAAGAATCTCCCAGCAACGAGAGAGCTAGCCCAAGATGGAACCAGATGCCTTGGGAGATGAAAATTCCCCATCTTTGAAGGTCTTCAAGCAAAAACTCGATGACCACTTGTTGGATTTGTTATGGAGAATTTGTTCAGGGCATTACTGTCTTCTTCAAAGATGAGTTGGACTAGATAGCGTCTGGGGTCCTTGTCAACTCTGGGATTCTGAGTTTCTGAGCTGGGATGGTTGTGGTAATGGAGTTATGGGGAAGGGAGAGGTTAGAGCCGTGGGACAGGGGAGAAGATATACACAGGTATAATGCCAAAATGAGAGGGTGGTGGAGATGGGCTCAAGGGTGGTAGATCTATGAAAGGAAGAAGTGACTGATGTTATGGGGAAGGTCATAGAGCTGGAATTGTGTTGATGATGGAGCTGGGATCGGAAAGGAGATAGAGCTGTGTTATTGGGGGTAATGGAGCTAGGAGTGAGCCGTGATGGAGATGGTATTGTGTTAGTGATGGAGCTTGGATGGGAAGCTGTAGTGGTGAAGGTGATGGAGCCTGGGTTAGGGCAGGGTGGGGGTGGGGATTATGTTGACAGGAGAGGTAATTGATCTGGAGTTATGGAAGTGATAGAAACTGGGTTAGGGCAGTGATGGAGGTGGGACTGGATGATCTCTCAAGCTCCATTCTAGCTCTGACATTCTATACTCTGTGGACCTCCCCATCATTTCACCATTTCAGCTCCATCAACTATGACATTCCCTGTTCTAAGGCCCCTCCCAGCTCTGACATTCCATATTCTAAAGACCTTCCCAGTTCTGACATTCCCTATTCTAAGGTCCCTCCCAGCTCTGACATCCCCTGTTCTAAGGCTCCTCCCAGCTCTGACATCCCCTGTTCTAAGGCCCCTCCCAGCTTTGACATTCCCTATTCTAAGCCCCTCCCAGCTTTGACATTCCCTATTCTAAGGCCCCTCCCAGCTTTGACATTCCCTACTCTAAGGCCCCTTCCAGCTTTGACATTTCCTATTCTAAGGCCCCTTCCAGCTCTGACATTCTGTGTTCTAAGGCCCCATCTCAATTATAATTTTACCCTCTAAACCCCCTCCCAGCTCTGGCCACCTGACTGCCCACTTATTGAGAAGACTCATCCTTTCCTACTTTAGCTTCCCCTGTGTGCTACATTCACTAGCTCATGGCTCCTGCTTAAGAGAGCCCTGGGTCTCTCCTGCCCAGCTCATCCCGCCCCTCCCCCCAACCTCTTCACCCAACACCCTTGTTCTCATTCTTCCCTCCTCCGGGCTTCTATGGCCCAGGGCCAGGGGAATTCACTGCTGCTTGCCTTATTTCTCCAAGGGTGGCAGGTGGGTGAAAGGGGTGCTGAGGAAGGAGGCTGGCTCAGCCTTCCCTGATGGCAGAGGATGGCAGAGCTGGCGCCTGTCCCTGGAACTGAATGCTCTTAAAATCCTAACAAAGAAAACGGCCATCAAAGCAGCCAGGACTGTTGTGGGGAAGAGGCTCCCAGAAGCTTTTCTGTGCCGGTGACGGGCAGGGGGAAGAGCAATTAGAGCGTCAGGAGCCCGCTCTGTTTTGCTGGGTACAGCTTGGGCAGCTCCTGTCCACTGGGATGCAGGCCCGCTGTCCCCTGGGTAACCTCCCCAGGACAACTGGCCTGTCACTGCTTGGCAGGATGGGGGCTGGTGTTGAAAATCTAGGGCAGCCCCAGATAGAAAGGACAGGAGAGAAAGGAAGATGGGATGGAGGGTTCAGGAAAGGGAAAAAGAGGAGGAGGAAGAGAAAAAAGCAGCACAGACCCATGGCTCACAGGATCAAGGGAACGGGTTAGCCACTGATAAATCATTGGAGCCTGAATCTAGAAGCAGAAAGGACCTCAGAGACCGGCTAGTGCAGCCCCCTCATTTTGCAGATAAGGAAACTGAGGGAAGTGACTTGCTCAATCTTATACAGGTAGTAAGCATCAGAAATAGAATTCGAACCCAGGTCCTCTGACTCCAGGGCCAGAAATCTTTCCACTGTAGCATTGAAGTGAATGATGAGCACATCAGAGAAACAGGCCAGACAGGGTGGAGATGTTTTGCTGTGATAGCACAAAGATAGAGGAGGAGGAAGAAAGAGGAAAGAAGGAAAAAGGAGGGAAAGAGGAGAGGGGAGAAAAGAGAAAGGAAGGAGGAGAGGAGGAAGTGGTGATTTGGGGGAGCGGTTGAAGGGAAAGAGGAGGGAATAGGGAGAAATGAGCAGGAGAAGATGGCAGAGCAAGAAAATGGCAGAACAGAGTGAAAGGAGGTGGCCAATCTTGGAGAAAGGGAAGGGGTCAAGGACAAGGTGATGAGATGAAGGATCTGCTCTCTTTGAAGGAGGGGAGGCAGGGGAGGGGAGGAATGAGCCCCAGTGAGCCAAGGTTCCCAGATCAAGCTGGCATAGAATCAACTGTGGGAGACACCCCATGTGTCATGGGATCTCGTGGCCATAAAAAAGCCCTAACCAACCAATCCCTCCCTCGCAAACATCTCTGCCACCCTGGGGATGCCACCCTGGCTGATTCACTGACTTGGGGGAAGCCGACTCTCCCCTGAGACTCTTTGGAAATGCAGATGCCTCCTCTACCCAGCCTGGGGAGAGACTTTGTTGGGGGGGCAGGGAGGCAGTGTCCAAGAGTTAATAGTGAAGTATTAAAATCCAGTTCGATGCCCTCCTAGACTTGGAGTCAGGAAGACCGGAGTTCAAAGCTAGTCTTAGACACTTACTAGTTTGGTGACCCTGGGCAAGTCACCTAGCCTTGTTTATGCCTCAGATTCCTCATTTGTAAATTGGCAATAATGATGACATCTGCCTCTCGTGGTGGTGAGGACCACATGAATGTGTGTATGTGTACGTGTGTATGTATGTGTGCATTGTGTGTATATATGTACATGTATATACGCACACATAAAGCAGGGGATATGTATATATACACGCATACACAACACACACAAATATATATTAGATATACACGTAGGTATTACACACAGATTATGTATCGTACATATGTGTATATTGTATTACATTGTCTTGGCAGAATACATACGTGTGTTGTTTGTCATGTGTATGTAAATATGGGGCAGCTGGGTGGTACAGTGGATAGTGCACTGTGCCTGGAATCAGAAACATCTGAGTTCAAATCCAGCCTCAGATACTTCCTACTAGCTGTGTGACCCTGGGCAAGTCACTTTACTCTGCCTCAGTTTCTTCAATGGTAAAAATGAGCTAGAGAAGGAAATGGCAAACCACTCCAGTATCTTTGCCAAGAAAAACCCAAATGGGGTCACAAAGAGTCAGACACGACTGAAATGACTGAATAACAACAGTGTGTATAGAATGTGTAATGTGTGTATATATGTACATATACATACATATATAGGGATAATATATACATACATGTTTACATAATATATGATATGATATGATGTCATTAACATAATAATATAATACATTTACAATACCTGTAGCTGTATATAATATAATATAATACCTGTGTATATTGGGTATATATATGTGTCTAGGTACATATCTACACACACACACACATGTATAAAGTGCTTTGTAAACCATGAAGCGCTGTATGAATAATACCTATTTCTGTTTCCTACTGACCTCTGAGAACTCCAGGAGCACTAGGGACAAAGGGAAGGTGAAGGGGAAAGATATGGAGATTTTGTAGAGGACTGGCCTTCTGGAAGACATTCCTGGGTTCTGCCATTAAGGGCTTTAGTCTGGGGCTGTTGCGCTCATTGGCATAGAAAGACTGCACTAATCGGAAGAAAGAACCCAGCCTGACTTCCTCGTTTATAGGGGAAGAAGTAAGGCACAGAATGGGGGAAGTGACTTCCTTAGGGTCACGCAGGGACTAAAGCCAGTCTGTACTCCCAGACTGGCCAGTCTCCCAGATGAGTACTAATGAGTCCTGCTGATCCAAAGGCATACTAGGCAACGAGTGGGGATGGTTCTGTGCAACTTATCCCCCCTACAGAAGACAGCTCAGCCATGGTCTTATTTCATTTCAGACAGCATAGAGGAAAAGGAGTGTCACCACATCAGGTCATCCTGGTTCTACCCAGACTGGTCCCATACCCTCTTTGGGTCTTGACTTCCCTCTGCCTTGGATAGATGCAAAGTAGAGGCCCAGAGACAGGGCCTATCTACCCCATGGATTAGTGGCACATCTTGTACTAGAATTCACGTCCCATCTTTCCAATACACCTCCAAGGCCCTAATTGTCCGGTCACAGGGTCACGGGATAACAGACCTAGAATGGGGAGGAACTTTAAAGTCAGTGTAATCTAATTGGTTCATTTTCCAGATGAGGAACCTGTCTAAGGTTGAATCCAGGTTTTCTGGCTTCACTCTTTCCACTGCCCCCCTGATTCTGAGTCCAAGGCTCTTTTAATGAGTAAAAGAGGCATGGCAGGTATACTGAGGCCAGTCTGGGATATCCGGGGAGGTCAGCATCCCATTCCCTCCCACCAAGAAGCCCCTCTATGGTCGTTTGAGACCCATAGTCCAGGCGCCCAAGAGCTGGACTCTATGGCACAGCCAATACCCCTCCAATTCTGTTAAAATCTGATTAAAAGGGCTCGGTTCCTGGGGATTTGAAGGAACAGGGGCTCAAATCAGGAAGCAGAAACTTGGCACTGGCCCAGCCAAGACTCATCTCACAAGACTCCTCTTGTGGCTTGGAGACGAAAGCGTGTTAGGACGTCATCAGATCTTAGGAGACTCCGCTGTGAGCTGAGAATAGATGCCTGCCTGTTTTTCCCTTTCCTCGTGTTGTCGTCCCCAAGGCCACTCACTTGCCTCTGGGAAATCTGAGCCCTTCCTGGTGACCACAGCAGGGCTCTGGAGCCCTGCGCATCCCCTTGCCTTGGTTTGCTTTCCCTGCCGCTCCCCTCCCTTCAACTGCAGGGTCCTGGGCCAGGCCAGCTTTGTTGATGAGAGAGCCCACGGAAACCACTAATGTATGTCTGTTTAGGCAGATGAGCCCCCTGGGAAGGATACATGGCCAACATTACACTTCTGATGGGGGTATTGATTACACTCACGGCCTCCCAGAGGGGCCCGAGGATCACGGGCTTACTAGCTGGAGGGGAATCTCAGTAATATCTAGGCAGTCAGTCAACAAGCATTTGTGAAGCATTTACAATGTGCCAGGCACTGTGCTAAGCATGGAGGGTACAAAAAAGGCAAACATAGTCCCTGCCCTCAAGAAGCTTATGGTCTAATGGAGGAGACAAGATGCAAACAACTACGCACAAACAAGCTATAGACAGGCTAAACTGAAGACAGTCAATAGAGGGAAGGCACTAGCAGGGTCAGAGGAGCTTCCTGCAGACAGTGGGGTAATAACATTTCTCTAGTGCTTACTATGGACACAGCTAGGTGGTTCAGTGGTTAGAGCACCGGGCCTGGAGTCTGGAAGACCTGAGTTCAAAACTGGCCTCACATACTTATCAGCTGGCTGAAAAAGGAAATGGCAAAACCAATTCAGTATCTCTGCCAAGGAAACCCCAAATGGGGTCATGAAGAGTCAGACACAATTGAACTGCAACCACAGTGTTTACTATATTACAAATATTATCTCATTTAATTCTCACAACAATCCTGGGAGGTAAATACTGTTATTATCCCCATTTTGCAGATGAGGAATCCAGGGCAAACAGGTGAAGTGACTTGCCCAAGGTCACAGAGCTAGTAGTGTCTGAGGTCAGATTTGAACACAGATCTTCCTGACTCCAGGCGTAGTGCTGCATTCATTGTACCACCTAGCTGGGGATTTGAGCTGAGTCTGGAAGGGAGCCAGAAAAGCTCAGAGAAAGCAATAAGGATGAGGGAGAGCATTCCAGGCCTCACAGACAGCCAATGTGAAGGCAGCCTAGTTTTCCAGCCCAGGTGACTGACTGGCAGGATGATGGCACCCTGAATGGTAACAGGAAAGTGAGGAAAGGGGGAGGGTTTGGGGGGAAAGACACGGAGGCTTGTTTTGGACACGTTGAGTTTGAGATGCTTCTGGAACATCCAATTAGAGATGGCCAAACACAACCACCTGACTTTGTACATGAGGAAAATGAGTCCCATCAAAGGGCAGTGACTTGCCCAAGGGTCATAGCAGAGGTCAGATCATATGCCAGGTCCTGGGACTGCAATCCCAGCGATCTATCCAGGAAATCAGTAAGTGTTTACTACGTGCCAGGAACTGTGCCAATTACCAATGAAACAAATAAAGAAATAAAAAACAGAAACCAGTCCCTGGTTTCTAATGGGGAGAGACAATGTACAACCAGGGCAGTGAAGGACCTGAAGTTAAACTGTACAAGACTGTCCTGGGGCCTCCAGAACCGAGGGCCAGGACCCTGAGAGTCTTAGGAGGCTTAGGGGGAAGCAAAGAAAGAAAGAAAGAAAGAAAGAGAGGAAGGTAGGAAGGAAGGGAGGACAAAAAGGGAGGAAGGGAGGGAGGAAGGAGGGAAGGAAGGAAAGAAGGAAGGAAGGAAGGAAGATAAAAAAGTATGCCGAGGGAAGCTCTGACTCTGTCTCTGGTATCTGTCTCCTCAAAGCAAGGGGAGTTAAGGTAGGCAATGGGATCTTGGAGTCAGTCACCATCATAGAACTGGGTATAAAGAATAATGGGAAGGAGAAAGAGGAAATTAGAATGTTAGGGCAGAAGAGCTGGGGAGCATGGCCCGAGAGAAAGAGCCCTTGATTTGTAGGCAGAGGACTTCTGTTTGTGTGACTGTGGGTAAATCTCTGAACCTCTCTGGACCTCAGTTCTTCATCAATAAAATGGGGGAATTGGGACTGATTAGCCCTAAATCCCATATTTTAAACTGGCCTTTTTATAGCCAGGATTGATCACCTTTGGGTACAATCCCCCTCTTCCCAATCTCAAAATATCTCCCCTACTGGCCAGCCACAATTCATTCTTTGGTCTCATAGAACATCAGAGATGGAAGGGTCCTCAGAGCTCATCTGGTGTAGAACCCAGAAAATAATAGTGAGTGCCCCTGTGCTCTTTGCCATGATCAAGCCACATATGGAACATTCAAGGGTACCCATTTTCAGGAAGGATACAGTGGAAAGATCAATGCACTTGGCCTCAGAAGACCTGGATTCAAACCATGCCTCTGTCATTTACTATCTTGGTGACCTTGAGCAAATCTCTTAACCTCTCTTGGCCTCAGTTTCCTCATCTGTAAAAATAAAGGCTCTTGGAGCTTATGAACAGTGTGATAGGGCTGCTAAAGAAGCTGATTTGATCTTAGCTTACGTTGATAGATCCACCACACTCTGCCCTGATCAGACCATACTTGGAGTATTGCACTTAGCTCTGGACATCGCAGCTTAGAAAGAAAACTGTTAAGCTAGAAATCAATGAGAACAGGGTAGCCAGTCTAGCAAAGGGCCTGAAGGTTATGCCATAGAAAGATTGAAGGGATTTGAGGATCTTTGTTCCTGGAAAAGAGTCAGGGGAGATACAAGAGCTGTTGCTGACTCAAAGAAGGATTCCCCTTGTGCTGTGTGGCTCCAGAGGTTGGAACTATGGGTGGATGTTGTAAGGAGTCTGAATAAGGCTCCATATCAGAAAAAACTTACCAGTGAGAGCTATTTAAGAGTGGAGGTGGATGCCTCGGGAGATCATAGGCTCCTCCTCATTGGGGGTGGGCTCTCTGTCATTGAAGGTAGGCTCCCCCTCATTGGTGGTGAGGTCCCTCTCGTTGGAGATCTCCAAGAAGACGCTGGATGCCCACCTATTGGACATGTTAAGGAGGCTATTCCTGTTCAAGTAGGAGTTGGATTTGTTGGCCATTGAGGTCTATGCCAAATCTAAGATTCTTCAGGTCTTTGATAATGGATTTAATAGTGCTTAGGAAGAATTGGGGGTGGCCAAGCCTTGCTTCCTGCAGTTGTTATGGTCACTTGGGGATCCTGAGTCCAGGCCTCTGATGGCCTCTTGTTCTTCAAAGTTCTGAGCAGGGGAGGTCTTTATTCTGCAGTGGGGTTGTTCCAGGCTACATGCACAAACACATGACCTTGCTTTTATAACTCTCTGTAATAGCTGTTGCCTTCATGTTTTTCCCCCTCAGCCTGACAGGATGTCCCATGACCATCTTCCCCTCTTGGGCCCTGGCCCGGCTCCTTTTCCGGTGGGGGCCCCTTTGGCCAGCCGGCGGTGGCCCCTTTCCTCATGACTCCCCCACCCACACACTGAAGTCATTTCCCTCCACTCCAGAGATGAGGGCCGAGGTTGGAGAAGAAGGGGAAGAGGTCACAGCTGTTGCTCTTCAGGGCCCCCCACCAAAAGGGAGGCAGGAGGAAGAAAATAGCGAGGGGGCAATTTGAACTCCTTTGTAAGAAGCTAAGAGGGAAGGTGGCAGTGAAGAACCACTAATAAAAAACGTCGTTCAGTAGTTTCAATCATGTCCGACTCTTCATCACCCCGTTGGGGTTTTCTTGGTAAAGATACTAGAGTGATTTGCCATTTCCTTCTCCAGCTCATTTTACAGATAAGGAAACTGAGGCAAACAGGGTTAAGTGACTTGCTCAGCGTCACGCAGCTAACAAGCATCTGAGTCTGGATTTTAACTCACAAAGAAATCTTCCTGACTCCAGACCTGGCACTCTATCCACTGAGCCACCCAGCTGCCCCATTTCTATGATTATTCAAGGTTTATAAATTATAAATTCACAAAATCCGCCATGAGGGAGGTGATGCTATGTGACAAATGAGGAAAGTAAGGAAATTCACCTAAATGGGGGCCAGACCTGGCAGGTGACCAGGATGGGGCTGTGTGGAGCCAGGGTAACGAGAAGAAACATCCCAGTGAGGGATAGATGAACCAATAATAGTAGAAGGTGTACCCAGGCCCCTGCCTACTGGACTGTGATTACCAAATCATCAACCCAGAATCCGAGACCTCAGTGGCCGCCCAGACCTACCTGAACCAAAGATCCCCTCCACACAAAACCTGACAAATGGTGTTTGCTTGAAGACATCTGATCAAGGGAACCCACTCCCTGCCCCCATCCCCCAGCCAGCCCATTCCATCTTGGGATTACTCTAATTATTAGGAAGTTTTTCCAGACATCAAGCCTAAATTTGCCTCCTTGTGTCTTCCACCCACTACTCCTTGTTCTGGAGCCAAGTAGAACTAGTTCAATCCCTCCCCCACACCCTTTAAATATTTGAAGACGGTTTCTTGTCCTCCCTGAGTCTTTTATTCTGGATTCGTAGCCTCAGCTCCTCCCTCACATGCCAGAAACTCAAGGATCCTTCATCCCCATCCTGGCTGACCTCCTCTGGCCACTCCCGACCCACTCATTAACCTCCTTCCTAAAGCGTGACTCCCCATATCAACACGAGATTCCGTATTTGTCTCTTTTTTTAAGTTTTTTTTTTTGAGGGGGGAAGGCAGGGCAATCGAGGTTAAGTGACTTGCCCAAGGTCACACAGCTAGTAAGTGTGTCGAGTGTCTGAGGCCAGATTTGAAGTCAGATCTTCCTGACTCCAGGGCCAGCACTCTACTCACTGCGCCACCTAGCTGCCCCGATATTTGTCTCACCAGAGCAGACCACAGTAGGACTAATTAACAACAAAAATAACCGGTAATAAGTAGCCTTTCTAGAATGCTTTACATTTTACAAAGTCCTTCACGTATATGATCTCATTTGACGCTCTAAACAACCCTGAGTCCAGGCCCAGGGATGGGTGCTGTGAGATCATGCTATAATAATAGGTTTTATATATATGGGTATTTATATGTATTTATGTATAGTATTTAATAACATTTGTAACAATATAACATTATAACATTTACAACAATAACTTAACATCTGTAACACTTATATAACATTTAATAACATTTATAACACTAACATAACATTTATAACACTTATGTAACATAATAACGTTTGTATAACATTACAACATTTAATAACATTGGTAACATAATAACATTTAGTAACTTTTATAAACAAGTGTAAGGCTTGCAAAGTGCCTTACCGATAATATCTCATTTGATCCTCACAGCACCCTTGAGAAGTAGAGGCGATTATCATCCCCATTTCACATAGGAAGAAACCGAGGCAAGCAAAGGTTAAATGACTTACTCAAGGTCTAGTAATTGTCTGAAATTAAATTTGAAGTTGGGAGCTCTGAGTCTGAAATCTGGCCTCAGATATTTATGAGCTTTGTGACCCTGAGCCAGTCACTTAACCTCTACCTCAGTTTCTTCATCTGTAAAATGAGGATAAGTAATAGTACCCACTCCCCAGGATCAAATGAGACAGTAATTGTGACAATGCCTGGCACATAGTAAGCACTGGATAAATGCTAGCTATTATCATTCTTTTTCAAATCCAGTCTCAGACGCTTACTAGTCGTGAGACCCTGGGCGAGTCACTTAACCTCCACTTGCCTCCATTCTCCTCATCTGTGAATGGGGGATACTAATAGCACCTACCTCCCAGGGTTGTTGTGAGGATCAAATGAAATATTAATGGTAGACCACTTAGCACGGTACCTAGCACATAGTAGGTGCTATATAAATACATCTATCATTATGATGATTCATGACTCCAGGTCTATCCACTGCATCACCCAGCTGCCTATGAGATGAGGAAAGAGGCCCAGAGACTTTCATGACCTGCCTTGTGTCACCCAGTGAATCAGGGGCAGACCTGAGAACAAAACTCAGGTCTCCCAACTCCCAGGCCCAAGTCATTCCTATCTTAACAGTACATATCTCCTTCCTCTGTGACCTTGGGCAAGTCACTCAACCTCTGCCTGACTCAGTTTCCTTACCCATAAAATAGACGAACTAGTGCCTAAGTCTTAGATTCAATATGAGTTTTCTGCTAGGACGGTGCCAAGGTATAATGCTCGTTTGCAAACTGTTTCTTGCCAGCCTTAGAAAAGAAATTCTGGAAGTCAGCTCTTTTGCATGCTGGAAATCTGAATTTTAGATAGCTCTAAATCTCTGAAATGGGCAGCTAGGTGGCTAAGTAAGCCCTTTACAAATATTATCTCAGTTGAAATTACTACTTCTTAAGGCAGCTCATTCTACTTTTAGAGAACTCGAATTGTTTAAAGCTAGGTGGCATGGTGGATAGAGTGCCAGGCCCGGAGTCAGCAAGACTCATCTCCTTGAGGTCAAATCTGGCCTCAGACACTTCCTAGCTGGGTGACCCTGGGTAAGTCACTTAACCCTCTTTGCCTCAGTTTTAAAATGAGCTGGAAAAGGAAATGGCAAACTGCTCCAGCATCTCTGCCAAGAAAATAGAAATGGGGTCAAGAAGAATCAGATACAACTGCACAACAACACATCTCTGATCCTCTTAAGTGAGGAGAGATGCTTTTACTTGGAATTCTCCTTAGGAAATACAGTAGCCCAAGGCACAGATAGAGATAACCAGTCTAGGCAGTCAACAAGCATTTATTAAGCAAATAGCTGACCCAATCTACTGGTGCGTCCCCCCGTCATCCAGCATACTGGCTGCACTCCCAGAGAACTGGAACTCAGGCCTCCTTGTCTCCTGCAGCTCAGAGAGTCTGCCTCCAGGGTGATGTGCGCTGGGTGCTGGAGAAGGAGGGTTTCTGGGCTATTTCTCTTGCTGGTTCTAGGATATCACTGCCCTAGTCTTGGACTGGAGTGAGAAGCCGTTCTGCACTGGAGAAAGCTGTGGAAAATTGCCAGGGAGGTGGAGACAAGAACTGGAAGCTTGAGGGGTGTGGGGTAACCTGCCCTAGAAGGACAGTCTCCCTAATTACTCCACTCCCAAAGTCCCCACTCTTGAGATTTCAATCTCGTTTCAAAAGGGCTCCAGGGACCAAGTCTTAATAACTACCAGAAAACAGGCAGAAAAATCAATACCCTTGTAAATAGAGCAGTGGCCAACAAGAACTCAGCAGCCGGCCTTTGCTGGACAATGCTGGCCTACCCAGCTCCCTGGCTTTCTCCGAGTAAGGTGGAGGTTTCTGCAGAAGCTTTCACTGCTAAAAAGGGCCAGACCCAGCTGGACTTTAGTACTCTCCTCCCAGATACCCTCCCTTTGACTCTATCCCCACCTCCCTGCAATGGGTCACTGAGCCAGAGCAGCATCCCATCCTGAAGATTCCCCTCCTCCCTCACCTCCCAGTCAGTCCCTGTGGCCCCTAGCCTGTGCTGGATGACGGTGAATGACTCAGTCAAATGGACTGGTAAACTTAGTTTTTCTCCCTATTATTTGAAACCTTTCCTCCTCATCTCTCATATCTGATCATAGATTCATAAGTTCTTTGTTCCAGAAGTCAAGGGGACCTAAAAGACCATCTAAATCCAACCCACTCATTTTTTTGGAAGAAGAAATTGAGAGGGGGAGTGACTTGCCCGAGGTCTCACAGGTAGTAAGCAGAAGAGATGGGATATGACCCACTTGACAGTTCTATCTCCTCCACATTTCTCACTTCTCTCCCCTGCCCTTCCTCCCCACTGACCCTCCTCTGCACCAGTCTTCATCAACACCCACTCCCACTATTGTAGTACTTTCCTGTTTAATATATTACCCTACCTGTTAATCTCTCTGCCACCTAATGGGGCCAAACTAACTTTTCTAACATGTGGAGCGAGTTAGTGTTTCTCCTCTGCTCAAAACCCCTCAACTCCATTGCTTCCTGGGTAAGGTTCATATTCTAGATTCGATACTCTCCAGAACATGACATCACCCTGACTTTCCAAGTTTTTCTCACTCATATCACACACACACACACACACACACACACACACACACACACACACACACTGGTGTGCTTTGAGCCACCAGCCCTCCCTTCCCCATCTCTCTCTCTCTGTGTCTCTCTCTGTCTCTGTCTCTCTCTCTGTCTCTCTCTCTCTCTCACACACACACACACACACACACACACACACACACACACACACACACACAGCACATAGCACTTTGTTTCTACCTCTCTAAAGACTTGGTATTTTGTACATAGCCACTTGTATTTTGTGTCCTAACCCCCTACTAGACCTTGAGCTCTATGAGGGAAGGAATCTTGTCTTTTCTAAACCTTGTCTCTCTCTCTCAGTGCGTCATACAGTCAATGCTCTACACACAATTCTGTGGGTACTTAATGAATGTACATGAATGAGTGAATGAATGAACAAATGAAAGAAAGAAAGTCAGTCAATAAGCATTTATTAGGGGCCTACTTTGTGCCGGGCACTGTGCTAATCCCTGGGGATACAAAGAAAGGCAAAAGACAGCTCCCAAGGAACTCATAGCCTAATTGGGGAGACAACATGAAAAATAAATTAGAGATTGTCAATAGAGAGAAGGCACTAGCATGAAGGTGAATCACAAAAGACTTCTCATTTTGTTGTTTAGTTGTTTCAGTTGTGTCTGACTTCTTCATGACCCCATTTGGGGTTTTCTTGGCAGAGATACTGAAGTGGCTTGCCGTTTCCTTCCCCAGCTCATTTCACAGATGAGGAAGCTGAGGCAAACAGGGTGAAGTGACTTGCCCAGGGTCACACAGCTAGGAAGTGTCTGAGGCTGGATTTGAACTTGGGAAGATGAATCTTCCTGACTCCACTGCATCACCTACCCAACCAAAGGTTTCTCATAGAAGGTGGGATTTTAGCTGGGACTTGAAGGAAGCCAGGGAAGTCAGGAAGTGAAGATGAAGAGGGAGAGCATTCCAGGCATTGAGGACAGACAGCCATGGCAAATGCTCACAGTAAGGAGATGGAGTGTCTTGTCTGAGAAACAGCCTAGAGGCCAGTGTCCACAGAGTAAATGTCAGGGAGTAAGGTTTAAGTAGGCTGGAAAGATGGCAGGGAGCCAGTTTGTGAAGGGCTTTGAATGCCAGAGAATTTTATATTTAATCCTGGGAGTAATAGAGAACCACTGGGATTTATTGCAATGGAGGATGAAATAGTTAAGTCTATACTTTACGAAGATTAATATGATATCTGAGTGAATGATGTGCTGGATGGATGGATGGATGAATGGATGGATGGAAGGATGGATAGATGGATGGATGGATGGATGGATGGATGAATGGATGGATGGATGGATGGATGGATGGATGGATGGATGGATGGAAGAAAATAAGTGAGTCATCAGTCCCAGGGCACAAGACTGATCATAAGATCATGGATCTAGGCTTGGAGGGCATCTCAGAGGCCATTTTATCTAACCATCCCATTTTACAGATGAGGAAAATATGACCCAAGGATGTCATAGGATCATAAATTCAGAGTTGAAAGGGATCTAACCCAAACCTCTCATTTCACCCCAGAGAAAACAGGGGCCCAGACAGCTGAAACGGCTTTCCAGGGGCACCCATTTAGTAAGAGTCTGGGGTAGGATTCCTATTTTAAGTCTTCTGATTCCATCCAAATCTAACCTTCTAACCAAGATACTCTGGTAGAGTCATGGTGGAGAGAGCATTGGTCTGGGAAGGAGACCAGGGGCTCATGGAGACACATACTGTGTGACTGTCTGGTCTTGGGCCAGTAACTGCTCTGGGCCTTCCTTACCTCATCTTCTCTATGCAGTGAGGGGGTTGGGTGCGATTGCCTCTTGGGTCCCTTCCAGCTGTGATACTCTGGGGTTCTTTGTAAAGCCAACACTGATCTTTCTTCCTTCTATGCCCTCCTCATGAGGACCCTATGGTTTTCCATTGATTCTCTGCTTCCTGTGAGCATGTTGTCTCTCAGGCTAGATTGTATACTATCTGATGACAGGGACAAAGTCATACATCTCCGATGTCCCACAGTGCCTGTCACAGTGCTGGACACAGGAAATGTTCACTTAAGATCGCTGATGGACCCCTGGAGACATGTGAGGTTGGGGGCCAGGTCCCAGTGCCCTTCTCCCCAATCCCAGCAGGCAGTGTATATAATATAGTGGGAAGACTCCTGGTTCTAGAATCATCAGGCCCTAATTCAAACCCTGGTTCTACCATGTTATAGCTAGGTGACCTGGGGTGAGTTCATTTCCTTCTCTGAACCTTAGAGTTTTGATCTGTAACATGAGAGGGTTGGAAAACACTCCATCTCTCAACCCTGGGCATTTTCTCTGGCCATCTCCATGCCTGGTATGCTCTGCCTCCTCCATTCTGACTACTGGCACTACTGGCCTCCCTGGCTTCCTTCAAGTCCCAACTAAAATCCCACCTTCTGTAGGAAGCCTTCCCCAACTCCTCTTAATTCTAGTGCCTTCCCTCTCATAATTATTTCCTTCTGTCCCACCCACCATCCCACTGGAGTAACTTCCTGGAAGGCAAAGATCTGTGGGAGGTCAGAGGCACATGGGATCATAGATTTAGGACTGGAAAGACCACAGGATCCTACATTTGGGGCTGGAATGGACCTCAAACCCTCTCCTTTTACAGGTGAGGAAACTGAAGACTGATACAGTTAAATTGTTTGACTCTTTCTTTTCCTCAATAATATCCTATTTTTTTCCAGTTACATATAAAGATAGTTTTCAACAGTCATTTCTGTAAAATTTTGAGTTCCAAATTTTTCTCCCCCCTTTCCCTCCCTGCTCCCCAAGACAGCAAGCACTCTGATATATACATATAATCATGGTAAACGTATTTCCACATTTTGACTAATGTTTCAGTTAGTAAGTGGCACAAGCAGGGTTTGAACCCAGATCCTTTGTCTCCTTTCATTCCCATGTTACCAAGAAGCCTTCTAGTCTAACTATTTATAGATGAGAAAATTGAGGCCCGGGATTGGAGTCTAGATAATAGCTAGCATTTACATAGTGTTTTAAGGTTTCTAAAGGACTTTGCTTTACAAATATTATCCTCACTGCAACCCTGGAGATAGGTACTACTACTACGCCCATTTTACAGATGATAAAGTTGAATGACTTGACCAAGGTCTTAGAGCTAGTGTGGGGTGTCTGGGGCTGGATATGAACTCAGTTCTTCCCAACTCCAGGTGGCAGCACCACCTAGCTGCCCACCTAGATCGTAAGATCACAGATATAGAACTTGAAGGGTAGAGGTCACCTAGGGGTCCAACTCCTTCCTTTTTACAAATGAGGAGTGAATGACTTGCCCAGGGCTTCTGCTTCCACTGCCATAGGAAACACCTAATTGAGGTTTGATGGATAGAGAAGGGGCATGATGGCTGGCAGGGCTTAGGTCAGGCTCACTGATGTGCTTCCTTTTCCCGGCAGGGACGATGCGGCCAGTCCGAAGGAACTTTTACGACCCATCCTCGGCACCTGGGAAGGGCATCGTATGGGAATGGGAGAATGATGGCGGCTCCTGGACGCCATATGACATGGACATCTGCATCACCATCCAGAATGCCTATGAGAAGCAGCATCCGTGGCTGGACCTTTCCTCGCTGGGCTTTGGCTACGTGATTTATTTCAACAGCATGTCTCAGATGAACCGGCAGACCCAGCGGAAGAGGAGGGTCAGGCGGCGCATGGACCTTGCCTACCCACTGACCATTGGCTCCATCCCCAAGTCCCAGTCCTGGCCGGTGGGTGCCAACTCGGGCCAGCCATGTTCTTGCCAGCAGTGCCTGCTAGTCAACAGTACCCGGGCTGCTTCTAATGCCATCCTTGCCTCACAGCGGAGGAAGATGTATCAAGCCTCGGGCAATGGCGCGGGGACGGGCACGTTGCCTGTTCGCCAGAGTAACACCTTCAATGGGACCGGGACTACACTGTGGGCTGGGGGCACTGGCCCTGCGGGAGTGGTAGCCAAAGGCGAGCCTGGGCGGTCACCTGGTGGAGCTCCAGGGAGCAACTTTTCTCGGAGCCAGAGTGCTCCTGGTGGTGCCCAGCTCACCAGACAAAACAATCTGAACCGACCGGGGACTCAGCGTGTGGCCGTCCTGAGTACCAGGGCATCTGTTCCACCTGGGTAAGATGGGATGTCTCCAAGAGGTCTGGGGTGAGAGGGATGGGGGAGGGGAGCACATCTGCCATCCCAGGGTCATCTCTGAACTGCTCTGTGGAAGAGACTAACCTGGCACAAGTGCGGGGGCTTTAGATCAAAGAATTTAGACCCAGAAAGGACCCCAGAGGTCACTAGTCCAACTCCATCATTGTACAGGTGAGGAAACTGAGGCCCAGAGCAGTCCAAGATCATGCACCTAGTAAGTGTCTGAGGCAGAATTTGGACCCAGGTCATAACAAGATAAATCTAGAACTGCAAAGTATCTTGGAGGTCCTCTAGACCAACCCCTGAATTTTATTAGCTGAGGAAACTGAGACCAAAGAGATTATGTGACGTCCATGTGAAGGGACAGTGGAAAGAGGTTTCATAGGGTTTAGAATTTGAGGGGAACCTTAGCATATTGCACAGTCATGAGGAGAAGCTGAGGTCCAGAGAGGTCACGGGGGTCATAGGTCTAGAACGGGAAGGGACCTCAGAAGTGATCTTTTCCTATAACTTTTACAGATGAGGAAACTGAGCCCTAGGAAATTATGAGATTTGCCCAAGGCCTCTGCCTCTGCCTCTGCCTCTGTCTCTCTCTCTCTCTTCCTTCTCTCTGTCTCCCTCTCCTTCTTTCTCTCCTCCCCCTCTGTCTCTGTCTCCCTCTCTCTCCCTCCTCTTCCCTCCCTCTCTCTGTCTCCCTCTCTGTCTCTGTCTGTCTCTGTCTCTCTCCTCTCTCCCCTCTTTCTCTCTGTCTCTCTCTACCTTTCCTTCTCTCTCTCAGTCTGTCTATCTCTCTCTTTATCTCTCACATACACACAAAGCAGCACGGTAGAGAGATAAACCTCCCCCTCAATTCACAGATGAGGAAACTGAGGCTCAGAGAGAGGAGGAATTGCCCAAGATGACCTGCTAGTGCATCAGAGACAGGCTCTGATCCACCTCCCTCTGACTGAAGAGGTGCAGCTCTCTTTCTCCCGTGCCCTTGTGCCTCTGGGGAGAGCCATGTGAGGCAGGAGATGGTGTTGCTCATCTGGGGAGCAATCAGGGAAGGCTGTGTGGTGGAGGCGGTGTCTGAGCTGAGCCTTCAAAGAGCAGGACTCTGGGAGCACGAGGGATTACTGTTAGACCTCCTTCAGAAATGTCTGCCTTGGATGCCAAGCTTGGGACTTGGGTCCAGTTCCAATGAGTGGATGAGAGAGAAAAACAAGAACACAGACAGATATTCTTGCCCCCTCCCCTGGCCCAGCCAATCTGGTGGTTTAGTCAGCCTGGTCCTCTGATAACCAGCATCAACCAGCCTGTCCTCCAAGTCTTCCAAGCCTAGCGATCCCTACCACTGCCAGCACTCAGTTGGCACAGCCTTCAAGAGCCCAGGGTCACCCCTACAATTAGGTATGGGAGAAGAACTTTCGTGAATGCCACACTATTCTCCCCGATAATAATAACTATGAGAGGCAGGGTGGTAGAGTGGATAGAGAACTGCGGGGCTCAAGCCCCTACCTCTAACACACACTAGCTGTGTAACCCTGGCAAGTCAATGAAGCCCTTAGTGACCTAGACCACTCACCAAGACTATAAGTCAGAGGAGGTGCCAGCCTGCACTGGTGGAGGGAATTTCTTCATCCAGGAAACTCCGGTACCAATGAAATCACAGGGCCAATCTCTGCCCCCTAAAAATAATCATAATGGCTTCAATTTCTATCCTATCTTATAGGATCTAGAGACCTCTAGGACAAGCCCCACTGAGTACAGCCCGAGTAATCCAAGTCTCCCGGGCTTGGTGAAGACAGAGTGGAGTGAAGGACCTTCACAGGGCTCTTGGTGCCCAGTGCCCAGATATAGAAGGAGGGGGCAGGTTGGAGCAGCTTGTGCTCCAGCTGCTGCCAGTTAGCAAGTCAGGCTCCCCAGGGATCTCAAGCTTCATCAGCCAAAGCCAGTCTCATTAATCACTGTCCCTGGCAGGAAAAGGGAGAGAAGAAGAGAGAGAAACAGGAGGAGGAGGAGGAGGAAGACACAGAGGTGGAGAGGAAGGAGGGTAGAGCAGAGGAAGGGAAAGTAGTATCTTTGGGCAGCCACACTGACAACGAGTCTTTTTTCTCACAACAGCTCTGTGATGTAGACAGATAAGAGAGTGGGGGAAGGGAAACAGAGAAAAATGAGTGGTAGATATCTAGAGAAATAGATGTTAGAGACAGAAATACTCGATAAAGAGATAGAAATAGATGATTGATATATCATTCAATAGATGATAGAAATATAGAGATAGATTGATAGAGATAGAAATAGGTGACAGATAAATGATAAAGAAATAGGAATGGTTGATAGGTAATCAAGAGATAGAAATAGATGATTGATGGATTATTGGAGGCAGCTAGATGGCACCATGGATAGAGCACTGGCCCTGGAGTCAGTAGGATCAGAGTTCAAATCCAGTCTCTGACACTTACTAGCTGTGTGACCTTAGTCAAGTCACTTAACCCTAATTGCCTCCAAAAAGAAAAAAAAAGATTATTGATAGAGATAGAAATAGATGGTAGAGAGATGATTGATAGAGGTAGAGAGATACGGAAATAGATGATGACTATAGAGAGATTGATAGAGATAGAAATGATAAAGAGAGATAGAAGTAGATGAGAGATATATGGACCTAGGAGATGATAACTCAGATTGCTTGAAAATAGCTTAGATTGATTGAAATTGGGAGAGAGAAATGGATGATATCTGGATAGGGTGCCAAGTGCTTACTGTGTACTAGGCACTGTGCTAAATGTTGGGAATACAAATGAAAGCAAGGCAGTCCCTGCCCTCAGGGAGCTTACATTCTAATAAGGGAACCCGACAAGGGGATAGGGGGAATCACAGCCTTCCTCACATCTTCCCCCAGGCAAGATAACTGAGGCTCAGAAAAAGGACTTGCCTAGGGTCACATAAGTAAAGAGCTGGGGACTTGAACCCAAGTCTCCTGAGGTGCATGGAGGACCCTGAAAGTCCGACAGAGATGATGATGATGATGATGATGATGATGATGATGATGATGATGATGATCTAGCTCTTGTATAGCCCTTTGAGGTTTGCAAATCCCTTCACATGTGCTAACTTTTGATCCTCATAATAACCCTGGCAGATAGGTGATATTATTATCTGCCATTTGGCAGGTGAGGAAACTGAGGCTGAAGGCAGGGTCACACAGCTAGTAAGATTGGAGCAGTCAGGTGTTCCTGCCCTCTAATTGGATCGGATGTGGCAGACAACAGGGAGCCTTTGTAGGGTCTGGAGCAGGGGAACGGTACTATCAATCCGCAACTATTTGTTAAGCACCTACTATGCATCAGACTTGTGTTTGTTTGTCCTTCATTCTCGAAGAGAACCATGACATCAGGAAAATGATGACATGACTTGCAGTTGACTTTGATTGGAGTGAGGGTAAGGATACAAAGACTGAAGTGAGTCCCTGCCCTTAAGGAGTTTACATCCTACGGCAGGAGACATTCATAGAATTAGCAGCAGTATTCATATAATTATCTACAACAGAAATATATAAAATAAGTACAAAATACAAAGCAATGTTAGGGGGCACTAGGAAGTGGGGTGGGGGTGGGGAACAGGAAGACATAGTGCTTGAGCCGAGGACTAGAATAAGAAAGAAATTGGTAAAAGAAGCAGCCCAGAACCAAAGAATGACTGTGACCTGGGCGGCCATCTAATCCTAGTCCTACACAAAAGTAATCCCCATTACACCATGGACGAGAAGGGGTCCTGTAGCTTCTGGGGAGGAAAAGGCCACCACTTCCTGGGCCGGCTCACTCCACTTTGGGGGTGGATGGCTCTCAGTTTGCTTTTCCTGATAAAATCCACCATTTCTCATGGTTTATCCCTTTGGGAACAAAGCAGGATACAGCTTATCCCACGTCGGGGGGACAGTCCTTCCAGTCCTTGGATGAAGACAGCTCCAATGCCCAATCTCCTCGCCTCCAGGCTAAACATCCCCAGTCCCTTCAGCTGATCCTTCTATGCCATGAGCGAAGGGCCTTTCACTCTGGTCACCCTCTTCCCAACTTATGAGTGATCTTCCTAAAATGCATAAAGAAACTGGGTAGCCTATTGAATAAAGGTGCTAGATCTGGAGTGAAGACCTGTGTTCAAATCCAGCCTCAGGAGCTTCTTAGTGAGACCTTGTGCAAGTCACTTAACTTCTGACTGCCTTAGTATTCTCCTCTGTAAAATGGGGATGATGATAGCACCTCGCACCTGGAGAGTTCAAATGAGATAATAATTGTAAAGTACTGTGCAAACTTTATGCTAACTCTTGTGTGTCACCTAGGACCAAACTTCTTTTCTGCTATGTTATCTTCTAGACTTAGACTCACCCCTGACCTAGGGGGGGAACCCAGGTATCCCTGATCCTATACGCTGTACTCCCACCTGCAGAGAGGTGGGTCCTGGAGCAATTTACTAATTGATTAGTCGATTTCACAGATGAAGAAACCAAGGCAATCAGATATTAAGTGACTTGCCCAGGATCTCACAGCTGATGAAATCAAAGATCTCCATGAGATCTTTCTGCCATGGCCAGGCATGGTCCTTGAGAGCTGGGGTGGGGAGGGAAAGGTGGGGGGGAGGGGTGTATCATCCTACAGGTGGCAGGAAGTTTGCTGGTCCCCTCCCCCAGAACTTGTGTCTCCCTTATTCTCCCTTTCAGGCCCAAAGGTCTAGGACAAGAGGAAGCAATCATGGATGCTGCTGTGTGTTGGGAATTGAGGGGTTCTGTAAGCTGGGGAGGGATGAAGTAGGAGAGCTGGAGTCAGAAAGGAGCAGACCTAGCCTGGCCCTGGCCTGGAGAGACTACAGAGTATCTAGCATCTTTTCCCCAGCTCGGGGAGCAAACATCTCAGGCCCCATATAAGCAACCTAATGGCTGAGCCCCCCAACCCTAAGCAGCTATAAATATCTGAGGGCTGGAGGGGGGAGAGGCAGTGTCTGACACTGAGAGTGGGGAACGAGGTGACATGCGCAGAAGGAGCTGTCTCCCGAAGGCCAAGGTTTCCAGTTGCCTTGGCAACAAGGGCCCAGGTGCACTGCAGAGGCAAGTGTCTAGAGAGGCCCTTGGGGAGGGGGCAGCCCCGCTCCTGGCCATGAAACCCTCTCCACTGCCCTTCGCCTCTCACTGCTCTCCCACTCTCTCCATCTGTCCCTTTGTCTCGCTGGGCTTCTCCCTCTCTGCCTCTCCATCTCTTTGTCCCTCTGTCTCTCCCTCCCTCTGTCTCTCCCTCCCTCTGTCTCTCCCTCTTTCTGAGTCATTCTTTCTCTCTCATTGATTGACTGTCTCTCCTTGATCCTCCTTTTTTCTCGTTTTCCGTCTTTTCCCCTGTCTCTCTATGTCTTTCCCATTGATTCTCTGCTGATTCTTTGTCTCTCCCTCTCTTTGTATTTTCTCTCTCCTCCCCTCTGACTCTTCCTGTCTCAGTATCTCCCTCCCTTTCCTCTCATTTGTTGTCCCATCCTTTTTCTTCATTTCCCTACCCTCTATCTCCCCATCCCCCCTCCTTCCCTCTCTCTGTTTCCCTTTTCATCTCCCTCCCTCCCTCTCCTTCTCCCTCTCTTCCTCCCTCCCTCTCCCTCTTCATCTCCATCTCCCTCCTTCTTTCTCCCCCTCGCTCTCTCTCCCTTTCTGTCTCCCTCTCCTGCTCTCCTTCCCCCTTTCTCTTTTCCTCCCTCTTCCTTCTCTCTCTCTCTCTCTCTCTCTCTCTCTCTCTCTCTCTCTCTCTCTCTCTCTCTCCCTCCCCACCCCTTCCCAGACAGCTTTTTCCTCATACACTTCTAGTCTCCTCAGTACACAAGAGCCTTTAAAAAACCAAACCCTCTCTTCCCTTCCCCCACTCTAACCACACCACACCAGACTCATCCTGACCTAACCTAATAAACCTCACCCACAGCTTTTTAAACACAAAGAGATTCCATGACCTCTCTCAAGAACACATGGCAGGAAGCTTTCCCCGGTGTCTGACAGATTATTTGCAGGGGGAGACCAAAAACAAAACATAGTTGAGGTCTTGAGAATGGTAGGGACTTGCCCAAGGTCATTCACTGACATTCACAGTCAGCTGGAGCACATCAGACCTAGGAAATATTGTGCAGCAGACTTGGAGCCAGGAAGACCTGGATTCAGATCCCTTCTATGATACTTACTGTGTTAGCCTAGGCAAGTCACTTAATATCATTAATCCTCAACTTCCTCCTCCGTAAAATGGGGGCATTGTGATGATTTGTGATAGTCATGAATACGTGACAATCATCTCCTTATTGAATGAAATAACGTATGCAAAGGGCTTTGCAAACCTTAAAGTAGATAAATAAAAACCATCAGTAGTAGTACCATAGGAGCATAGGTTGCAATTTTCAGAGAGGCTTCATATAGGTAAAAAGTTCCCAACAATTAGAGTCTTCTGAAAGTGGAAAGGGCTGCCTTTGGGTGGTCATGGGACAAAGATTCAACGAACACACATTGGGGATATTGTAAAGAGGATTTCTGTCCAGGAATCCGGCAGCTAGGTGGACCTGTAGATAAAGCACTGGGTCTGGAGTCAAGAAGACCCGAGTTCAAATCCAGCCTCAGACTCTGATTGGCTGTTTGATCTTGGACAAGTCACTTAAACTCTGTGTGCCTCAATTTCTTCAGTGGTAAAATGAGAATGATAATAGCACCTACCTCCCAGAGTTGTAATGGACAGTGTCTGGCACATAGCTGGTGCTCTATAAGTTCTTACTCCCTTCCCCCTCCCCATTCTTTCAGGTTGTACTAGATGGCTTCTGAGGTCCCTTCTAGCTCTCAGGTGTCTCTCTGGGTCCTTCCATTTCATCTAGGCAATGGGAGAGTAGAGAAGGGCATGTCTGGCAGTTGTTCTTATGGAGGGCGGGGGAAGTCTGGAGTGGGAGGCCAAGAGGTAAGTGAGAAAAACCCAACTGTGTGTAAAAAGGGGTCAATCCTCAGAGTTTCTGAGACCAGATGTTGCTGGGGAGGAGGAAACAGACTCAGAGTTTCCATTACATTGAGGGTTAGGTGGAAGGGAGAGTGATTTATAGTGTGCAGGGGGAAGCATGAGGTATATTGGGAGGGATTTAAGAGGAGAAAGCAGGATTTATGGTGAAGGGAAGAGGATTTATGTGTCTGTGTATGAGGGAGGGTGATTTATCTTTATTTTGAAAGGAAGCAAGCACCTAACTGGACTTTTCCTCCACCTCCCAACCATGTAGAGACCTCATTCTCCTAGACTCATTTCCCAAAGCCTTCTGGGAGGGGAGAAGGGAGAGATCAACACAGATCCATAGGACTGAAGGAGTTCTGTGGTGGCGCCCAGACTTTCCACATAAGATACTTCTTCAGATCTGAAAGAATATATGGAAAGACCCCTTGATTGGGGACCAGAGGGTCTGGATTCAAATTCCCTCTCTGTTACTCACCACCCATGTGAACTTGGGCAAATCCTTTGTACTCTCAGAGCTTCAGTTTCTTTGTCTGTAAAATGAGCAGTTTGGATGAGATGATCTCTGAGGTCCCTCCCAGCTAGGATCTTGTGAATGCCAAGACCTCTCCCACCTCCACATTCTTAATCCTGTGACAATTTCAGGGGAACCAATCAACCAATGATCATTAATTAATCAATTACTGTGTGCTAGGCACTGAGCACAAAAGGCAGACTGAAACAGTGTCTGGCCTCAAGGAGCTTACACTCTATCAGGAATCATAGTGCTGTGAAAAACCTAGGGACCTGGATTGAAGGCCAATGACCACTGGCTAGCCAGGTCCCTTTGGAAAGTCACTTACATTTTGGTTAAAAAAGAAACTTCACAAGTACAAGGTCGGAAAAGTATGGATAGACAGCAGTTGGTCCCAAAAAGATCGGAGTATTTTAATGGAGTCTAAGGTCAATAATAACCCTTAGCATGTATAGAATGCTTTAAGGTTTGCTAAAGCACTTTATGTTTAGACATTATCTCATTCGACCCTCGCAGTAACCTTGGAGAGGTAAGTGCTGTTACTATCCTCATTATACAGGTGAGGAAAGTGAGGCAGAGATTAAGTGACTCTCCCATGGGCCATATAACTAGTATCTGAGAAGGTGGATTTAAACTCAGGTCTTCCTGACTCTAGCTGTTGCACTGCCTAGCTGCTTGAGTCTCTAATGTGATATAGCAGCATTGAGAGGTATATTTTCCAAAGGTGGGGAGGTAATAATCCCACTGTATTCTGCTCCAGTCAGAAGGCTTATGGTCAAGCTGGAGGGCACCCAAAGGAGGTGGACCAAGATGATGAAGGGCCTTAAAGCTCTTGTCAAGGGTGCTTTAGAGGGGACCCAGACCTATTTAGGGGTAGGTTGACCTAGACAATGTCTGAGGTTTCTTCCAGGGCTGAGCTGCTGTGATTCTGAGACCCTCATGTCTTCCCAACTTAGCTCCAACTCTTAACACCCCCAGGAACTGCTTCTCAGCCTTGTGGAATTTGACACAGGAAGGGAACAGATGTGAAAGGGCTGAAAAAAATTCAACAGTCTACCAGTGTGAGTGCGTGTTGCCATGAGTGGGGAAGAAGAGGTCATGGCTTCTTGCTGGTGACTCCCACTTCTCCCGGGTTGTTGGATTCCCCGGTTCTGAGCCCAGCCAGCTGTATGGGGAGGAAGTTGTGAACAGCCATGCAGGACTGTGTGGTGAACTGAGGGGGGTCGAGGGGGCAGTCAGTTCTCAGCAGCCTTCCTTTCCCCTTCTCTTCCCCTCCACACCACAACATCACATCTCCCACCCCCAAATTACCGCAAAGTTAAACCAAATCCGTCAGCCAGATGAGACATACTTCCTGCCCCTTTCTCTTTGCACCTGCTGGAGGTTCTGGCCGTGGGAAATCCTCCCCCAGGGTTCAAGAGGGGGAAGGGCAGGGGGAGGTGCTGGTTGTTACCCAGGCACCAGGGACAGCATGTCAGTAGGAAGGAATTAATTGGCTCTGAACAGCAGCCTGGGACTAAAGACCAATGGTGGGGGCAGCGGGCAGGTTAACAGTGGGACAGAGCAAGCTTCAAACATGGCATAGTGATAGGATTTCAGAGCCTAAGCAACCATGGCAAAGTTACAGGGATGGTTGGGAAAACCCTCCCAGCAAGATAAATATCGCTAAGAGAGTTAGAGCCCACATCCCTGGGGTTAGCGCTAACACAAATTAGCTGTGTGATGAGAGGAAATTCACCTCTCCCCTTTGGGCCTTGGTCACTCCTAATGTAGACTGGGAATAAGACCCCTGCCCTTGCCTCCATTACTGAGCTCTTGGGAACACACTGACATTTGACCAAGCAAGTAGTTCCCTGATCACATTTGTTACAGAGGCTGTCTGGTCCAAGCAGCCCCTCATTTTACAGATGAGAGACCTGAGTCCCCAAGAGAGAAATTGGCTCACCTACAGCCACACCAGCAGGGAGGGACAAAACCAGAATGATGGGCATGAGATCTTAGGACTTTAGGCCTCTGGAGCTTGGAGACGTCCTGAAAGTGCCCACTCTAGACCATCCATTTTATGGTGGAATAGAGACCCACAGAGAGAAAATGACTTGCCCAAAGTCTCACACTTAAGTGGCAGAGATGGTATTCAAACCCAGCTTTTCTATCATCAAATTCAATGTTCTTTCTGGGACATTGACCTGCCTCATGAGGGCTTGGGGCCTGGCATCTGTTCTTGGAATTGGAGGACCACAAAGCTTGGGGAGATGGGGGTGTCAAGAATGAATAAGATTACTGTGGATTAGAACTAGTTTCCAGTAGGAGAAAAACAGCCCATTGCTGGGGTGTGTGTCCAGTCAGGGCCATGTGGTTAGCTCTGTTCTCTTCACAGTCTACAGAAACTCTAGCCAGGGCCCACTCCAGGATTTGGTGTCCCAGAATAAACCAGATGGCTCATCCTTTGAAGCAGGGATGGCCTAGATTGGTCCCATTGCTGACCATGCTCTGAGAACAGGTCCAGAACCACAGAAACTGGCAACGGTGATGGACAGCAACCAGGTGGATGCCCAGCATGGTGAAGGACCTCACTTCTTTGACATATGAGGACCATTTGAAAGAACTAGGGATGTTTTAGCCTAGAAAAGAGAAGGCTAGAGGGGTGGGGTGGGGAGGAAGGACCAATGTCATGGCTCTGTTCAAAGACTTGAGAGGCAATCATGTTGAAGAAGCATTATTAGCCTTGGATTCGGCCCCAGAAGGCAGCTGCCCCAGCTACTGGCCCTTGGCAGCCTCAGCTGCTCCAGGCTGCAGAAGGTGTCTCTTTGGCCCATACCCATATCCTTCCTTCTTCCATGCACCATCGGTGCTGATAGTCGGTACTGTATCTTAGTCTGCAGTGGATGGAGGCCGCAAAGATATAAATATTGGCTTGATAGGAAAACTCTCCTAACAATCAGAGCCATGGCAAAATCAAATGGGACACTTGGGGAGGTAATCAGTTCCCCCTCCTTTTTACTGCAGGTCTTTGAGCAATGACCAGTTGTGGTAGAGATGATACAGGTTGGACAAGATAACCTTTGAGATCCCTTCCACTTCTAAGATTCTGTGACTGAGTTGATCAATCAGCAATTACTTATTAAGCACTGACTGTATGCCAGGCATTGTGCTAAGCACTGAGGATGCAAAGAGGAAGAACCAAGTTCCTGCCCTCAAGAACCTTGCATTCTCATGGTAGCATCAACACATAAATAAATAGTTCAGTTGACGTGAGATACTGGAGGGAGTATCTGGGGCTTCATATTCCCTCTCTGTCACTCACCACCCATGTGAACTTGGCAAATCCTTTGTACTCTCAGAGCTTCAGTTTCTTTGTCTGTAAAATGAGTGGTTTGGATGAGATGATCTCCAGAAATTGGTAGCAACCCCCCCTCCATCTTTGGAAGTGAAGGCTGGTAACAGTCAAATCAGTCAACAAGCATTTATTAAGCACCTACTATGTGCCAGAAACTATGGTGAGCACTGGGGAAACAAAGGCAAAGGAAAGTCCCCATTTGGGCAGCATGGCACAGTGGAAATGGTGTTGGATTGTGAAGTCAAAGGACCTGAATTCAAATCCTTTCTCTGTTCCCTCACTATCTCTGTAATAAGGGGCAAGTCCCCTAATCTCCTTTGGTCTCAGTTTCCTCATCTGTTAGACGAGGGAGTCAGGCTGGATTGTCTCCAAGCTTCCCTCCAATGCTCAATCTAGATTATAATTAATAATTTTAATATAATTAATACAAAATGTCTGAGAGGAATGTTCTCAGGAAAATCAAAGCACCCTCCCCCCCGAATGCCCACAGAGCATCTTGATGGAACATTTCCAGGGAGAAACTTTCTCCTGGAATGCCCCCTTGGAGCATTTGGAAGGAGGACCCCTTAGAATGCAGATGCTGGGGCAGCTAGGTGGTGCAGTGGCTAGAGCACTAGCCCTGGAGTTAGGAAGACCTGAGTTCAAATCCAGCCTCAGATGCTTACTAGCCATGTGCCCCTGGCTAAGTCACTTAACCCTGATTGCCTCAAAAAAAAAAAAAAAAAACAGATGCCTCCATTCCAAGAAGAAGCCAGGATCCTAGCTGGAACAAGCTTAGGTGGGGGAAAAAGAAGCCCCAGGTTCAGTTTCAAGGAAGATAGAGCAGTTTCAGGTCCAATCCACTGGCAAGATGGGGACAGAGACCTTAGAGGGAAAGAGCAGTTGTACACACCTGGGGTTTTTCTAGACCCATCCCCACCCCCATCTTCACAAAGCTGTGACTGGAGCAGCTAGTGAGAAGGCACAGCTCAGTGAGTCAGAGGAAGTCATTGAGGTACCTGAATCAAAAACTCAGAGCACAGCAGCTATTCAACAGATTTTTTTTACTTGCAATGAGAGAGAGAGAGAGAGAGAGAGAGAGAGAGAGAGAGTGGGAGGGAGGGAGGGAGGGAGAGAGAGAGGGAGGGAGGGAGAGAGAGAGGGAGAGAGACAGATTTGAATACAAACTCCACCAGATCTTGCTATAGGGCTTCTTTGGGGGAGGGGGTGAGAAGAAGCATTTATTAAGGGTACTCTATGCCAGGCACTGTGCCAAGCCCTTCACAAATATTATTTCATTTGATCTTCACAACAGTCTTGGGACACAGGCCCTATTATTACCTCCATGTTACAGTTGAGGAAACTGAGGTGAATAGATGTTAGGTGCCTTGCCCAGAATCACATGGCTGGTAAGCGTATGAGGCTAAATTTGAACTCAGATCTTTCTGGCTCCAGGCCTCGCACTGGCCACTGCACCACCTAGCTGCCTCTAATTTATAGAAAAGCACCAAAAATCAAAGGAAATACTTGCTCAGTTCTGATCGGCTGTACTAACAAGGTACAAGGATTCATGGGAGCACAGGAGAACAATCTAGTTAAGAAACATCTTCTGCAAAACAAGTCTGGGTAATATGTGGGACAGTGAATGCTGGTATCTGTTCACAAAGAGTGCAGGCTATAGGGGTTTCAGACATGTGCTGTTATATCTGTTTTCCCAGCAAACAGCAATCCCTGATGGCTTAAAGTCAAGATGGAGTTACTCAGGTTCACACTTAGCTCAATGCCCTTTCACCACCTTGCAGACAGCACAGATATGCACCCTCTGAATGATGGTGTGGTACAGTGGGAAGATTACTGGATTTGGAGGCAGGAAGACCTGGAGCAGTTCCTTAGCCACTCTGGGCCTCAGTCTCCCCATCTGTAAAACAAAGGGGTTATATTAAATGGGCTTCCAATTCTAGATCTATGATCCCATGAAAACAGCCCAGGCTTTCCCCTAGTCTGTGCCATGTGGGAAAACTGCTCCCTTGAGGTTAATAGAAAGCAGACTTAGGAGGCTCCAAAGATGGTCCCTATAATGACTTGTTGACAGCAAATGTCATACGTGAATAGCACATACAATCCCCAAGCCCAAGGCCCACTTCCCTATCTTATTAAAAAGTAAATTATCTAATCAATTAACTAATTAAAAATTAATAATGAACTCTAGTCTCAGATACAGTTGATGGCTCTGCCTGAAGCTATGGATAGTTTGCACTCTGTTTGCACCATGTTCAGGGGTCAGAGGTATCCTACATCTGAATCTAGAAGGGACCCCAGAGACCCTTTAACAGATGAGGAAACTGAGGCCCAGAGAGGGGGAGTAACCTCCCCAAATTCCCTGCCGGAGCCAGGATTTGAACCTGTCCATGTGCTCTGGCTCCAATCCAGAGCTCACTCCACTGCACCACACTGTGTCCCTACCCATGGACAAGCTGTTGATAGGTTTAATTTTTTTTAAATCTCTTCCCAAGGTTACTGTAACGAAATCAACTAGATCCACCTTAAATTGTCTTATGTTCCCCAAGACTAGGCTGGTAGTTACTGTCTTCACCATCATTTGGAGCTTTTGCTGTGGTCAGAACCCTGGTGGTGATGTCTATACTGGCTACAAGGAGGTTTAAGACCCAGTCCTTGCCCTCGCTCTTAAGGAGCTCATCAGGTCTACGATAGGTCCCTGAATATAAGTGTCAGTGGGTTAATGAGCATGTATTAAGCACCTGCTGTATCCCAGGCACTATGCTAAGTACTGGGGATACAAAGAAAGGCAAAAAAAGAGAAACATTTGGGAACAGCGAGCCGACTAGTGAAGCTGGAAAAGACTCAGCAAGGAGCTGACTTCAAGTATTGTGGAGCTGTCCAGCAAAAGTGGGATTCTCCTTGTTTGGCCCCAGAGGGCAGAGCTAGGGCCAGTGGTGGGGAGGGTAGGAGAGTGGCCAAAAGTCTGGCTCTGTGTAAGGAGAAAAATTCCTGACAGAGTTCATCCAAAATGGCACAGGCTGACCCAGGGCTTCAAGCAAAAGCTAGATGACCACTTGATGGGAATGATAGATATTCTGACAGGACTAGATGACCTCTTACAGCAGAAGGAGCTCTAGCTCAGAGAGGTATATGATGTAGCATAATTTGGAGTCAGGAAGACTTGCGTTCAAATCCCACCTCAGACAACTGCTAGCTGTGTGACCTTGGACAAGTCATCTAACTTCCCTTTGCCTCAGTTTCATAAAATGGACTTCTAAGATCTCCAACTCTAAATCAGTGATCGTTAGAGGTTTTCACTTCAAATCTAGGCTCTGCCATTTACTATCTGTGTGATCTTGGGAAAGTCATTAAACTCCCAGGGCCGCAGTTTCCTCAATTGTTAAATGAAGAGATTGGACTAGATAGCCTTTGAGGTCCCTTTCAACTCTAGATCTATGAGGCCTTCTAACAGATTCTGGGATTTCTCAACAAACATTTATCAAGCACTTCCTGTATGTGAAGCATATACATGAACATTGGGGAGAGGATAGAGAAGACACTTCTGTGGTTCTGTGAGCTCTTTGAAACTCTCCAGTGATACAGATTGCCACTCTTACATCCCATGGAACTCCTCCAAGGTCTTCTACCTGTGGAATCTTATAAATCACCTCACATTTCTGGACTTTCTTCCATCCCCTGTAAAATAAGGGGGTTGGAGGAGAAGGTACCTTCCACCACCTATCATCAGGGTCCTTTCTCTAGAGCTTTGGGCATTGCATGGGCACTAGCCATCAGTTGGGCAGTCAATACGGCAGAGAATTTTTTTTATTATTGGAATAGGGTCCTTCCTGTGAAGAAACTCCCTAGACTGGAGCAGATCAGCAACTGTCCCAGTAATTTAGTCTTCAAGAGTTGCTTGGGGGCCCTGAGAAGGGAAATGAGGTCACATACAGCCAGCACGAGCATTGAAAGCTAGACTTGCACCCACATCTCCCTGAATCCAAGACAGGTCCTCTATCCACCACATCACTGCACTGTCACTCAGAAGGGAGAGGCCAAGATGAAAAAAGAAATCATCTCCTTTATAACATCCTCCTTCCAGGGTCATAGATTTGGCTCTTTACCAACCATGCTTCCTCTTGTTTGAATCAGATGCCACTTGAGGTCCCTTGGAACTCTCAGATCCTGTGATAAAGAGACCAGGTCCCCTTAGTTCAGAACACCTCTTCCCATAAGTCCAGTTGAGTTAGATCCACCACCCTAGTGACCCCTCTGTGCCAACAGAGGAGCCCAACCAGGAGACAGGGCATGAGCTGCCATTGCTGCCAGGCTCAGAGACAGAGTCTGGCTTCTTTGTTCCATTTTATTTCTTGTTGTCGACTCTGCCCGCCTGATGTTGCTGGACTCAGGCTAACAATAGCATTGGGGGAAGGGGAGACAGTCACACAAACAGCCTGGAATTCATCTGTGGCCACAGAGCCTGGTCTAACTGGAGAGTGGTCTGGGTTCCACAAGGAGGGGGAAGGCGGGATGGTCAGGTTGTGTGAAATCAGGCAAGGGGAGAGGAGAGGGACAGTGGGACAGCTGTGTGGGCACTTACCTACTGTGGCCCTGGATAAGCATGGTAATGTCACTGATACGAGTAATTCCTTCTACCCATGTGACCTCTCTTCAACTTATAATCTTAGGGAACTGTTTGGAACCCAAGGTCAAATGACTTGCCTGGGTCACATACAGTCAGTGTAAGCATCAGAAACAGAACTTGACTATAACTTCCTGAATTCAAGACTGGTTGTCTGTCTACTAGGTCATACATACAATGACCAGACCAGCTTCCCTATAACTGTGTGTGCCTCTCTGCCTCTCTCTCTCTCTCTCTCTCTCTCTCTCTCTCTCTCTCTCTCTCTCTCTTTCTCTCTCTCCCTCTCTATCTCTATGTATGTCTCTCTGTCTCCATCTCTCTCTATCCCTACCTCTCTGTCTCTGTCCCTCTTTATCTTTGTCATTGTTTCTCTGCCTCTCTTTCTATCTCTCCCTTTGTCTCTCTCTCTCTCCCTCCTTCTCTCTGTCTGTATCTCTATCTGTGTGTCTCTCTCCCCCTCTTTCTCCCTCTTTGTCTCTCCATCTCTCCCTGTCTTTTTCTCTGTCTCTGCCCCACTTTGTCTATATCTCTCCATCTGTTTCTCTCTCCCTCTCTCTCCCTCATTCTATTTTCCTTTCCTCCCCTTTTCCCTATCTCTCTCTGTCTTTCTCCTTGTCACTGTTTCTGTTTCTGTCTCTCCCTCCCTTGCTCCTCTCTCTCTCTCTGTGTCTTTTTGTCTCCCCCTTCTCCGTCTTTCCATCTCTCTATTTCTGTCTCTGCATCTCTCTGCCATCTCTCTCTCTATCTCTGTCTCTCTCTGTCTGTCTGTCTCTCTCACTCTCTCTCTTCTCTCCCTCTTTCTGCCTTACTCCTCCCCCCCCCTGGATGAAATCACGCCTCTGGCTGTTTCCTTGTGTGCTGGTGTATAGTCAGTGTCTGTATGGCTATGAATCCCTGCCCACTTCTTTCTTTGTGACCCCTGTTTTGTGAGTTCATTCACTATGTGGAGGTGGAACCTGGTTATCAGCAGTATGAGGTCTGCCCTCTCGGAAGGATGTGTGTGTGTGCCTTTGTGTGTCCATGTGTATGTTTGTGTCTTTGTGGGGGGGGGGGCAGCCCTGAAAGCCAAGCTCTTCCACAGCCCAGAGTTACAGGCTTTCCAAGGAGCCCCTCCGAGGGTTTGTGTTCCTTGGTGTCTCTGTGTGTTTGCCTTGCCGCTTGTGTTTGTGTTGTTCCATGTAGAAGTGTGTTTGCCTGCTGCAGGAGCCCTGACTGCTGGCCTGCCAGGGGGACCATCTGCTTGGAGAGGCCCCCTCTGGGTGGTTCTGCTGGGCTGCTTTTGGGCCGGGCAGGAGGCCAGGGCAGGATTTGCTCAGTTACAGAAGTTCCCCAACCCTCACTAGCTCAGCCTGGCCCAAGGGGAAGTTGGCCAAGTCCGATACCCTACCCTGCCCCCCAGCCTTCCACTCTAGTACCTTAGCACCCCCAGCTGCCATCTGTCCATCTGCCCCATCCCCCACAACCTGCCCTCCACAACAGCCCTGAACCCAGTGAAACCTATGGACCCAGATAACATTTAAGGGTCCTTCCAGATTTAGACAGATGATCCTCTGACCCAGATAGTGCCTTCAGGCTCTAGATTTAAGCCCCTCATGTCTTTTGGGCTCAGTGAAACCTATGGACCTAGATAACCTTTAAGGGTCCTTCCAGATTTAGATGGGTGATCCTCTGACCCAGATGGTGCCTTCAGGCTCTAGATTTAAGCCCCTCGTGTCTTTTGGGCTCCATGAATATAATGATGTTTGCATGACCAACCTCACCAGGTAGCTGAGAAGGTGCTTTGGAAACTTCAAAATGAAATAGAAACGCGAGCCGTCCTCCCTGGAGAGGCAGCCGGTATGTTAGTAACAAACAGAACAAGCCTGTCTCCAGGGCTTTGAGGTTTGGCAAGAGCTTTACAGAGATTGTTCTTATTGGGTCCTCACAACAACCCTGGGAGGGAGGAGTTGTTCTTATACCCACTTTACAGATGAGAAAACTGAGGCAGGAGGAGATCATGTGACTTGCCCAGGGTCACACAGCTAATAAATGCCTTAGGTTGGTTTCATACTCAGGTCTTCCTGACTCCAGATCCAGGTCTTTATCCATTGTGCCAGGCAGCTGTTAATGGTTGATAACAGGTCCCTCTGGTATGAAGTGGGAGAGGGAGAAAATGACAAGAGAGTAAGTGATCGCCCAAAGGTAGAAACACCAGTGACTTGTGTAGGAGAGATGGTTGGACAAAAGGACCATGAAGGCAGCTTTCCAGACTAGAACTAAGCCGAGGATCTCCAGGAACAATAGGGCCCTTCTCCAGGAGCTAGGGATAGCTTAGGCCATTATCTCACCTCATCCATCATCAGACTGCCCATCTGGGAAAGCAGTCACATGATATTCCCTAAAAAAGAATCAAAGAAGAGCTAGAAGGTCCTTTAGAACATAGAATGTCAGAGCTGGGAGGAACCTGGAATATAGATTATCGGACTTGGGAGAAATCTTAGGACATGGAATGTCAGAGCTGGGAGGGGCCTTAGAACAGGGAATGTCAGAGCTGGGAGGCACCTTAGGACATAGGATGTTAGATTCTCAGAACAGAAAAATGTCCAAGTTCAATGCGGCCTTAGAGATTGTCTAATCCAGTCCCATCATTTTACAGAGCACAAAATGGAAGCTCAAAGAGAGTTGGGTATCCAAGGTCACACTGATACACCAGGTTGAACCAGTATATCTATCTTGTGAGTGTCAGGAGGAAATCTCATGTCCCTCTTCCCTCCTTCCTCCAGGGTCCCAGCACTCCCTGTGAAGAATCTGAATGGCACAGGACCTGTGCACCCAGCCCTGGCAGGTAAGACATCTCCTCCTAACCCTAGGCACTTTAGCTACACACGCACACACACTTTGCTCCCACAGATACACAAGCCTGCACAAATGCAAGTGCCCATCCATTCACACAAACATCTCTCTGCTTACCCAAACACAAGCATGCCTGATACCCACACATAGATACACCCAGGTATGTCCCCAAGAAGGATTGCTAGAGTTTTGTGGGTGTGGCTGATGAGAAAGGAGAATCAGATTAGTTGGGAGAGGGGGACATGAATGGGGTTCCACAGCTTGGAAGAGCAATGACCATCTCACCTGTTCCAAGTTCAGAGTCAGCAGGAGAGGGGTTCTGGGAGGATATATGAGCCTCCCTAATCCTGCTCCCTGGCTGACTCTGCTTTCTCTGCTGCTTCTATTCCCTAGGGATGACAGGAATCCTGATGTGTGCAGCAGGGCTGCCAGTCTGCTTGACCCGGGCTCCTAAACCCATCCTACACCCACCTCCCATTAATAAGAGTGACATCAAACCTGTGCCTGGCATCCCGGGCATCTGCCGGAAAACCAAGAAGAAACATCTGAAAAAGAGTATGGCTGGGCCCTCTTGTCTCCTCTCCAGGATTAACCTTTCTTACCAATCTATCTGCCACCTCCATTCCCATCTCACTCTTGGACCCTTCTGTTCCCAGGAACCTAGGAAAGCCTAGGGAATGTCACCCACCTAGGGGTGGGTTTGGGGATGTGGGATACTAGGGAAGGGGTCCCTGAGGGATTCAGCTTGGGTGAGGTTCTTACCTAGAGGGCTTGATGACACTGGAGGTGGGGGGAGGAAGGAGTGAAGGGGAACTGTGGCCCTGGCCCAGACCTACCCCTGTCTCCCCCCATACTCCACAGGTAAGAATCCTGAGGATGTGGTTCGAAGATACATGCAGAAGGTGAAGAATCCACCTGATGAGGTAAATCCAGAACTGAATCCTGTGAGGGCTACATGGGGTGCTTGGCCATTGCCTGCCTTGGGGACCATGTCCTGAAGCCTGAGGTCTGTAATGGGGCAAGGGTCTCTTCCACTGGACTAGAGCTTTCACAGCTTGGAGAGGGAGGCAGGCCCCCCCCACCGGGGACCTCAGCAGGGGGCTCTAGAAAGGCCTGGAACAGGAAGGGCTATGGGTGGGAGAGGACCTGGGCCTGAGACATTCAGGGAAGAGGAGTTTGGGTCAGGGAGGGGGAAGGGGAACAGGACATGTTGGAAAATTCAATCAGTCAATAAGCATTTGTTAAACTCAAACTTAGTATGTGCCAAGCTGGGCTGGTTGGCGATGATACATGGACAAAATTGAAGCAGCCCCTGCCCTGAAGAAGCTCACATCCTATAGAGAGACAGAATAAAACTAGCTACAGAAATGGTGTTCAGTCTAGACCTGTGCCCTGGGAGGAAATCCCGTCTGATAATACAGATCACCAAAGGCTTTGCAACGTTTGGTCTAGGCAATAGTAGATGCAAAACCTGTTCCAGGGTAATGTTTGTGGGGGTGGGGATGCTAGCAGCTGCAGGGATCAGAAGGAGTTTCACTGAGGAAGTGGGGTTCAAGCTGAGTTTTGTGGGAAATTCAGGGATTCTAAGAGGCAGAGACGAGGAGGGAGGGCATGCATGCCAGGCTTGAGGGACAATATAGACAAAGGCTTGAAGAAAGGAAATGAGATGTGTGAGGGATAATAAGAAGGTGAAGGGGAATAATTTATAAGGTGAGATAATAAATAATGAAGGGGAGATAATTAAATGAATAATAAATTAAAATAAATTGCATAAAATAAATAAATAATGAAGGGGAGATGGTTAAGCAGTCAACAAGCATTTAGTAAGCACGACTATGTACCAGGTATTGTTCTAAGTGTAGGAATACAACAAAAGGCAAAAGCCAGTCCCTGCCTGCCAGGAGTTTCCATTCTAATGGGGAAGACAAGATGTAAATAACTAAGTCCATACATGATGATACACATAAAACAAGTGGAAGCTAATCTGGGAGGGAAAGGCACTAGTAGCTGGGGCACTGGGAAAGGCCTCCTATGGAAGAAGTGATTTGAACTAAACCTGAAAGGTAGCCAGGGAAACCAAGTCACTTCACGCATGGAGAAAAGCCAGTGCAAAGGCACATAGTTGGGAGGTGGAGGGTCAAGGGCAAAACCAGCAAGCAGTTCAGTGCATCTGGATAAAAGACTTTGTGGAGGGGAGTAAAGTATAAGAAGACTGGAAAGGTAAGTAGAGGCAAAGTTCTATATGCCTGAGAAGTTTATATTTGATCCTTGACATCGGGTTGAAGGACTTCAGTAACTGGACTTTGATCCTAGAGGTAACAGGGGGGCCACAGGAGTTTATTGAACAGGGATGTGACCTGGCCAAAACTATGCTTTAGGAATATTACTTTAAGTGCCTACTATGTGCACAGCCCTGTGGATGCAAAGAGGGATAAAGCACAAATAGGCCTTCTCTTAAGAAGCTTATAGTCTAAATGGTGTTTGTGAAGTATGGAGGACATGTATAGAAGTAACCAGCAACACACCAGGGAGGGAATTAAGTACAATGGACAGCTCCTAGCAAAGATGTAGGAAAACTGAAGAGATTCTTTAGGTCTGGAGGGGATATTAAAGGTGTTAGAGGTTTCACAGAGGAAGTAGTTCCTGAGTTGGACCTTTAAGGGCCAGAGGGGTCTGTTCCCAGGATGGGGGGAGGGAGATATTCTGAGCAAAAGCACAAAGAGGAGAGAAGGTGGGACAAGAATAGGGTACAGAGGATAATCTAGTTGGCTAGACATAGAGTATGCCAAGGACAGTAGCATAAGCAAAAGCTAGAGTCAGATTTTGGACACCTTGAATGCCAGTCAGGGATAGGGAGCCACAGAAAGTTTTTGAGCAAAGGAGTGACAGTTATAGCAGTGATTTAAGGTTATTCATCCTTAGTAGGGGATGAATTGGAAAGAGAAGCCTGGTTAAAAGGCTTAAGATATTAAGAGGCTATTGTAATAATTCAGGCAAGAAGTGATGAGGACCTGAACTAGAGCAGTGGCAGTGGGAAGGGAGAGGAGGGGCCTGGATAGCCTAGGCCCAGGATCTTATGCAGATAAAAAAAAATCTAATAATAGATGTAAAAAAAAATATTGAAGAGTAGAATTTACAAGATTTACCAACTGGTTGGAGCAGGAGACTAATAGGGAAGTATATGTTCTTTTTTTCTTTTTTGTATGTGACAACTGGGGGCAAGTGACTTGACCAGGGTCACACAGCTAGTAAGTGATAAGTATCTGAGGCCAGATTTGAACTCAGGTCTTCCTGACTCCAGGGCCAGTGTTCTATCCACTGCACCACCTAGCTGCCCCCAACAGGGAAGTATCAAGTGTCAATATCCATAGCATGAAATGAATCGTAGACCTCAGAGCTGGAAGGAAACTTGAGTTTGGGGTGACTCACTTATTTCTGAGCCTCAGTTTCCCTCATCTCTAAAATGAAGGGGTAGGATTAGATGATCCCTAAGGGACCTTCTAGCTCTCAATCAAAAATTCTATGAAAGGGGGCAGCCAGGTGGCACAGTGAGTAGAGCACTGGCTCTGGAGTCAGGAGGACCTGAGTTCAAATCCAGCCTCAGACACTTGACACGCTTACTAGCTGTGTGACCTTGGGCAAGTCACTTAACCCCAATTGCCCTGCCTTCCCCCCTGCAAAAAAAAAAAAGCAAAAATTCTATGAAAGATTCTAGCATAGAAAGTCCAGCATTGTCCCTTTTTGAGGGCCCCCAATGTCCTGCACTGAGTTCAAGTCCCACTGCGAGCACAGACTAGCGGGTGCTCCCGGGAAGTCTCAGTGTCCCAAGCAACTCTTGAAGATTATAAATTATTGAGCAGTGGCCAGTTTGCTTTGTCTTCCCAGTGCTTAGCATCGTTCCATCATGTCATATTAATAACAATAATATCTGTAATAGTTAACACTCCTATAGCACTCTAAGATTTGCAAAATGCTTTATTCTTATTTGATCTTCACAACAACCCAAGGAGGTAAGTGCTGTTACCCCCATTATACAGAGGAGGAAACTGAGGCAGACAGATTTATTAACCTTAATATGTGCCAAGTTGGGCTAGTTGAGGATGATACAAGGACAAAACGGAAACAACCCCCTCCTTGAGGAAGCTCACGTTCTATAGGGAGAGACAGAATATGCACAAAACTATCTACAGAAACGGTGTCCAGTCTAGACGTGTCCCCTGTGAGGAAGTCCCCTCTAATAATACAGATCATCAGAGGGATCTTTGTCCAAGGTCATACAGCTAGTAAGTGTCTAAGCATGGATTTGAACTCAGGTCTTCCTGACTCCAGGTCCAGAACTGGGGCCAAATCAAGTAGGGACAATGCCATGCTATGGCATATTTATCCACTGTGCCACCTAACTGTCTGATAAAGAAGCACCTAATAAATGCTTGTTGATTGACTGAGAGTTACCTGTAGAGATGAAACCACAAACAGGGACCCAAAGAAATCTAGTTCTCAGGGTCATTTCTTCATTAAAGCTTCAGTTCCAGGAAGCCCCAAACTGGAAGTCAAGAGAACTGGGCTGTGCCACTCACTGTGTGACCTTGATAGAGTTCTTTCCCTTCTCTGGCCTCAGTTTCCCCAATAAAATGATGGGGCTAGATTGTAGGGTCCTTCAGTCCTTTCACAGCCCAGCCATCCTGTGTCTCTGAGTAAGTCTTGGCCCCCATCTCTACTCCCATCTCTGGCAGGACTGCACTATCTGCATGGAGCGATTGGTCACTGCATCTGGCTATGAGGGCGTTCTCCGCCACAAGGGTGTGAGGCCAGAGCTCGTGGGCAAGCTGGGCAAATGTGGGCACATGTACCACCTCCTGTGCCTGGTGGCCATGTACAGCAATGGCAACAAGGTATCCCTGGGGAAGGTGGCCTTGGGGGGCAAACGGGGGAGGTGGGAGAGCCCATGATGTGGGGGGAGGAGAGACGGGCTGAGGAAAAGAGATAGACCAAGTTGGGGAGAGAGGCTGATGAGGAGAGGCTGAGATGGAGAGAGAGAGACTTAGGGAAGGGACAAGCTGAGAGGGGGAGAAAGGCTGAGGAGAGAGAGACAAATTGAGAAGGGAGAGACAGGCTGAGGAGAGAGAGACAAATTGAGGAGGGAGAGACAGGCTGAGGAGAGAGAGACAAATTGAGGAGGGAGAGACAGGCTGAGGAGAAAGAGAGACAAATTGAGGAGGGAGAGACAGGCTGAGGAGAGAGAGACAAATTGAGGAGGGAGAGAGAGGCTGAGGAAAAGAGATAGACCAAGTTGGGGAGAGAGGCTGATGAGGAGAGGGAGACTGAGGAGGGACAGGCTGAGATGGAGAGAGAGAGACTTAGGGAAGGGACAAGCTGAGGGGGGAGAAAGGCTGAGGAGAGAGAGACAAATTGAGGAAGGAGAGAGAGGCTGAGGAGAGAGAGACAAATTGAGGAGGGAGAGAGAGGCTGAGGAAAAGAGATAGACCAAGTTGGGGAGAGAGGCTGATGAGGAGAGGCTGAGATGGAGAGAGAGAGACTTAGGGAAGGGACAAGCTGAGAGGGGGAGAAAGGCTGAGGAGGGAGAGACAAATTGAGAAGGGAGAGACAGGCTGAGGAGAGAGAGACAAATTGAGAAGGGAGAGACAGGCTGAGGAGAGAGAGACAAATTGAGGAGGGAGAGACAGGCTGAGGAGAGAGAGACAAATTGAGGAGGGAGAGAGAGGCTGAGGAAAAGAGATAGACCAAGTTGGGGAGAGAGGCTGATGAGGAGAGGGAGACTGAGGAGGGACAGGCTGAGATGGAGAGAGAGAGACTTAGGGAAGGGACAAGCTGAGGGGGGAGAAAGGCTGAGGAGATAGAGACAAATTGAGAAGGGAGAGACAGGCTGAGGAGAGAGAGACAAATTGAGAAGGGAGAGACAGGCTGAGGAGAGAGAGACAAATTGAGGAGGGAGAGACAGGCTGAGGAGAGAGAGACAAATTGAGGAGGGAGAGACAGGCTGAGGAGAGAGAGAGACAAATTGAGGAAGGAGAGAGAGGCTGAGGAAAAGAGATAGACCAAGTTGGGGAGAGAGGCTGATGAGGAGAGGGAGACTGAGGAGGGACAGGCTGAGATGGAGAGAGAAAGACTTAGAGAAGGGACAAGCTGAGAGGGGGAGAAAGGCTGAGGAGAGAGAGACAAATTGAGAAGGGAGAGACAGGCTGAGGAGAGAGAGACAATTGAGAAGGGAGAGACAGGCTGAGGAGAGAGAGACAAATTGAGGAGGGAGAGACAGGCTGAGGAGAGAGAGACAAATTGAGGAGGGAGAGAGAGGCTGAGGAAAAGAGATAGACCCAAGTTGGGGAGAGAGGCTGATGAGGAGAGGGAGACTGAGGAGGGACAGGCTGAGATGGAGAGAGAGAGACTTAGGGAAGGGACAAGCTGAGGGGGGAGAAAGGCTGAGGAGATAGAGACAAATTGAGAAGGGAGAGACAGGCTGAGGAGAGAGAGACAAATTGAGAAGGGAGAGACAGGCTGAGGAGAGAGAGACAAATTGAGGAGGGGGAGACAGGCTGAGGAGAGAGAGACAAATTGAGGAGGGAGAGACAGGCTGAGGAGAGAGAGAGACAAATGAGGAAGGAGAGAGAGGCTGAGGAGAGAGAGACAAATTGAGAAGGGAGAGACAGGCTGAGGAGAGAGAGACAAATTGAGGAGGGAGAGACAGGCTGAGGAGAGAGACACAAATTGAGGAGGGAGAGACAGGCTGAGGAGAGAGAGAGACAAATTGAGGAAGGAGAGAGAGGCTGAGGAAAAGAGATAGACCAAGTTGGGGAGAGAGGCTGATGAGGAGAGGGAGACTGAGGAGGGACAGGCTGAGATGGAGAGAGAAGACTTAGAGAAGGGACAAGCTGAGAGGGGGAGAAAGGCTGAGGAGGGAGAGATAAATTGAGATGAGAGAGACAGGCTGAGGAGAGAGAGACAAATTGAGAAGGGAGAGAGAGGCTGAGGAGGAGAGAGAGACAAATTGAGGAGGGAGAGAGAGGCTGAGGAGAGAGATAGACCAAGTCGGGGAGAGAGGCTGATGAGGAGAGGGAGACTGAGGAGGGACAGGCTGAGATGGAGAGAGAAAGACTTAGAGAAGGGACAAGCTGAGAGGGGGAGAAAGGCTGAGGAGAGAGAGACAAATTGAGAAGGGAGAGACAGGCTGAGGAGAGAGAGACAAATTGAGGAGGGAGAGACAGGCTGAGATGGAGAGAGACAAATTGAGGAGGGAGAGACAGGCTGAGGAGAGAGAGACAAATTGAGGAGGGAGAGAGAGGCTGAGGAAAAGAGATAGACCAAGTTGGGGAGAGAGGCTGATGAGGAGAGGGAGACTGAGGAGGGACAGGCTGAGATGGAGAGAGAGAGACTTAGGGAAGGGACAAGCTGAGGGGGGAGAAAGGCTGAGGAGATAGAGACAAATTGAGAAGGGAGAGACAGGCTGAGGAGAGAGAGACAAATTGAGAAGGGAGAGACAGGCTGAGGAGAGAGAGACAAATTGAGGAGGGAGAGACAGGCTGAGGAGAGAGAGACAAATTGAGGAGGGAGAGACAGGCTGAGGAGAGAGAGAGACAAATTGAGGAAGGAGAGAGAGGCTGAGGAAAAGAGATAGACCAAGTTGGGGAGAGAGGCTGATGAGGAGAGGGAGACTGAGGAGGGACAGGCTGAGATGGAGAGAGAAAGACTTAGAGAAGGGACAAGCTGAGAGGGGGAGAAAGGCTGAGGAGAGAGAGACAAATTGAGAAGGGAGAGACAGGCTGAGGAGAGAGAGACAAATTGAGGAGGGAGAGACAGGCTGAGGAGAGAGAGACAAATTGAGGAGGGAGAGACAGGCTGAGGAGAGAGAGACAAATTGAGGAGGGAGAGAGAGGCTGAGGAAAAGAGATAGACCAAGTTGGGGAGAGAGGCTGATGAGGAGAGGGAGACTGAGGAGGGACAGGCTGAGATGGAGAGAGAGAGACTTAGGGAAGGGACAAGCTGAGGGGGGAGAAAGGCTGAGGAGATAGAGACAAATTGAGAAGGGAGAGACAGGCTGAGGAGAGAGAGACAAATTGAGGAGGGAGAGACAGGCTGAGGAGAGAGAGACAAATTGAGGAGGGAGAGACAGGCTGAGGAGAGAGAGAGACAAATTGAGGAAGGAGAGAGAGGCTGAGGAGAGAGAGACAAATTGAGAAGGGAGAGACAGGCTGAGGAGAGAGAGACAAATTGAGGAGGGAGAGACAGGCTGAGGAGAGAGACACAAATTGAGGAGGGAGAGACAGGCTGAGGAGAGAGAGAGACAAATTGAGGAAGGAGAGAGAGGCTGAGGAAAAGAGATAGACCAAGTTGGGGAGAGAGGCTGATGAGGAGAGGGAGACTGAGGAGGGACAGGCTGAGATGGAGAGAGAAAGACTTAGAGAAGGGACAAGCTGAGAGGGGGAGAAAGGCTGAGGAGGGAGAGATAAATTGAGAAGGGAGAGACAGGCTGAGGAGAGAGAGACAAATTGAGAAGGGAGAGAGAGGCTGAGGAGAGAGAGAGACAAATTGAGGAAGGAGAGAGAGGCTGAGGAAAAGAGATAGACCAAGTTGGGGAGAGAGGCTGATGAGGAGAGGGAGACTGAGGAGGGACAGGCTGAGATGGAGAGAGAAAGACTTAGAGAAGGGACAAGCTGAGAGGGGGAGAAAGGCTGAGGAGAGAGAGACAAATTGAGAAGGGAGAGACAGGCTGAGGAGAGAGAGACAAATTGAGGAGGGAGAGACAGGCTGAGGAGAGAGAGACAAATTGAGGAGGGAGAGACAGGCTGAGGAGAGAGAGACAAATTGAGGAGGGAGAGAGAGGCTGAGGAAAAGAGATAGACCAAGTTGGGGAGAGAGGCTGATGAGGAGAGGGAGACTGAGGAGGGACAGGCTGAGATGGAGAGAGAGAGACTTAGGGAAGGGACAAGCTGAGGGGGGAGAAAGGCTGAGGAGATAGAGACAAATTGAGAAGGGAGAGACAGGCTGAGGAGAGAGAGACAAATTGAGAAGGGAGAGACAGGCTGAGGAGAGAGAGACAAATTGAGGAGGGAGAGACAGGCTGAGGAGAGAGAGACAAATTGAGGAGGGAGAGACAGGCTGAGGAGAGAGAGAGACAAATTGAGGAAGGAGAGAGAGACAAATTGAGAAGGGAGAGACAGGCTGAGGAGAGAGAGACAAATTGAGGAGGGAGAGACAGGCTGAGGAGAGAGACACAAATTGAGGAGGGAGAGACAGGCTGAGGAGAGAGAGAGACAAATTGAGGAAGGAGAGAGAGGCTGAGGAAAAGAGATAGACCAAGTTGGGGAGAGAGGCTGATGAGGAGAGGGAGACTGAGGAGGGACAGGCTGAGATGGAGAGAGAAAGACTTAGAGAAGGGACAAGCTGAGAGGGGGAGAAAGGCTGAGGAGGGAGAGATAAATTGAGAAGGGAGAGACAGGCTGAGGAGAGAGAGACAAATTGAGAAGGGAGAGAGAGGCTGAGGAGAGAGAGAGACAAATTGAGGAAGGAGAGAGAGGCTGAGGAAAAGAGATAGACCAAGTTGGGGAGAGAGGCTGATGAGGAGAGGGAGACTGAGGAGGGACAGGCTGAGATGGAGAGAGAAAGACTTAGAGAAGGGACAAGCTGAGAGGGGGAGAAAGGCTGAGGAGAGAGAGACAAATTGAGAAGGGAGAGACAGGCTGAGGAGAGAGAGACAAATTGAGGAGGGAGAGACAGGCTGAGGAGAGAGAGACAAATTGAGGAGGGAGAGACAGGCTGAGGAGAGAGAGACAAATTGAGGAGGGAGAGAGAGGCTGAGGAAAAGAGATAGACCAAGTTGGGGAGAGAGGCTGATGAGGAGAGGGAGACTGAGGAGGGACAGGCTGAGATGGAGAGAGAGAGACTTAGGGAAGGGACAAGCTGAGGGGGGAGAAAGGCTGAGGAGATAGAGACAAATTGAGAAGGGAGAGACAGGCTGAGGAGAGAGAGACAAATTGAGAAGGGAGAGACAGGCTGAGGAGAGAGAGACAAATTGAGGAGGGAGAGACAGGCTGAGGAGAGAGAGACAAATTGAGGAGGGAGAGACAGGCTGAGGAGAGAGAGAGACAAATTGAGGAAGGAGAGAGAGGCTGAGGAGAGAGAGACAAATTGAGAAGGGAGAGACAGGCTGAGGAGAGAGAGACAAATTGAGGAGGGAGAGACAGGCTGAGGAGAGAGACACAAATTGAGGAGGGAGAGACAGGCTGAGGAGAGAGAGAGACAAATTGAGGAAGGAGAGAGAGGCTGAGGAAAAGAGATAGACCAAGTTGGGGAGAGAGGCTGATGAGGAGAGGGAGACTGAGGAGGGACAGGCTGAGATGGAGAGAGAAAGACTTAGAGAAGGGACAAGCTGAGAGGGGGAGAAAGGCTGAGGAGGGAGAGATAAATTGAGATGAGAGAGACAGGCTGAGGAGAGAGAGACAAATTGAGAAGGGAGAGAGAGGCTGAGGAGAGAGAGAGACAAATTGAGGATGGAGAGAGAGGCTGAGGAAAAGAGATAGACCAAGTCGGGGAGAGAGGCTGATGAGGAGAGGGAGACTGAGGAGGGACAGGCTGAGATGGAGAGAGAAAGACTTAGAGAAGGGACAAGCTGAGAGGGGGAGAAAGGCTGAGGAGAGAGAGACAAATTGAGAAGGGAGAGACAGGCTGAGGAGAGAGAGACAAATTGAGGAGGGAGAGACAGGCTGAGGAGAGAGAGACAAATTGAGGAGGGAGAGACAGGCTGAGGAGAGAGAGACAAATTGAGGAGGGAGAGAGAGGCTGAGGAAAAGAGATAGACCAAGTTGGGGAGAGAGGCTGATGAGGAGAGGGAGACTGAGGAGGGACAGGCTGAGATGGAGAGAGAGAGACTTAGGGAAGGGACAAGCTGAGGGGGGAGAAAGGCTGAGGAGAGAGAGACAAATTGAGAAGGGAGAGACAGGCTGAGGAGAGAGAGACAAATTGAGAAGGGAGAGACAGGCTGAGGAGAGAGAGACAAATTGAGGAGGGAGAGACAGGCTGAGGAGAGAGAGACAAATTGAGGAGGGAGACAAATTGAGGAAGGAGAGAGAGGCTGAGGAGAGAGAGACAAATTGAGAAGGGAGAGACAGGCTGAGGAGAGAGAGACAAATTGAGGAGGGAGAGACAGGCTGAGGAGAGAGACACAAATTGAGGAGGGAGAGACAGGCTGAGGAGAGAGAGAGAAAAATTGAGGAAGGAGAGAGAGGCTGAGGAAAAGAGATAGACCAAGTTGGGGAGAGAGGCTGATGAGGAGAGGGAGACTGAGGAGGGACAGGCTGAGATGGAGAGAGAAAGACTTAGAGAAGGGACAAGCTGAGAGGGGGAGAAAGGCTGAGGAGAGAGAGACAAATTGAGAAGGGAGAGACAGGCTGAGGAGAGAGAGACAAATTGAGGAGGGAGAGACAGGCTGAGGAGAGAGAGACAAATTGAGGAGGGAGAGACAGGCTGAGGAGAGAGAGAGACAAATTGAGGAGGGAGAGACAGGCCAGTGGGGAGAGACTGAGGGAGAGAAGCTAAGTATGGGAGACACAAACTGAGGGAAAAGGCACAGACCAAGGGGGAGGGAGAGGCTGAAGGGAGAAGAGATGGTAGGGAGAAGAGATAGACTGAAGGATGAGGAGACACAGACCAAGACTAGAGAAGTCAGACTTCTGGAGGATCTGTCAGAGCTAGGCTCTTGGGCCTGAAGCTATGCTGTGAAGAAGGACCAAGAGTCAGTGGGAGAACAGCTTAGTGGGGAAGGGTGCTGATCCGGAGCTCCATTTGCTGCCCAGCAGGATGGCAGCCTTCAGTGCCCCACCTGTAAGGCCATTTATGGGGAGAAAACAGGGACTCAACCCCCTGGGAAGATGGAATTCCACCTCATCCCCCATTCACTCCCTGGCTACACGGACACTCAGACTATCCGAATCGTCTATGACATCCCTACTGGGATCCAGGTGAGTTGGCCCCCTTCACCCCAGGCTGCAACTGCCCTGGTCCACAAGGTGGCCTTGGTCGCCACTGCCCCGTCCCCAGCTGCCCTTGGCCACCACCACCCCACTACCAGGTGCCTGACTCCCTCTCTCCTCTCATGCCTGCCTCTGGTATTTAGGGGTTCAAATCACAGGGAGCCATTCTGGGGACCTCTCTGGATAACCTAGGCCCAGGAACGTGTGATAATATCTGTCTAAAGATCCTGCTCCCAGAGGAGTCCTTAGACTCAGGTGGGAGGAGAGCTGGTCCCAGGGGATCTGTCCTAGGAGGTCTGCTGTGTTCCACCTGGAAGGCCATCTATGGGAAGAAAATAGGGACCCAGGGACACTTCAGATCTTCAGATACTAACGAATCTAGGAGATTCTCTAGGTCCTTAGACATGGGCTCCAGGGGATAAATCTAGGTTGCTCTCTGCTCCACCTGCTGGCCACCAAAGAAAATCCCCTTGTGTCCCTAACACAGCTCTCCCAGCTCCCAAAGTTCTGACCTTTATTGAAGGCTTGGGGCTTAGGAGGGAAGCAACCAGGTCAGAACTTAGCCCCCAAACTAACTTTGGACAATTGAGGGAAGGGGCCAGGGCCCCCCTCCCTAAGCCTGGCTTCTCTCTTCCCTCTCTGCTCTACTGTTCCCCCTACTACCACTGCAGGGTCCTGAGCACCCCAACCCTGGCAAGAAGTTCACGGCAAGAGGCTTTCCCCGGCACTGCTACTTGCCTGACAACGAGAAGGGTCGAAAGGTGGGTCATCAGGAAGGAAAGAGGGGAGGGGGCAAGAATCCCACCAGCAGGCTGGGCACCACAGCCCAGGGGAGAGGAGGGAGAACTGAGCTTCTCCCCACCTCTGCCCTTCCTCAAGGCTGGTGAGACCACAGTTGGCAGGCTTTGGGGCTTCTCAGTAGGATCCAGTGCCCAAATGACACCTCCTGTTCCTGGGCCCTCCCTAGGGCCCAGGTTTGAAGGTGCCAAATCACCCCAAGTTGAATTCAACCCATCTTACTGTCAGAGCCAAAAGGAGTCTTAAGGGAATGGCAGAGCTCGGAGAGGCCTTAGAGATCATCTAAGAATACCATCCCTTCTCATTCTATAGAGGAGGAGAAAGTGGCCTCAGAGAGGAAATGCCTTGCCCAGAATCACATACCAAGTTGGTGGCAAAGCCTACTTCTTTCTAAAGTATCTTCCCCTTTGGGGTAACACACTTGCTTTTAAGAGAGCCTTCTGGAGACAGTGGCTTCTATCAAAAGAGAACTCTAAAAGAGAAGTATCAGTTGCCCCATGTGTCAGGAAGATCTTTTAGAAAAGGAGCTTTCTTGGGACCCCTTTTTTATATCACAGGGGTGGCTGCCTACCCCCAACCCTGGCTCTGTCCATAACCTTCCTTGTCCTCATGGCCTCAGGTGCTCCGACTGCTCATTATGGCCTGGGACCGGAGACTGATCTTCACCATTGGCACGTCCAACACAACGGGTGAATCGGACACCGTGGTCTGGAACGAGATCCACCACAAGACGGAGTTTGGCTCCAACCTCACTGGACATGGCTACCCAGATCCTAACTACCTAGACAACGTCTTGGCAGAGCTCACAGCCCAGGGGGTCTTGGAGCCATCTTCAAAGGACTGAGACCTGGGTCCCTCCTCCAGGCTGTCCATGCTCCTTGCTCTCCTGGATATCTCACTCTTCTATCCCTTCACCCTCTGCTGCCCCCCACCTCCTCCAACAGGCAGGCTGCCAGGATCTCTCCTACCTGGGAAGGTGGAAATCAGTCCTACCAGGGTCTGGGCTAGGGACAAATATTTAGATCTTCCCTCTTTCAGTATGACAGCAAGTGACAGATTGACAAGCAAACACATATTCTTGGGAGGTAGGAAAGATACACACACCAAAAAACTCTCCAAGAAAACACCGTGGGCCCCTGAATGAAATAATATTTCCCATTTTATGGCATTCAGTTTACAAAACACTTTCCTCACAACAACTCTATGAGGTGGGCAATTCAGGTATTCATGGTTCCATTTTACAGATGAATAAACTGAAGTTCAGGCAAGGGGAAATGACTTAGAACTGGAAGAAATCTTAGAGACCTGCTGGTCTGAACTACCCATCTGCTCAGAGCAGAAGAGGCATGTCCATGACCACACAGCCAGGGAATAACAGATCTGTGCCTTGGCTGACATACTAACCTAATGGGAACTCAGCATCCCACCCATGCAATCAGACACACACACACACACACACACACACACATCATAGAGAAACACCCAGACCTGTCTAGAAGCACCCACCTTCCTCTCCCCTCCCACCTCTGCCTCTGCCTCTCTCTCCCCCCCTCCCTCTTTCTCTCTCTCTCTCTCTCTCTCTCTCTCTCTCTCTCTCTCTCTCTCTCTCTCTCTCTCTCTCTCTCTCTCTCCCCCTCTTCCCTCCCTCTTTCCCTTCCCCCCCTCCTTCTCCCTCCCCACCACACTGTCTCTTGCTAGTGTATAGGGATGGACTTGGGGGTCCTGGGTAGATTCTAGGTTCTATGTTGTGTGTGTGTGTTTTGGGGGGTGGGGGAGGGGGGGAACATGCACATATAATTGCTGAAATAAATGAATAACCCCGGGTGGGTAGGGGGGAGAGGGCGGCACTAGGGTGAAGGGGGAGGAATCTTGCTTCTTTTTCTCTTTGTCTCACCTTCCCTTTTACCCCCACCCTGACATCTACCTGTCTTTATTGCAATCTGCCTATAGGAGGTGACAGATGTGACCACACAGGTGGTCCTCTCCCATCCCAACTGTGGGATTTCTGAGCCATCCCTTCTGAGAAGTGTAAGCCCCATCCTGGAGCCAATCACTTGCTGGGGGTGGGGAGTAGGGACTCAGATATGTCATCTCTCTGCCTCGAAAACCCTTAAAAAGGAGAGTGGGTGACAAAGAGTTAATTCTTTTTTTTTGGTGTTGGGGGGCGGGGAACCCAAAGATTTGACAGCTCCCAGCCAACCAGGCACCTGTTGCCTAGGCAACTCACCAGCTCTGCCTCTGTTGATTGGCTGACATTGTGGAAATCTGCCAGGAGTTAAAGGGATGTTAACAATTGCTCTTTCAAAAAACCACCAGTCCCACTGTGGGTGGAGAAATAAATTGCCTTTCTCCTCCCCACGTTGTCCTCCCGTTAGTAAAGACTGGGGAATGGGTGTGAGGGGGACGGTCCCATCACACTCCCTTGCCCTCTGGAAGTAGGCTTATCAGGATTTGGGGAAGGGGGAATGGGGTGGGATCCACTAGGCAAAACACTTAGCCTAGGTCGGATGTTGGGAAAAGTGCAGTTCTGGGCATGACCACAAGGTGGTGCAGCGTTTCTAGCTCCAGACTGAGAACGTTACTAGCCCCGGGGTGGGGGGCGGGTCAGTAGACCCTTGGAAAGTCCTGGAGAGCCAACAAATCATATTAAGTGAAATCTGCACCATCCCCTGTCAGTCCTAGAGAAAGGTGTGGATCCACATTATCTCTTTTCTTGATCTCCCTCCCACCATATACACACAGTGCCAAGTTTCCAGCCATTAACTCACTCATCATCCATTCATTCATTCACTTCAGTTATTCAGCACGTCTATTGAACTCACTATATAAAATGAGGGGGGTGGAGTATATGGCTTCTGAAATCCCTTACATCTCTGAGCCTATATTCTTCAGGAAGCCTCAGCCCTGTCCCATTAGCCCCAGGGTACGTTCTCTTGGTGAGGGGACTCCTGAAGTTGTACACGTGGGAAGTGCGTAATAAATGTTGATTGGAAGGATGTTGGGAGAGAGAAAGAAGTCAGGGCAGGGATCCCTATTAGGGCTGTGGTCCCTAGAGAATTGAGGGAGAACAGGGGTTGGCAGCAGCCCCTCCCTTCACTCACCCCTTCTAGGGCACCCCTGCTGCCCCCTACATAAGCTCACCAACTGTGGCAGGAACATTTAGGGGGACTAGGAGAGCTCAGCCACCGCCCAGAAAAAAATGTTTTAAGGGTCCCTTCCCCAAACGGCCACAGACACCGAACTCTGCTCTCCAGCACACATGCAGTCACGTCACCCCTCGGCCTCCGTCTTGAGGGGCTCCATTAGCTGGAACCTCCTATCTGAGCTCTCAGGCTTTCCCTTGTTGGGTCCCTACCTCTGAACTGCCCTAGCTTATTTGGGGAAGGCTTTGCAAACTCTAGAACCTCATCTCAGAGAGTGGAGCTGAGCTCCCCCTGGTGGCCAAAGGTAAAACTGCAGCTTATTCAGATCGCTCTGAAGTTGGACGGAGAGAGCACCTGGGAACTCTCCTTCCTGGGCTCCACTGCCCCACCCCACCCCCAAAGATAAATCAACTCTTCCCTTTCTCAAGCCCAGCTCCTGAGGAGGAAGGGGGATCACTGGGTCACTGATAGCCTCGATTGGTCTGTGGGTTGATTCTGCAATGCTCTCCACATCCATCTTGTGGTCTTTGGTAGTCAAATCCCAGACTCCAGGATCTCTGCTTTGGCCCAGAATGGGGTAGGGACAAGACATTGGATATGGAGTCATGGGACCTGGATTGAAATTCTCATTTACTACCTATGTGATCCTGACCCTGTTGATCCTATAAAATAAGGGAATTGGACTAATTCCTAATGCCTTCTTCCAATTCTAAATCCTAGAATCTCCTAGAAGGCATTATCCCCATCCCCACTCCCAGCCTTCTCATCCTGGACAGACTGGGCTGCCTCATCCTTGTTTCTAACCTCAATTCCAAAAGTTACAGCTGGGAGCCCATTCAGGCATAAGAGGTCATGAAAGGAACCCCTAATTGATAGAGAATGAGACAAGGGCATCCCCCAAAATTGATTCATGAAAGATCCTGGATGAGGATCCTCTCCTCCCCCTTCACAAGGCTAGCAACCTAGAACTGAGAAGGTTCATGCAAAGTGGGCACTGTATTGGCCATCGAGGTCCAAAGGCAGGCCCTATGATGGGCTAAGAAGAAACAAAGGATTGGACCACATTGGGACTGTTTGAAAGAACTGGGGAGGTTTAGCCCAGAGAAGAGACAATATAAAGGGGACATGATTGTCATCTTTAAATATATAAAAGACTGAGAGGGATTAAATGAGTACTGCTAGTCCCCAGAGGGAAGACTTGGAGCAGAGAGCCAGAATGTAAAGTTGCAAAGTGGCATTTTCAGACTCAATGTCAGGAAAGGGTTGCTAACAATGACATCAGTCCAGAAAGGAATGGGTTGCCTTGGAAGGTAGTGAGTTCCCCATCATTGAAGGTCTCCAAGAGAAGGCTTGATGTCATATTGTCTGGGATGTTGTGAAGTATCAGAATCACGTGTGGAGACAGGTTAGAAGAGATGGCCTCTGAAGGTTTCTTCCCAGTCTGGGATTTGATGATCAGGTTTAGACTGAGGAACAAGGATTCAAAAACACATGAGGGGGTTGTTGAGTGCCCCTGCCTCGGGGCAGAGGGTCCACAATGAGCAACTGTTGAGGGTGGTCTAAAGGATCAAAATGACTGAAAAAGAATCCACATCACGTGGCCTTGGATCACCACAGCTTATGGGTGTCAGACTGGTTCAATCAACTTAGGGGATGACTGGCTTGTTGAGGAAACTGAGGTTTATACCCCATCTGGAGTGGTTGGAAAAATATTCTGTTCCCCCCCTGGTCTCCCTGCCAGTGGAGGCCATCAATCTTGAGGGAGAATGGGAATGATTCCATCCTATCCCATCTCCACTCCTGGAGATACCAATCAGGGTTCAAATCCTCCTTCATCCATCTCTTGGAGTGACATACCTAGTTCCCAGGAGTCTGCCTCTGGCTCTGGAGTCAAGACCTGTGTTCAAAACCTGGCTCAGGCTCTTACCACATGTAGCCAAGTCACGCAACCTTCCTAGGCTCAGTTTCTTCATCTGTAAAATGAAGGATTGAACCTGCTGGCTCCTGAGGTTCCTTAGATCTATGAGCCCCAGAGGGAGCCCAGTCTTCTCTACTTCTCTAGATGGAGCTTGGCTCCCTGCTCCATTCCAGGCTGCTACCCATTATCTGGGGCACAGGAACCTCAGCTCAGAGTGGGTTATGAGTGGAGGGGAAAGGTCTGAGCACCATACCCTGGAAGGCAACCCAGAGGGAACCCTGAGGGGTTGGGCCAGTGTGGGTTGTGGGCTGAGTCCAGCCTTCTTGGCCAATGGTCTCAGGTACCTCAGCCTTGATGACAACCAGGAAGCTGGAGGGGTCATCTCAAGCAAGTGAGTTTATCAGTTCAGTATCTCTGGGTAGCCAAGGAGTGAGTAAGGGGGAGGGGCAAGAAGAGTCAGGAAGCAGCCCCGAGGAGAGACAAGGCCAGGCCAGCTGTCTTCTGGGCTCCTGCCCTTTATTATTCATTGGACGTTAGCTCTTCCTTCCCTGATAAAAAATGTCCCAGGACAATGGGGAGAGGACAGTGTCCTGGACTGAAGGATAAAGACCTTAGGAATGAAGGGAACCTCTAGCTACTTGCTCCTTTTCTTGCTGCTCAAAGGTCTTGTGGGCCTGCTCCAGATCCTCAAGCACAGCCAGTAGATGGGCTGCAGCTGTAGCTGTGGGGGGTCTTTCCTGCTCAGGAACACCAGATCTCTCTTCTGATGGAAGAGAAAAGAAGAGAATGGTCAAGAGACTGTGCCACCCTGACCATTAGGACAAAGTCAAGTATGTTATCAAGTCAAAGTCACTGGTTTGGAATCAGACTTGAGTTCAAGTTCTGGTTCTAGTACTTGCTACCCAATACCTTGGGCCTCGGTTTCTTATTCTGTAAACTAAAGGAGTTGGACGTGAGCTCAAAGCTCTAAATCTGATTAACTCTCCATCCAAACCAGTGGGAGAATCAGGGCCCCAGAAAATGCCAAAGAACAGATAAAACATTTCCATGAACCATGGAAAATACTATGAGGTCTCCCTTCTGGGAGATGTATCTGCTAGACTCTGCTAATACTAAACTGGAGTACACAGCAATTTGGGAAGGTGGAATGCGATTAGATGCTGGCCACAGGTAAGTGACAGGTGATCCTAAGGCTACATATGCTTGAGTGTAGCAGAGAAGACTCTAGGTCCATGATTCTGGCTGCCAAATAAGGTTGTGGAGCTGGTTGATGACTTAGAACAGAGTTGGAACCATGGATTTTTGTGCCTGGGACAAACACCACCAATGGGGGCTCAGCTAAAATGCAGCCATTAGATGGAAAAGGAGTGTACATGCATTGGTGCTGCCACTGGGGATGGGGAAAAGCAGGGCAAGATGGAGCTGTAAGTGCTCCTTGAATTTTCCACTCTGAGTCAAAGTGCTAATGCCCCCAGGGCCCCTGGTAAGGAGAGCACCAGGAGTGACAAGGGAAACCTGGGCCCCATACATACATAAGTAATGAGAATATGCCCACAGTAGAGAGGAGGAGAAGGACTCCAACCAGATGTTCTCACCTTCCAGGCAACTCTGGCCCTTCATCACCTCCTGTTCCAGCTTGATCTTCTCCTCAGAAAACTCAATGTATTTCTTCCTGGGCAGAGAGAAAGAGAGAGAGACAGAGAGAGACAGACACAGACAGACAGAAAGAGACAAAGGCAGAGAGAGATGGAGCCAGAGAGACATAGACAGAGAAACTGAGACAAAGACAGAGAGACATGGAGACAGAGACAGAGAGAGAGACACACAGAGAGAGAGAGCTGGAGAGTCAGAAGACCTGCCACTTAATACCTGTGAAACCTTCCAATCAATTTCCTCCTCTGGGACCCATTTTCCTCATATGTGAAATTGGTGGGGGGGGGGGGCGGTGTTTGACTCGATGGCACCTAAAGTCCATTCCAACTCAGCAGAATCATGTGAGTTAATAAATTTGCAGCTGAAAGAGACTTCCGAGGCCAGGTAGTCCAACACCCCCCCCCATTTTATAGATGATGGTCTAAGGACCCTCCCAGTGTTGACATTCCCCATTCTAAGGCCCCTTGAAGTTCTAACACTCAGAGACGGGAGTAGAAATATGGGGGTCTCAGAGTTAGGAAGACCAGAGTTTGAACTTTACATGAGCCTCAGTTTTCTCACCTTTAGAATGGGCGTAACATCTTCAGTGCCTCACAGGACTGTGATGAGGATCAAATGAAATAATATGTGTAAAGTCTTTATAAACCTTAAAGAGTACGTGTATGTATGTGTGTATGTGTGTATGTGTGTGTGTATGTGTGTATGTATGTGTGTATGTGTGTTACACACACAATATTTTGTGTATACATATGCACAGTGCTTGGTACACAGTAAATGCTCTATAAATGTTGAATATCATATATGTGTGTATATATCAGCTATTATCATTATTATCATTATCTAAATTTTATAAAGTCTTTTGTCTTTGAGTCCGTGATACTGTGGTAGCAGAAAGAATGCTGGATTTGGAATCCAGAAGACCTGGATTCAAATCCTACCTCAGCTATTTACTACCCAGGATTACATAGGTGCATCGGCCTTGCTTTCTTCATCTGTAAAGTAAGAAGGCTAAGGTCTCTTTGAGCGCCTATCCTGGAAGGGATGCCTGGTCACAGTGCTGACCTCTGGTGGTCATAGTTGTTACTGCACCTCACCCCTCTCTCTTCACCCTAAAGTCTCCTCCCGCCCCTGAGACTCATGAACACCCACCTGAGCTTGTCCCTCCCCAGAAGCAGCTGCTGATACACCATCTGGGCCTCTGTGTCGGGGTCCAGGGGGTCACTCCAGTCTCCAAGGGTCACGGCCGAGTGGGTGCGGCTACAGCCCTGGACTGCCAGAAAAGGAAAGGGGAGACCCGATTGAGAGGCAGGAGGGCGTGGGGGCGGGGGGGCGGTGCCTGAATTCCAAATCCTCACTGCCGATCCCCAATGCAGGTCAACCTCATCCCATCGCTAGACCCATCCCCGTGTGGCAGCCCACCCACGGGCTCAGCCCGGCCTGCGGGTCACCTGTGCGATCTTGCTGGAGGCAGCAGGTCCAGCGGTTGCCTCGGAAGGCCCCTGGATGGCAGGAGGGCAGCATGCCCTCATTGCAGACACTGGCTTTGCGGATGGCCGACAACCATTGGTTCAGTTCATTCACATTCTGGTGAGGAACAAATGCTTGGGGTTAGACAGGGACCACAGTAGTAACAGCAGAAGTAGTAGTGGTAGTAGTAGCAGTAGTAGTAGTAGTAGTGGCAGTACTAGTAGTAGTTGTAGTAGTAGTAGTAGTAGCAGTAGTGAAAGAAGAAGAAGAATAGGAAGAAGAGGAGGAGGAAGAAGAAGAAACACGATGATGACGATAGTGTAGTAGATAGAGATATGGTCTTTGAATCCAGAAGACCTGAGTTAAAGTCCCTCCTTTCACACATACTGCCTGTGTGACTCAGCAAGTCACTTAACTTTTCAGTGCTATAGGCTCCTCTCAAAGTTTCTACATTGCAGAGGAGTGGTAATCTGCATTGGTAATGGGGAGTTTCCTCATGCAGAAGATCCATATATAAAATAGGGGGTGGGGGTAGGCAGAACAGATGATGGTCCCTGCTGAGATCTAAGGGACCAGGGTGGTTAGGTGAGGGATCATGGGTAAGAGGAGGGAAGAGAGATGAAGCATTCTCACCTTGCACTGAATGTACATGGTGTCCAGCTGCCCATCCCTGTTCTTTGTGATGACCTGCATCATATGCGGCTGCTGGAAGGCATTCTCGTCCACCCTCTCCACGGCACAGATCCTACACACCGGGATGGAGGTCCGCACCTGCCCCGGGCCAGCCCCCACACTCTGCTCACACCAAGCTGGAGGCAGAAAGGGAAGGAGCGCTCCCCTCCACCCACTCACCCCCCATACGTGCCCCCTGCCCCTAAGGTGTCCCTACCAGCTGACCCTCTCCAGGAGCTCTAGCTGAAGAACCCAGAATGACCACAAGGGAGCTCCTGAGCGCCTCTGGTCTGGCCCCTTTGTTTGGCTGTGAGTGAGTGTGTGTGCCCGTATGTGTAAGCATGAATGTGCATGTCCTGGAGCTAGGGGTGGACACAGCTGGGTCTGGGCTAGTCAGTGTGTGGATGTGAGCATCATCAGTCTCCTGAGCCGGTCTGACCGAGCTTGGAGAAGCCCTGGGTCACGTGGCTGGAGCTCTTGTAGCCAAGAACACCAAGGTCTAAATCCTGTCTCAGATGCGTCCTTCCTACAACAGCCAGCCCGCTTCTGTCTGCCTTGGTTTCCTCATCTGAAAAGTGAAGACGGCTGAAAACCAGACTGAATCACAGTCACAAAAGCCAAAAGATTTGCTTGTTTGAACAAGGGGAAGCAGACTGTGATGAAGATAATTAATAATAATGGCTGCAGCAATAACTAGCATTTATGTAGCACTTTAAGGTTTTCAAAGCGCTTTACAAATTTTATCTCATTTGATCCTCACAACCCTGGGAGGTAGTTGTAACTACTGAGCCCATTTTACAGGCAAGAAAACTGAGACTGAGAGGGGCTAAATGACTTGTAGAATCAAGAAGGAAAGAAGGAAGGAAGGAAGGAAGGGAGGAAGGAAGGAAGGAAGGAAGGAAGGGAGGGAGGGAAGAAGAGAGTGAGGGAAGGAGGGAAAGAGAGAGGGAGGGAAGGAGGGAAGGAAGGCAGGGAGAGGGGGAAGAAGGGAGGGAGGAAAGGAGAGGAAGGAAGGAAGGGAGGGAGGGAAGGAGGGAGGGAGGAAGGGAGGGAGGGAAGAAGAGAGTGAGGGAAGGAGAGAGGGAGGAAAGGAGGGAAGGAGGGAAGGAAGGAAGGAGGGAAGAAGGGAGGGAGGAAAGGAAGGGAAGGAAGGAAGGAAGGAAGGAAGGAAGGAAGGAAGGAAGGAAGGGAGGGAGGGAGGGAGGTAGAGAGGAAGGAAGGGAGCGAGGGAGGAAGGGAGGGAGAGAGAGAGGGAGGAAGGAAGGAACTATTTATTAAGCATCTCCTATGTGTCAAATACTATGCCTTTACAAACATGATCTCATTTGATCCTCACAACCCTGGGGAGTAGGTCCTGTCATCATCCCTATTTTATGGTTGAGAAACTGAGGCAGACAGAAGTAAAATCAAATTGTCCAGGGTCCCCCAGCTAGTAGATGCGTGAGGCTGGATTTGAACTCAGGTCTTCCTGACTCCAGTCCCACCACTGTGTGCAGTGTGGTGCCCCCTAGCTGCTCCAATTCTACATGGCACTACTTTACATTTTTATAGGCTTGAAGGAGGAATCAATTCAGCAATAGCGTAAAGACATTGCCGTGACATTCTGTAGTATCTGTGTTTCCTATTCTAACGCCTCAGTATTCCCCCTTTGACATTCAAGAACATTTTGCCTCATAAAGCATCTTTGTAACTTCATGTGAACGGGTTTGTCACTCAGTTCTAATTATCAGGGACGCCCCAAGACGGAGTCTGCCTTGTTTTTCTGCCGGGTAACGACATTTGTACCGCCTGCTACATGGGCTCGTTGTGGGGAAGAGTTCAGATCCTGCCTGGGACGCACGACCTCTGCAATGTGAGCAAGTCACGTCACCGCAGGGGCCTCCGAGGCCCTGTCCCTCTCTTGATCCGTGAGCCTGTGATGTTATTATTGGGATTATAGAACTGACCAGTGGAGGGGACCCTGGACATTGTCTAGTGCTGAGCCTCATTTCACAGAGGTTTTACTAGCGCCCCCTACATGAGGCCCCTTCTTACTGCCTCAGCTGCTGGTGCTTCCCTCTCGAGTAAAACACTATCATTACGACTGTTGCTGCTGCAACTATTACTACTACTACTACTACTACTGCTGCTGCTGCTGCTGCTGCTAATGCTGCTAATGCTACTAT